>NC_056680.1:49432526-49766276 GCF_018350215.1 Panthera leo
GGCAACTGAAAAGTTTTAACCATAAGAGTGACCAGATAAGGTTTTCATTCTTACATTGTAACTCTGGTAAAGGACGTATGGAGAACGGAAAGCTAAAAGGACAAGAACAGCAGTTGGGGGACAAGTTTGGAGATCATAGTAAGTCTTGGTGACAGGTGATAATTTTGTCCAGATGAATAACTAGAGCAGGGGCAGAAAGCAGTAAAAGACTTCAGATTACACATTTGCATCAGGACAGAAAGTGCTGATGACTTACATGTAGATGGTGAACAGAAGGAAAGAGTAAGGATGGTAAGGATGGTTCTTGGACACTTAGCTTCAGGAACTAGCTAGAAATGTGGCTTGAAATACCTCAAGGGGAAACACACTTGGGGGACCAAGATTTCTATTTTGGCCATGTCAAATGTGGGGGCCTATAAGACTTCTAAATACACATAACATGTAGGAGGTTGGAGATATTGGTCTGGACCTCACAGACTAGGGAGTATAGAAAATAACTTGACAGGCAATGGGCAAAGCTCTAGGTCAAAACTTCTAGTGAATCTGAGAGGAACAAGGCCCAAACCCTTAGGACTC
Source organism: Panthera leo (assembly GCF_018350215.1). NCBI lineage: Eukaryota > Metazoa > Chordata > Mammalia > Carnivora > Felidae > Panthera > Panthera leo. The sequence continues at coordinate 49,433,103 of NC_056680.1, forward strand.
ATCAATATTCAAGAGTCTGGCTGAGGAAAATGAAACAGCAAAAATAATAGTAACAACAACAATAGTGGTAGTAACAGTAGTAGCTGTTATCGTAGCAGTAGTAATACTAAGAAGGTGATGTCAGTTAGGTGGGACAAAACCAGGAAATTGTTGAGTCATGGGGGTAGAATGCGTGTCAAGGAGATAGGGTTAATTATGTCTAAATGAGATCTGCAAAGAACAGAACAAAGCAGTCTCAAATGGAAAGATGACAGAGCAAGTGGTCTAGAAGATGACAGAGAAAGAGGTCACCTGATTAACTTATATGTATTACAATTGAGATCCAGGCTAGGCCCTGTGCTTCCTCCAAGTTCTCTTTAATCGATGTATTCCAAGAGGATTTCCCCTTCTTATAGTTATGAATGCTATGGTACCACTTCAGAAGAAGGAACCAGATCATTCTGAGCGAGTAAGTCATGTAAAAAGAAAAAGAAAGCTTTGTTGATCATCATAATTAATGAACAGAGTCGTGGGTGACTTTTTAAAGGGTAGAAGGGAAGGAATGGAGCACTGGCTATATACCAGATGCAAGATGTGCTTTACCATTCTCAAAGTCACTTAATCTTATAGCAACCATGCAAAACTAGATTCTGACATTTCATTTGCATATCAAGAAGTCATGGCTAAACAAAGTTACCAAATCTCTATTCCTTGATTGAAAGCAAATTTGTGACAGAATCAGTTCTCAAACCCAAGTTTACTTCAAAGCCCACCACAAATGGCCTTCAAAATGATAAGCAAAGCCATTGTTCTGAAGTGAAATATTTTTTCTCTTATCAAATCCCATTTTAGGTGGGAATGCCCCATCATCAGACTTTATGGCACTGAACCCACATGCAATACACAGAGAATTGGCTAACACTGTCAGCTTCAATGGGAAAGGACAACAACATAGAAAGCACACACACACACACACACACACACACACACACACACCAACAAAAACTAAATAAGTATGTTTTCTAAACATCATTCACACTAATCTGTATGCAATGTCATGAACACACACATGCACACACACAATTTTCCAAAGTAAAGGTAGTTAAGCAACAGCATAACATCATGAAAGCAAGGCTTTGAATTTAGGGGAGAAAACTTGCTAAGCACAAAGGAAAAAATTAGCAGAGAAAATTCTGAAAATTCATAATCTCAGCTTGGGGCAAAATTTACAGATACATACACACATATATTACAGAAATTATTATGCAAAAGAAAAAAATGTTGGGCTTTATTTAAATGGCATTGAAACAGAATTGAAGAGGAAAATCTCAGAGTCTAGAAATCCCAAACATTTTATTTTATAGATGTGGATACTGAGCCCAAAGATGTTAAATTACTTGCCTGAGGTCAAATGGTTGGTTAGAACTCAAAGACAAAAGTGTCTCTCATTCCATGATTGAGTTCTTTTCACAACTTTACGATATATCATTTCAAACCCACGTGTATGCATAATTGATGATATTCATTTATAGCTCAGAATGGTAATGCAGATTTAAGTAAAATATAAAATGAGCTTCCTTGAATCCTGAATATCTACAATTCCAACTTCAAAAGGGAAATAATATTATTTATTTCCATCACTATCACCTTTTTTTTTTTTTTAACCAAACCAAATAGCAGACCCCTCAAGTTCAGGAAGAATTTTAAAACTGTTTTGTAGTTTTAAATGGATGTGTTGAGGAACGGAGTTGTCCAGGGAAATTACAGTAGCCCGATCAGTATAGAGAGGCTGGAATGCAAAATGATCTATAATGTTAAAGAGGTGGGGACATGGAAAGAAGTCAAAGATCAAGTGTGCACTCGGTTAGACTTTTCTTGCCCTTTTAAAAGAACACTTGGCTTTTGAACTGCCCAGTTGCACACTACAAAGCTTTTAGAGTTGTCTAAAATCTTTGAAGGTTTACAAGAAGTCACTTGGCACTAAGGGTTGGATATTATGAGCAAGTCACTGAAGCAGGCAAAGCTAAAAGCTTTCAACTACTCCAGAACAATGGCATTCATCCTACTGACCTTTACTTGAAACGTTTCTCTGGAAATCAAACCAAAAGCAGAATATCTGAGGAACCCCCTAGATTTCATTGCAAATGATGAGACAAAGTCAGTGTAGTAACAAGACAGTGGCTGAGTAGAGCATTAGGTGCCTACATTCTATGTGCATGTTTGTAAAAACTAGGTATATTATCCTGACCAAGTCAAATTCCTAATCACCAAAATAAGGAGATTGTATCAAACCAGTAAATTGGTTATAGTCTTCGGGCGGCTTTCAACAGTGGATAGGTTGCCCCAACCAATATCAACTACATGCTGTCTATCAGAAATACACTTTAAATATAAAGATAAAAATAGGTTAAAATAAATGGATGGCAAAAGATAGAGTATGCAAACACAAATGATGAGAAAACTGAATTACTTATATGAAAGAGAGAGAGATATTAGGCTTTGGGCTAAGGTATATTGCCAGATAAAAAGCAAGGTTTTTCATAATGAAAAAAAGGATTGGTTTATAAAAAGGACATAAAAATTCTAAATGTGTATGCACCCAATAACAGAATTTCAATATATAGCAAAAATTGACAACTAAAAGGATAAATAGATGCATCTATGATTATAGTTGAAGATGAACATTTTTCTCTCAATGAATGGTAGACAAAGTAGACAGAAAAATCAGTAGTAATTCAGACGAGTTGAATAACACTATTAACACCAACCTGACCTAGTAAACAAGATAGAATATCGCACACTTAGCAGATTACATTTTTTCAACTGCACATAGACTATTCACCAAGATAGATAATGGTTGAGAATTTTTCACAATTGAGAAACCATGAATTTGCTGATTCAGGAAGGACAAGGAGTTTTGAAAAAAATCAATGAGAAATCCACATTTTATAGTGAAACTACAGAACAGTAGAAGAAAAAAAATCAGCTAGAGAGAAAAAAAAAAGATCACCTAAAAAAGTAATAATTACACTAACAGAAGACTTCTGTATGGCAAGAATGGAAGCCAGACTATAGTAGAATAACATGTTCAAAGGTCTGAAAGAAAATAGCTGTCAATTGGAATTATGTCTCCAGCAAAAATCTCTTTCAAGATAAAAATGCTATTTTCAGATAAACCAAAATATAGAGTTCACCACAACAAACCTTCCTTAAAGGAATTTCTAAAATATATACTTTTGGAAAAAGAAATATTATACCAGAAAGGTCAGAGATGCAAGTAATGAATGCTACAAGGTAAACTGATTATCTGGGTGAATCTAAACAAGCATTGACTGTGTAAATGAATAATAGTGCCTTGAAAAATTTTTAACGTTTATTTATTTTGATAGAGACAGAGAAAAAGAGGGGGCGTGCATATATGTACACAGAAGAGGGACAAAGGGAGAAGGAGAGAGAATCTTGAGCAGGCTCCACTGCCCAGGGCAGAGCCCGATGTGGGGCTCATCTCATGACTGTGAGAGCATGACTGAAATCAAGAGTCAGACTCTTAGCCAACTGAACCACCCAGGAGCCATAATAATGCCTTGAAATTTTAAAACAGGTAAGATTTTAATACTGAACAGTAATAGTATGTAAGCCCTGCCAAGGCAATTAGAATTTAAATATTCTAAGTTCCCTGTGTCGTCCAAAAGGAGAATAAAGCTTTTTATTAATCATAGACTTTATAAAATTAAGAATATACAGGAGAAAGTTCAATTTTAAAATACAAATAGTTTTCTCTAAACTTCTAGGTCTCTAAAATTTCCCTAAAATACAAATAGCTCTAAAACTGATGTTTAATTTTGGATACCTGGCTCAGTCAGTTGAGCATCCAACTCTTGATATAGGCTCAGGTCATGATCTTACAGTTGTGGGATTGAGCCACACATCGGGCTCCACACAAAGCATGGAGCTTGTTTAGGATTCTCTCTCTCCCTTGCTCTGTGACCCTTCCCTGCTTATCTCTCTCTCTCTCTCAAAATAAATAAATTAATTAACTAAAAAAAAATTGATGTTGAATCTGAATTTTGCATGGGTCAGCAAGAAAGGGGACTTAGACTTTGGAAAGATTACACAGTCCCAGTTTCTCATGGATGAGGAAGAATGAAAGAAACAAGAATGAGGGGGTTTGATTTATGTGAAGATTTGAATCATCCTTAGGGGTAACTGGACAAATTTAGGGGTAACTGGACAACAGGATGATCACAACAAGTGGGCCTGTGTGGGTGTAGGAAGAGGAGGTTGGAGGGGTAGGTGGAAGAGCCAGGTTCAAAGGAATGAAGGACATAGTTATTCACTGAGAAGCTGGACTTTCTTCTAGATGCTGTGGGTTCAAGAAGGTAACAAATGGGAGACTTCAACCTCACTTGGGTTTCAAGAAGGTAACAAATGGGAGACTTCAACCTCACTCTGGGAGGTACCTTCAGGTCTGTGGAGAATTCTGGATGAGACCAGTGTTGGGGGAGTTCACTGAAAAGACATGACCACTGATTAACTTATGAGCTGGATCTAGGCATGTAGCCGCTCAGTGGCTCATTCCCCTGTCCTAGGAATGTGGGTTCCACTTGTCTTTTCTGCTCCCAGAGGCTACTCCAAGTACAGAGCCTTGAGGTAGTGATGTGGTATTGAAAACATCTGCACGGTATATGCAGCTGAACCCAGTTAGTGCCTCTTTGTAACTTTTAAGATTTGGCATGTGGGTGCAGGGATCCCTTCATCCTGCTGCCACACAAGACAAACCTCAGGTTAAGTTCCCTTTGTTTACTAAACTGCAACCTACCAACATAGAGTGACCAGTCTCTTTCTTGGGTCTCTCCCTGCCCTCCACAAACAAAGGGCCAGTTTCAGATTATACCCAGGAAGCTTCCAAAAGGGCTATAAACCAACAACCAGCTTTAAGAAGCATGACCTCTTTCATCCCTTCCACCTCTGGAAGGTTGTCTGTGGTAGAACTCTCCTCTCTTTGCTCTATTGTACTGCTTAAACTCCATAAACATCATGTCACCCAAGCCAGGTCCTAAAGCAGGACAAACCAAGTTGTATTTATAGTATTAATAAGAAACTGGGAAAGACTAGTTCCCCCTCATCAAATATACGTGTTCCATTTTGCAAAAGCTGAAAATATAACAGATTAGCATATAGGCAGGAATCACAAATTTTATGGTAAAGCAATGCAGCGAGTAGGAGCGTCGATCGATATCTCAAGGACAATATGGTGTTCCTTTAGGCTGCTCATTCACAAAGCAGATGTACAATGTATGCGTACGTGGCGGGTCATAAATCAGGCCTTTGGATTGAACAAAGTTTACCAACAGTCATGTTAACTTAGAAATCTGAAATTGCTTTCCTCATCTATCAGGCTTTTAGAGAGTTTTTCTCACAACACCCAGAGATTCATTAAAAAACAATTTTGAAAAAACAATTTGGAAGCAATTCATAATATACCTAACATGGAAAAGACTCAGCCACCAAGGTCTTTCTTAAAAGGGTTGATTAGGGGTGCCTGGGTGGCTCAGTCAGTCAAGCAACCGACTTCAGCTCAAGTCATGATCTCATGGCTGGTGAGTTCGAGCCCCATGTAGAGCACTGTGCTGACAGCTCAGAGTCTGGAGCCTGGAGTCTGCTTCAAAATTCTGTGTCTCCCTGCCTCTCCCCTGTTTACATTTTGTCTCCGTCTGTCTCAAAAATAAACATTTAAAAAAAATTTAAAGGCTGATTAAAAATTATTCATTTAAAGTCAGTTTTGAGAACTTAACAAGTAGTAAAATAGCCATCACAGTCATCAAACCCCCAGCCTTTAAGAGCCCCCCCAAATACTCTAAACACAATAGTTCTTAACTGCCTCAAGGAATAAAGCTACCAAAGCTGCAAAAAAGAATATGTAAATAATAGGCATTCCATTCTGCTTTAAATATTTCCAAATACTCAGATTCAAACAAGAATGGTATAGAGACAGAAATCCATAATAAGGCAAGTTCAAAAACTATGTTGACTGACAAGCTGAATATTTTAATAGTGAATGGGATAGTTTGTTAAGCCATTTGCTATTTTCACTATGTGCCTACCAGATGCCACTGATGTCGTCTCCTGCAAACACTCCATCAGCAGAGCCAAAGGCCAGAACCCTCTTGACTACTTACTACTGCCTTTTTACAATATACCCGATCTAGAAAAACACACGGCAACTCTCGTAATGCAATATAAATCTGGAGCGACATATGCATGCATGCACTGTAGGCCAGATATGAGAGCTTGAGGAGGCTCTCTGAAGAACACTCCCATAGCATTTAATTACTCCTTAATCAACCCTGTATCATTTCCTAATCCCACCGTCTAAACTGTCCATAAAGCAGCAATTTCCAAAGAATCCTCTATGCCAGGGGTCAGCACACTTTGGTATATGAGACTTATCTTGCCCACCACTAGTTTTTGTGCATAAATGTTTATTGAAGCACAGCCAGGACCATCATTTGTCTACATCGTATTGCCTACAGCTGCTTTCCTTCCACAAAGTGAGTTAAGTAGTTGCAACAGACACCATATGGCCCCAAATGCCTAAAATATTTACTATCTGGACGTTTATAGAAGTTTTTTTCACTCACAGCTTACACAACTGGGCTATGAAAATGATGTAGGAGAGAACTTAACAGCAAAGGACTAGACATTGCTCAGCACAGTTGCCACCAGCCACCCTCAAGATGAAAAAGTAGGTGGCATATCATATTTGTGAATGTAATACCAGTGCTATGTGGAATTGAGTGGGAGAGCATCTGACCTAACATGTCACAAGTCACCTCTCAGGAACCCAGGACAGACATCATGAAACAACCAGAGCATTCTTACCTCTAAGTCCTGCTGTCTGCTCAGACCCCTCTCCATACAGTTGTCCAGGCAGCCAATAATTGCTTGGGATTAGCATAAAAGATGAAGGATTTTCACTATCTCTGGTCTAATTAATTACCATGTTGGTTTTTAAAACCATTATCCTTTCATCTGTCCACAAAAATCTGACTTCTACTAACTTGTGTGTACTGGGGCTCATTGGCCCTTAATAAGGTGAACTCTACTTTGAAATAACAGTTTTACCAACATTAGGAAAGTGTACATGTAAAAGCTGAAAACGGGCATTATAAGTGACAAACATTGATACCGAGTGTAGGGTATTACTATGAAATTTCTATTTTCCTAATATTATTTCCAGTTATGTCATTTGTGCAGATTTTTCATTTGTTTGTTTTGGATCAATAAGAACCCACGACAGGGGTTACTGATATGACAAACAATTAAAACCTCTAGAAATGTGTGATCCCTTAAGAAAGTTCTCCAACTAGTTATGAGTCTATATGGCTGTCTCCTCTGATGTGAACACCTTGCCTATCTGAAAGCTGCCTCTTGTGTTGCTGAAGCTGGGACATACTATGGGGAAGTCAAGCTGTCCTCCACAGGGTGAGTAAGTTTCTAATGCAGGCCCAGTGGATGGTGAAGCCTAGGGCTGCCCTCAGGTGCCTCCTGATAGAGCCTCTCCAGTTCCCTTCCCATCCTCTCACTGACTATTTTTTCTCTCATCTCTTCTCTTGGCCAACATGTATGCTCAGGACTCCTCTCTTCACTGCTTTTGGTTCTGGGCAAAATGCTTAATCTCACTGAGCCATAGATTTTGACATTGTAAAGATCAAGACCAGAAAAACAGAACTTTAAAATCTAAGTCTCTAGAAGGAGGAGCCCAGGAGCCTGTAGCTTTTAACCAACAAGTTGTCCTAATGATGGGTCTAGTTTGAAAAACAGGGTGTTCTTAATGTCACAACTTTTAGTATGTAGTTGAATCACTTGGATGCTTGTTAAATAGTCTCTCCCCAAACCCAGTTACACTGACTTTTTTCATGTCTGCAGAAAGCACTTTGAGAAAGCCTCACCTAAAGCCTGGATACTCATAGTGTGGTCCTTGTTCACCAGGATCAGCATCACGTGGAAACTTTTTAGAACTGCACAAACTCCTAGGCCCCTCTGCCTCTTAATTAATGTGGACATTAGTAAGACCCCCAGATGATTCTTCTGTACCTAACGGTTTGTGAAGCACTAACTTAAGTCCAATACTGAACCACAAAACCGAGCTTCTAAAAACTGTTCTGTACTTACATGTTCATCATTTAAAAAGTCACCGGACCCACTTCATCCCCATTTCTAGATGAAAAATTAATGCACAGGAAACTTTAACAGTCAAAGAGTTGTCTGTCTTTGAAGTGGAGTCTGACATGGCCAGGTGATGATGTGAGACCTGCTCTGAGATCCCACTTTGACAGCCCAGGAGTCCTGACCACCAGCTGGTTCAGGAGGTCTATAGCAGGAAGCATCAACCATTTGGAAGTTGGCAGGAATAGGTCCTTGAAGAGGGGAAATGGCTTCTCATCTTAGGCCTTAGCTTCCCTATTTGTAACAGGAGGATACTAATGCTCACTTCAGGTTTGCAGAGAGGACAAAGATGATGTATGTAAAATGGAAACTCAGTGCATGGCATGAGGTGGGGTCTTATTGGTGAAAGGGAGTCAGTAAGCTATGGGAGAACAGGCTGCAATTTTAGTTTTAGCCCTCACTGGCATGCTTTCCCTGCCTACTGTTATTAAAAAAAGGGGGGAAATGCTTGTATCACATCTGTATCGCATCTGCAAAAATGTGTGGGATGATAAAAACAGGCATGATCGTAGAAAACACTGTTCTCAGAGAAGTCAGTTTTTTTTGCAGCCCCATTGGCCTCTCCTTTTATTGTTTTCACTCCAAACTCTGAAATGGCCTCACATTTACTAACAGCCTGGAATAATAAAGCTCTGACTCAAATCTTAACGGTTGAGGACTTTTCAATCTTAAACGCCTATAATCAGCAGTACTTTTCTTCTTTTCAAGTATTTTTTTCTTGTCCTCAGTTTCCTTGCTCTTAATAGAAAATGAGGGGCGCCTGGGTAGCTCAGTCAGCTGGGCATCAGACTCTTGGTTTCAGCTCAGGTCATGATCTCACGATTCCTGAGTTTGAGACCTGCATCAGGCTCTGCGTTGTCTGCATGGAATTCATATTCATTCTCTCTCTCTCTCTCTCTCTCTCTCTCTCTCTCTCTCTCTCTCTCTCCTTCTCTCTGTCCTTCCCCCACTTGCACTGTCTCGGTCTCTCTCAAAATAAATAAATAAACTTTCGGGGCACCTGGGTGGCTGAGTCAGTTGGGCAGCCAACTACCAGCTCAGGTCATGATCTGGTGGTCTGTGAGTTCGAGCCCTGCATTGGGCTCTATGCTGAGAGCTCAGAGCCTGGACCCTGCTTCCGATTCTGTGTCTCCCTCTCCTTCTGCCCCTTTCCCACTTGCTCTCTGTCTCTCTCTCCCTCTCTCAAAAATAGTAAACATTAAAATTATTTTTTAAAAAATAAACTTAAAAAAAAGAAAATGAACACTGAGCTAGAGATATATCAATACTTTTTCTTCCTATATTAGTCAACCGTGCATTGATCAAGCACTTACTATGTCCCAGGTACTATGTTAAACTCTATATATGCTTATTGTTTCATTATTTAATCTATCCTCATTATAACCCTATGAACTAAGAACTCATTTTATAGGAGCACCTGGATGGCTCTGTCAGTTAAGCGTCCAAATCTTGGTTTCAGCTCAGGTCATGATCTCACAGTTCATGGTATCGAGCCCTGCATCAGGCTCTGTGCTGTCAGCAGGGTCTCTCTCTCTCCCTCTCTCTTTGCCCTTCCTCTGTTCATGCTCTCTCTTTCTCAAATTAAATAAATAAACTTAAAAAAACCCTCATTTTATAACCTTTCTATAGAGGAGAAAAGTGAACCAACAGTTAGGTAAAAGCAACAACAAAACAAACCTTGCCAAGGTCACTCAGCTTAAGTACAGGGACAGCCATAAAACCTAGACATTCCGATTCCAGAACCAATGTCCCTAGCTATCAAGTGGAGTAGTTTATGTGTGCCTGGAACTGAGGCCAGGAAAAGGGCTTACATAGTTTTTGTCCTCAGAAGCTTGTGGCCTAACAGAAGACTACAAATTCTAATTAAAGATGATAATCCCTCTCACAAGTCAACAGCATTTTTTTTTCTTGTTTATATGAGATATAACTAATTGATCCTAATTGTCTTTCCACTGAGTCTGGACTTTGGTCACATATGAGTCCAGAAAAACACTAGCAATCACTTGAAGTTAGGATTTGAGATGGTACTTTTTCCCATTTTTGCTCCCATGGAAATAAATCTAAAATGTTTTGTCATTATTGAAGTACACTTGACCTATAATAGAGGCAAATGAGGGTATTGATAGTATGTGCAGCTAACCATATTAGGTATCAAAGATTCTTGGCAAACAGGCATAAACCTACGAAACATAAATATTACAATAGTCAGGTAGGCAACAATATTCCTTTCATTTGCTCAGTGTGTCAGAAAAGATAAGCCTTCTACTTTACCCAAATTATGAGTTCACAACACCTTCTAAGTGGCTTAAGTTTCATGCAAGTTGCTTGCTTGAATTTCATCTTTTCAGGAATTTAAAATAACAGGTTAAAAAAACACAAATATGAGACTAAATCTAAGGTTGAAATAAGGTTATAAGACAATAGCATTTGATGTCAGAGCAGGTAGGCCAACAGGGCAGAAATCTACTTTAGTGAACATATTACAATCCACCTTTCAACAGTTAATTGAAAATGAGTTAATGCACAGGTGGGCTGAGCTAAAATTAGCATAAAAGAAAATCACTTTTCTGTTTGTATAATTTGCATGCCTTTGTAATCAGCGAAATGACAGATCAGACAAGAAGCCTACCTGCTGTGATGCAATCTTTAATCTCTGTCATATATTAATCATCCCTCTGTAATATAATAAAGCTGCTTCTGTCATGATGGCATTGAATGTAAATAGTTCCAATTACTGGTAATTCTCAACTGTTTTTGCAGAAGGAACTGTGTGGTATGATCCATGGGCTTCGGAAGGAAATGAAATAATAAAAAAAGGTAACTGAATTTTGCATCCAGGTTGAAACTTTTCTGGTGTCTCCCCAGACTCAGTGTTTACTTTTCTTGGATTATTTCTAAAAGCTGAAGCAACAGAGATTCAGGCCCTTGGGAGGAAAACATCGTCTGGTTTACAAGGTTCAGGGTGATTTTAATAGGCTGAAAGTGAGTAAGCAACTTGTGCCACTAATTTCCTGCAGGCATTTTCCAAGTTTTCACCCATTACAGTGTGAGGCCTTTGAATAAAAAGGTTCTGTTTGAACCAAATATTGTTGCTGCTCTTGTGGCACATAAGAGAGAAATCAAAATATCTCCAGCAGTGAAAGTGAGTACAAGACATGAAACTAATGTCATACCTGCCTAGCATTGTGATATACTTTCCTCAGAGGTTCCCCCAAATTCCATCAGCATTTAAACTTTCTGGCACTCCTGAAAATAAGTGATCATTATGCTTTGAATCCTTCTTGAGAAGAATTTCTCTAAAGGAAGATGATTTCTGGGACTCTAGAGAAAAGCTGTCTCATCCAGGATGGAGGGCTCAGTTAAGGGTGACAACACCATCACAATTAGCTATTTTGTCACCAGTGGCAGAACTCACTAATGGATCTCAATACTTTTTTACACAGAGCCTGGTGGCAGACTGATCAATTTTAGTGTTTTTTTTTTTTTTTGGTTTTGCTTTTTTGTTTCATGGGAGCCCACTTTTAGCCTTCTCCCCTTTGGTCTCTGGACAGGCATTAATGATGAATTTCAGTGGAAGTAGGAAGTCAAAGACATTTACTATATTTCTCTCAGATTGAAATTGCTAACTAGAAACAATATGTCTGTTCTGCTTTGAACAACTTTTTCATGTGGAAAGGGTACAACATGACTTTCTCAATTAGAAAGAAATCACAAGGGGCAGGGAATGTTTGATGAGATGTCTTAAACCTTCCCAGTCCTCACACTCCTACCTGCTCCTTGTTTTCTCTTTAAGAAATAATAAAACTAATTGTAGAAATTCAAGGAAGGGAGTCTGAAATTTGCTACCAATGTCTAGGACTGATGATATTCCATAAGATTTTTTAAACTTTGCTTATTTTTCCCTTATTTGTTAATTTTGTAACCCTGTCTCCAACAACAATAGTAAATGTGGAACTAAACCTTCCATAGTTTGAAATATCTACAGTGTGTTAACTTTTCATTAAATATGGTTATAGTAGTTAATTTCAGGACTTAAGCAGTAAATTTTTTGGTGGCATATTAATAGTATACTCTATCTTGCAGACATTTCCCCCTCAAAAATAAGGAGCCAGATGTAGACAAATGTAAACAGAGGCAAATCAGAAACCCAAATTAGATATTATTACCCAAGTCAGCATCTGTCATTGAATGTCTCTGATAAAGACCACGTTGGAACATTCAGCTAACTCCTGAGAAAAACATGTTCTACTACACCATCTCCCCATATCCAAGAATTTCAATAATTCCTACAGGCACACATGAAGAGAGATGGGTCCACCTCATAAGACCCCCATGTCCATTATCCAATCAATTGCATAGGTTAAGACAGAGTAAGGTAAATATGGGCACTTGCCTTTTTGTTACATGGTAACCACAAGTCTAAAGGCCCATGCAATTGAGCTTAATTCTGACTAAACAGATCAGCAAATCTTTTTTGCTTCAGAGAGAGAGGCTGGAGTATCTCCTCCTCTATGATAATCCCATTTTGAAATCTATACCTGCATCCTAGGTAACCACTATCCATCATTCAACCTCTCTGATGTCCTGATTCACTACTAATGTGTACCACTCAACTCAGTATTTCATCATTATTTTGAAGTCCTTACTCGATTAACATTGATTCAGTATTTCCATCTAAATTGAAGTGTCTTTCACGGTAAAGACAACTCTTCTTCTGTGTATCCCACAGATATTATTCATGCTATTTATTTTGGTGGGTAGGTGTAGGATAAATATTTGCTGATCAAGATTACTTGCCACTGTTAATGAATATGTGAATTATTTAACCGTGCCTTGATGGACCTGATGGGCCTAATTGTGCTAAGGTTCTAATATTTCTTAAAATTTTGCTCTAAATTGATAAAGTTTTAAAAGGAATTATTGTTAACAATATCTTCGTTTAGAATATCATCACAAAAATACTGAATTTGTTTAAATGTAAGACCATCATGAAAAATTTTAAAAATTATGTTAACTAAGTGTAGGTGTTTACAGAAGGGAAATAAAAACATACCCTCAGGAAACGCCCATGCACAAATGTCTGCCTGTGCTGTATTCATAAGAGCCCAAATCTGGAAATACTCTGATGTGCATCAACGGGAGAACACACAGATTGTGCTGTCTTCATAGAATACTATGCAAAGAGTGTGTGTGTATACACACTATACATAAGTATATGCATAGTGTATATTAGTGTGTGTATAAATCTATACAATATAAATTTTTTAAAATCATGGTGTTGAGAGGAGGAGGCCTGACCCAAAAGCGTAGACACTATATGATTCTATTCATGTGAAATTTTAGAACAAGCAAAACTAATCTCTAGTAACAGAAAGCAGATTAGTGATTATACAGCAGAGGATGGAAAGGGTGACTGCAAAGGGGCTCAGGGAACATTTGGGGGTAATGGAAATGTCCCATATTTTATTTGGTGGCAGCTACATTGTGTATACATTTGTCAAAATTCATTGTACTGCATACGCAAAATTTGCACAATTTTTTTTGTATATGGATTATGCCTCAACAATGTTGTTTTTTTTTTTTAAATCACGCTAACCTAAGGGAAAAGAAAAGCCTACAGTCACATTTGTTTGCAGGCCTACCACACAGAATGTAACTGCATGCTGTGACAAATGGGACTCATCTGGCAGTAGAAACCCTGTCTCTCCTAGAATCACACTCAGAGGGTTGACTGATGGAACCAAGAGTAACAACAATCATTTTTAATTTGTCTTGTGTCTGATTCTATCTGCCATCTTAAAAATAGAGAGAAGCTGATAAAAGTTTTCAAATGGGCACATAGTCTGCAATCACACTGAAGTTTACAACCCTCTGAGTTATTGTGACACACTGGCAATTTTAGGGCTTTTGACAAGTGGAAGTAAATAATCCCATCTCTATTTTCTGGGAAAGTGAGAGCCCTCAGAACACCTTTGGGAGGTGGCAGCATTGGCCTTTGAGTTTACCTTATTTTGATTGCAGTTTCATTTGGAAGAGGGGAGAATGACCTTAGGCAGCAATCAAGATGTACACCAGCAACTTTGGCCAAATGTATCAGAACCCAGGGAAAGCAAATTAGAGAAATACTAGATGAGCCTCTCATCCCTGTGGACCTATGTAGAAGAGCTGTCCATACTCATAAAGAGCTTTGGAGGCCTTGGTAAAAAATAAAATGGAAAGACATAGAAGGATATAATCTAGAGAGAAGCTTACTCATGTATGCGTTTTTTAAAAAGAGTCACTTTGGCTCTCTTCTGAAATAAGAGCTGGAGAAGAAGAGTGGATACAGGGGAAACCAATTGGGAGGCTATTACTATAGTTCCAGGGAAAAGATGGTGGTGGTTTGAAACAGGTGGTAGCAGTGGGGTAAAAAGATATACATAAAGTAGAATTGACAGGACTTAGTAAATTGGCAGAATTAGCAAGGTGAGGAAACAGAAATATCAAGGATGATACCTAAATTTATAGCTTATATAAATGGGTAGGTGATGATGTCATTTTTAAAAATGGAGGAAACTAGAAGAAAGAATTTTTGTGATTATGTAACTTATTCATTCCAATGAAAACTAATTATTCTGACCTTATAAATATGTACATTTTAGACAGGCACAGGGGCAGAAGGGGAGAGAGAGAGAATCTTAAGCAGACCCTATGCTTACCATGGATCCTGATGTGGGCTCAATCCCATGACCCTGAGATTATGACCTGAGCCAAAATCAAATTGGCTGCTCAAACAACTAAGCTAGGCAGGCACCCCAGGATAATATTTTTTAAAAAGACTTAGAATGGTACTACTCGATGTCATAGTCTACACTAAGGATAAATATTCATTCTAATAATAGTAACAGTAATAATTTTATTGATTTCTTACTACCAAGTACAGTGCTAGGCTTTTTACATTCATTATTTCATTTTCAGTTTCATGAATAGCTCTATGACATGGATATTATCATCCTTCTTTTACAGATGAGTTAACAGAGGCACAGAACAATTAATTACCTGTGATTGATGGTATCAATGTTCACCAATATACAATCCTCCTCCAGTCAGGTCCTTGAGGATTATAATATCCTGCCCACTTGAAGTGAAGTGTAACAATGTGACTTGCTTTGGCCAATGGAGTATGAGTGGAGGTGAAGTATCACTTCTGAGCAGAAGCATGTAAGAGCCTCTGTGTGACCGTCTATGTTTGCTTTTCCTTTGCTGAGCTAACCAAAGAGGCCACATGTTCAAGTAGGGTAGCTCCATATAGATATACCTCCTGTGAGAGTGACCAGTAAAGACAATAATGACCTGAGTCTCCCCTTCACCTCATCCACCCATGTTGAACAAAGAACAGGTTGTATTAAGGCACTAAGTCTCAGGGGCTATTCCTTACAGCAGTATAATCTAACTTACTCTGACTTAGACAAGTTTCACAGATTCAGTAAATGGCTGAGTTACTAAAAGAAAGCAGGCCCTTTAACCACTACAGCATGTATACAAAAGAAAGAAATGATCTCAACAATGAGGCAGCTTATTATCATATCAGAGACTTAGTAAAGGAGATGAAGGCAAGGCAAAGTGTTGAACAGCTGCAGCTTGCACACTGTAGGTCCTCCCCTGTGGAAGATATCCTCCTTTATCTGCACTGTATTTATCTACCTGCATTGGACTTCCTGCCTTTTTTATGGAAAGCCCACCCATTAGTGTGAATTCAAGCAAGTCAAATAAACCTATGAAGAACATTAATGGCTCTAGGCACCCACTCTAGATCTAGATCAAGGGATAAGGCCTAGTTATCAAAGGAGCATTTGGCCAAATATACAAAATTTGTTCACTGCCCCCCCCCCCATTTCCTGCAGAGCTATTGGAATTTTTTAATATTTTATTTTTTAGAGCAGTTTTGTTCATAGCAAAATTGAGGGTAAGGTACAGAGATTTCCCATATTCTTCATGCCGTGCCACATATACACAGCCTCCCCATTAACCACATTTTTCACAAGAGGGCACATTTCTTACAAGTGATAAACCTACACTGACACATCATAATCACCCAAAGTCCATAGTTTACATTAGGGTTCACTTTCATGTTTGATGTTGTACATTCTGTTGGTTTGGACAAATATATAATGACATGTACCAATAAGTACAGCATTATACATAGTATATTCGTTGTCCTAAAAATCTTTTATTCTCTACCTATCTATCCCTTCTTCACCCCAAACCCTGGGCAACCACTAATCTTTCTATTATCTCCATAGTCTTGCCTTTTCTAGAACATCATGTAGTTAGAATAATATAGTATGTAGCCTTTCAGATTGGTTTCTTTCACTGAGGAATATGCATTTAAATTTCCTTCATGTCTTCTTATGGCTTGATAGCTCATTTAATTTTAGTGCTGAATAATATCCCATCATCCAGATGTACCACAGTTTATCTATTTATTCACCTACGGAAGGACATCTTGGCTGCTTCCAAGTCTTGGCAGTTATTAAAAAGGTACTCTAAATATCAACATGCAGAATTTTGTGCAGACATAAGTTTTCAACTACTTTCACTAAATTTAAGAAGTATTACTGCTAGATTGTATAGTAAAAATATGTTTAGTTTTCTAAGAAACCACCAGAAAACTGTCTTCAAAAGTGGCTGTACCATGTTATATTCCCACCAGCAATGAATGAGTGTTCATGTTGCTTCCACATCTTTGCCAACATTTGGTTTTGTCAGTGACCTCAGTGTAATTTTATAACAAAAGATTCAACAGTTTTATCAAAAATGTTCAACTTTGGATATTAAATATATTTATAAACATACATTTTATCATTTAGAACTAAAATCTCAGTGTTGATATGGGAATTTTCCTTTAATCCAAATTTATTATATGGTGATTTTGACTAATTTTGATTTTTTCATATGGTTTTGAACTTCAAATTTACAACTAACTTTTAACAAATTGACTTTCAGTGGACTAGTCTTGATAAAGTGACACCTAGGGAATTAATTTTCAGAGGTTCACTTCTACCATCCTGAAGGAAGCTCCAACTTCAGAAATAAAGGCAGTTCATAAATTTAGCTAAAGGTACAGTGATGAAGGGACATATGATATGGACAAAATAGATACTATGGATTTTTATTTTGTCTTGCGGCATCCTTTTCCTCTTCTCTGATAACAGAATATTCAGTTATTCAAAATATTCAGTTAGGCAGGAATAACTCCTACTGTTGGCCACAGGGATTATGATAATATTTCTAGCCAATCAACCATTACACTTCTGATTCCAAATCTTGTATTCATTATTCATTTATGAAAGATCAAATATCAACTCAACTCAAAGAAGCCTTAAAAAAAGGACATTTACTGATTTACAAACATGGGAGCTCAAGGTAGCATCTATTTTCATATATGGCTATATCTGGAAGCTCAGATGCCTCTTTCTTTGCCTGTTTTCCTTCCTAAATACAAATCATGAATCTAGAGGTATCGATAATAGGCCTGGCTCCCAGATACAATCTTTTCTGCTGCACGGTTCCAGCCTGCCTGCCATAGATAGTAACAAGACCCACCAAGAAAGATCAGAGAGTTTAGGGAAGGAAAACTAGCCTAATGAGTATTCTAGACCCAATACTCTTATTTGTAAACTTGGAGGAAAACAAAACAAACAAGTCCTTAAATATGAAATGACAGACATCTTTACAAAACAAGTCATAAGCAAAATAAAAACCCTACTTATTGAAGAAAAAGGCAGTTCTCTTAAGAGTGGCTGTGATAAAATTCTCATTTGCTAAATCTTCCTAATGAAATGGGCACTGGGGTCATATTTGGTGACTGGTCAAATGCCTCTCTGCTTGTGATATCCTTTTTTCCCCTTAATGTCTGAGTTTTGTTTGTTCAAACTCATTAAGAAGGGATGGAGCTTCCCTTCTTATACACTGTATAATTAGTGTACTGCCAATAAATGAGTTAGAAGGTTTTCAACAAACTTCAAGCAAGTAGTAACCAAATAAACTGAAGATATTTATGGCATCCCTACCGAGTGCTAGGCAATACGCTAGGCAGTCAGAATCAAATAGTAAACAAGGTGGATCAGATAGAAGAGTTCTATATTCTGAATAACCTACAGCAATTCTAATAAAGAACTCTACATGAAATGAGAGGGTGCTGGAGGAACAAAAAGTAGAGTCATTGAACCTGTCAGGGTCCAAACAGGAAGGCTTCCCAGAGGAAGTAATGGCTGGAAGGATGGCTGAGAGTAACCAGTAGAAAAGACATATGGAAGGTGGGAGTAGAGAGATCCAGAGAGAAGCATGTATCAGGTTCAAAGCCAAGTTTGCTTAGCTACCTTGAAAAGTGTAACAAGTATAACAGGAGTTTCAAAACCAAATGGGAGGAGTGGCAAAATGGGGCCAGGTAAGAATCTGGGACAAGCCTCTAAGAGATTTTTAATGGCACCATCAGGGCTTTAGACTTTATCCCAATGCTGTTGAGATGGTATTGACAATTTTTAAGCAAGAGAGCAACATTTTCACATTGTACCTTCCAAAGATCACCCTGCTACTCTGGAAAGTGGACTGGATGAGAGGCATGGGTGGAGGGTGGTCAGTTATGCACTATGGCAGACTTGAAGCACAGTCTGAAAGTCTGTTGTATCTTCAAATATTGTTTTAAAATTTAGTGAAAATTTTTCATTTTTAATGCAATATATTCCTGTTTGTTTTACTATTACAAGATATTCCCAATATTTACTATGACTAACCTCATTAATTGACTAATAAATAGGACAAATGGACAATTTCTCCTTCTTAACAGAATCAGAACTTTGTTCGAGATGACAATGCATTAAGCTCCAAGTATAGTATCATAACTAGTCTAAGCTGATTGAGGCAATTATGAATTCTGATGTGTAATTGTTCCTACATGTAAGGATAAAATATAGTCCAATTCCAGCAACTGAGGCTGAAACGGAATCTTTAGGGAGAGGATCCTGGAAAGATTTATCTTCTCTTAAAAAAGAGAAAGAGGCAAATGGCACTGCCCAACCACCTTGTATGCAGTCTTTGTCCCTTGACGTACAGTAGCTGTATTGCAACACTAGGTGCAAGAAAAAGGACAAAAGCTAATATGCAAAAGATGACAAAAGAATGGCTACTAAGTGTGAAAACACACGCGAAATCTGAGTCCCTAAAAGCACCGTCTAATGCTGGAGGTCTTGTTATGTAAGCAAATTCTATGATTTGTTTAAGCCACTGTTTTTGTTATTTGCAGCTCAATGGATTCTTAATTGATATACTAACTCTCAAATAGAAAAAAAAATATGCTCCATTAAAGTAGATCTAACTTTATCCTGAGGTTTCATGTATTACCAGGCACACCAGGCCATAACCTCAGGGAACATATGCACCTGAGATAGAAAAGCATAGTCTTGGGTAAACAGCACCATTTTCAAAGATTAAGAAGGACAAGAGAGGGGCATCTAGATGGATCAGCCGGTTAAGCATCCGACTTCAGCTCAGGTCATGATCTCACAGTCTGTGAGTTTGAGCCCCACGTCAAGCTCTGTGCTGACAGCTCAGAGCCTGGAGCCTGCTTCAGATTCTGTGTCTCCCTCTCTCTCTGCCCCTCCCCAGCTCATGCTCTGTCTCTCTCTGTATCAAAAATAAATAAAAACATTAATTTTTTTTAAAAAAAAGGACAAGAGACAATTATTTTACCCTCTGTTTCTGGGTTTACCTTGGCCCTCTGGTTGGGGAATGTCCTTGACACTCTTACAAAGTACTTTAGGTTGAAGGTAAGAGGTAGTACATTAGCCCAAAGAATATTTAGCATTCTTAGAGAGTTTTGCAGTTTGTTTCCTTCAGGACTCATGTAGTTTTGTTTAAGAGCCCCCGAGTTTCCTGACACATCAGCTTTCAGTTTTCAATAAAAGTTACACATGAAAAGACAAAGGGAAGGATGTCCTCTCAATGTGGCTTTCCTTACAATGCTGACAACAGAAAAGTGTGCTTGCGTTTAGTGCATGGACCAAAAAAGATAAGGGGGTAGGATGAGTCTGTTCTTACATTTCTGTTTATATGAACATTCTTCCACTGCCCAAGAGTCCCAAAGGTAAGTGCCAATTGGACAGTACAGGTTTAATCCTTTGATAGCTACTTATGATCAAGTACTGCCTTTTCCAGACTCCAGACAATTAATCTATTTCTCTAGTATTTAAAGTCAGAAGTACAACCATTAGGAGAAAAGGGACTGTTTATGCGATAAATGCAGAAATGGTGCAGCTTCATGTGATTTATTATAGATGAGTGTGAGAGGGAATATAAAAACTATTCCATTAATTTCATTTCCATTTTAGTGGTTATGTGGGCTTAGCTGTTTTGAAAATTATCTTCTCATTCTCTCAGGAGAGAGATTTGCAAAACTATACAATGGCTGGATGTGTTTTGGCATAAGCAATGGAAACATCCTTATGAAGCAAGTTCTCCTCACTCCCTAAGCCCCAACCTCCTATAATGATTTCTGGGCAGTGAAAGATAGGTGTTTGGAGCATTCTCTAACTCTTCATATCCCTGGTCTAATTACAGTGTCATTATCCCTTCCCACTAATTATACCTAGGTTATCACTTCATTCATTCATATTTAAGTCCATCTGTTCCTTGAAGGGGCTCAGTAATGTCTATACATGGAAATACTAATATCCTGGTTATGCTTTCATATCAGGAAAGCTCTTGTTAATGCCTTCATTGCATTCTGAAACCCAGATTTGTAAACTGGACATTTAGAAGAAGGCATTTTAAATTCATATCAATTCTACCAATTCCCAAAGATATTTTCAAGCCAGAAATTCCCTATCATATCACAAGTTCTCACTTTATTTTAACATAACTGGCAGAAAATCATTTTGTACTAAGCAAACAAGGAATAATATTAGCTTAAATTTATTGGTGTCTTACCATGAGCCCAGCACTATCCCAAGATTTATAAAACATCTAATTTCAACATCTGCACAACTCTTTGTGGTAGAGATGATTATTTGTGTCTCTATTACATAGATAATGATAGCCAAGAATTTAAGTTTCTTAAGCTAATACATCTGGTAGATGGTGAATCATGGATCTGGACTCAAGCATTTAGATCCAGAGTCTAGGCTTTTAAATGATATACTGCTGCCACAGAGGAATATTCTCAAGAAAAGCTATGCTTTGAAATATATAAATTAGTGGTCCTGTATTTTCTGTGGCTATTTTGAAGAACAGAAGGGATTAGAAATGAAGTAGATAATTTGGGTGATAAGCCCACCATCACTTTTTCTTCTTCCTTTCAAAATCATTATTTTGTTCAGGTATCCACTCTGCTCCCATGACTATCACTCCACCCACATCTCCAGAAGTAATCCTTGATTAGTCTAAGCCTATTGTGGTATTCTTGTTCTCTTTGATGGTGATTAGATTTTAGACTTTTAACAATTCTCTGTGGAAATTTGTTTGGTAATCATCATTGGTTCAGAGGTGGGCTCAACATGTAAGGCAATCTAATACGACTGAAGTAAAGATTCATCCTTCTGCATGTTGCTGTCGAGTTCTCCCACAGAAGTCCATGGGGGAGGGGAAGAAGAAAAAAAAAAAGAGGTTAGAGAGGGAGAGCGCCAAAGCATAAGAGACTCTTAAAAACTGAGAACAAAATGAGGGTTGATGGGGGTGGGAGGGAGGGGAGGGTGGGTGATGGGTATTGAGGAGGGCACCTTTTGGGATGAGCACTGGGTGTTGTATGGAAAACAATTTGACAATAAATTTCATATTAAAGAAAAAAAAGACTGAAGTAAAGAAATGTGTCCTATAGTTAGGGATGTGGATTATCTCTTTCCCACTAGAACAAAGGAGCAACTTTCCCTAGTTGCTGATTGCACTCATCTTATGACCATGAAGAGAGCCAAGTTGAGAACAAAATTGATACAGAGGAGGGAGGAATCAAGAGAAAAGCCAAATCCCTCATTCCTGGAGCCTGGTCACATATTTCTGTCTAGGAGATAAACTTCCTTTCTACTTAAGGCAATTTGAGTCACAGTTTATAGCCCTATGCATCCTGATAGCACAGGTAGCCACGCATTTGGTATGATTTCAGAGGCACTGAGTGGCAGACTGCACCCATATATCTTACCCCCCATCTGCTATAACATCTGAAGTTTTTAAACCTATAGTCATTCCTTAATTATCTTCTGATAATGATGATTGTAAACTAGGTAAAAGTAACACATTATTTGAGGGGAGTATTTAAGAGCATCAGGTTTACAGTCCAGTTCACGTTAACTTGGCCCTGGCTGGCACACCACCTCCTTATTCTCCAACCTCATTATACCCTATTTTCTCCCTAATTCCTGCAGTTCTGCTATACAGCCTTCCTCAGGTCTTCCAATTTTCCACATTCTACTCTGTCTCAAGCCCTGTGCTGCTACCATGCATCACACACACACACAGATGCACACCTTTCATTGATCTCAGCTTTCTGAGCTCAGCTAACACTTCCTCAGCTTCCTTAGTCTTTCTCGTATGGATTACAATCCCTTTGAACTACTTCCTGGGCAACACTGCAGCAAAGACTGTGAGTTGTTTCCCTCTATCTGTTCTTTTCTGCTTCCTCAGAAGTAGTACCCCAGATTTTTACCTGAGCACACAGATGACCAAAATAGACTACATCTCCTGCCTCCCTTTCATCAAGGAGTGGCCACAGTTTAAATTTTGTAGCTGATGCTGTTGGTGTCCAGTCCATTTATGCTCAGGAGTCACTACTCCAGTACATTCCAACCTCACCTTACCGCAACCACAGGATACTCACTGCTTTGAGGGCATGTGCCTGGAGGTGGTTGGAAATTCCAGTGAGTTAATGAAGCCAGGAGCAAACTTCAGTCATTGAAAGATTGAAATAGAGCATAAATACCTCAGCTTCCTCATCTTGTGGGTGGTACTACTCTGAATCATGCTATCTCCTGGAGTCCCCAGTGGAATTTAGCCTTAGCTGTCTACTGTGGCAACCTGTGCTTGAACATGTTCTTTATTGCTTTCCTTCTCTTCTCACTTCCCCACAACCCTACAAGACCTATTCTGGAATCACCTCCTAAGTAAACTATTTATACTTGAGTCCCTGTCTCATGGTTTCTTCTAAATAGACACCTAATCTAAGACACAGTACATTTTCCCCCACAAAGGTTTCCCTGACCTTACCAAAATAAACATGGTCACCTTGCTTTTCTGGACCCGTTTATACTTATTTTGTATCTGTCCTGTGACATTTTTATGGTTCCCCACTATCACTATATCCACAGTTATAATCTACATTCTTTGAGTATCAAATTAAAAGCTCAAGTTCTGGTATCAGACAAATTTCAAATCCCAGCTCTAAGTCTAACTAGCTATGTAATCTCATACCACATTTCTCTGGGTATGTTTCCTCATCAGCAGAACAAAAATACAATGATATCTACCTTTTAGTGCTTTTGTGAGGATTAAATTAGATAATCCACGTAAAGCATTTAGAAAAATGCCTGATTCAAGTTATCATTCAATAAATGTTGGCTACTACCATATTATTAGTAATAGTATTAGTATCTGTATCATTCTTGGCATCTCCCACAGTACATAATACGACATCCATTCAACACATAGTAAATTAAATTTATATTTGTTAATTAAATAATAAAATGGTGAAATGGAGTCGCACATTTTATTTTCATAAGCAGCACTGAGACTTGATTTGACCAATGAATTTTTATAGCACACACAACAGAAATACTGCTAAACCACTCAATCCTTAAGATTTCTCACAGATGTAAATATAAACTACAAGTGGTCTTCCATCTGCTCCATAAGCAATATACAGTTTGTCATTTTCCTGAGAAGTTCAAAGGCACAAAAGCACATGTTAGATATCTTTCTATTCCTTTGATATACTTGGGATATGTTTAATTTTTTTAAATGTTTACTTATTTTTGACAGAGAGAGAGACAGAGAATGAGCAGGGAAGGGCAGAGAGAGGAAGACACAGAATCTGAAGCAGGCTCCAGGCTCTGAGCTGTCACCACATAGCCCAACGTGGGGCTCAAACTCACAAGCTGTGAGATCATGACCTGAGCTGAAGTCGGTTGCTCAACCGACTGAGCCACCCAGGCACCCCACTTGGGATATGTTTAAAGGGATATACAAGACACAGTTAGAATTTCTATAGAGATAGTGGGTTTGGGAGCAAAGGTGAAGTACGTATGTTTCACCCAGCCTTCCTCTGTATCATGTCAGAGTGAGCTTTATAAACCATACCTAAGCAGGTTACTCCTCCGCTAAGACATCCTCAGCAGTTTCCCATATCCTACTTTAAGTATGGCTTACAAAGTTGTCTGTTCATGCCAGCGTTTCCAGCGACATCATTCATTGCAGCAAGGTAACTCTAAGGTAACTCTAGTCAAGTTAAACTTCTTGCAATTCCTCTGAAGATCTTTTCCTACTTATATGATATTGCCCATGCTGACTACTTTGCCAAAAATGCCCTTCTCCATCTTTTTTGGGGGTGATGGAGATTGGTAAATATCTGCTTAACTTTCCAATACTTGGTGGAGACCAAGAAGCCTTTCCTATCTCCAGACCACCAATCAGCAAAACCTACCATTTCCTTTTATACCTGTCCCCAAAAAACTCTGTCTTAGAACCTATGATGCTGGATTTTATACACACACACACACGCACACACACACACACATACATATACATATACATGTATATGAATATATATGTATATATACACACATATGTATACACACACACATATACGTATATATAATGCCCCACAATAACCAGGTAGTTCCCTACCATAAATAAATAATTCTTAGTTTCAGCCAAGTTCAAATGTATTTGACAGTCAATCAAAGGATTTTTCTACTCTTCCCAAGGGAATCCTTTTCAGACCAGACAGTGTCCACTTTAGATAGGTACCCCTAAGTCCTTTCTCCCTTCATTTCCCTTCCTGATTCCATCCCCTCTGCCCTCACCCATGTTCCTGGTTTCATAAAATGGTGGTTTGATGTCCTCACTCTCTGTTTCAGAGCAGCAAGACCTCTCTGGCCTCAGGTATCTGAGACTGGCAACAGTTGAGACTCACATTTACAAGACCAACTCTCTTTTGTATTATTGAGCAAGTTATTTAAAATTTCTGTGTCATACCTTCCTTAGGGATATAGAGAGAAAAAAAGCAAATAAATTAATGATGATAACACAAGTAGACATTCACTTGGTATATCAGAGGCACTGAGTGGCAGACTGCACCCATATACCTTACCCACCATCTGCTATAACATCTGAAGTTCTTAAACCTAGAGTCATTCCTTAATGATCTTCTGATAATGATTGTCAACTAGGTCAATACACAAAGCTTTTATGTATACACAAAGCATTCAGAAGAGTTCCTGGCAAATTTTCTCAATAAATGTTAGTTATTATTTGTTTTGATATTGTTTGTTTTGATAATACTATTATGATGAATTATATGAATCATATTAGAAATGGTACAAATACCGATCACCTCTAAAATGGTAACTTCCATGGATTCTTATGATAAAAGATACTCCAGAAGCACCTGGGTGGCTCAATCAGTTAAGCATCCAACTTTGGCTCAGGTCATGATCTCAGGGTCTGTGACTTCGAGCCCCATGTCTGGCTCTTGTGCTGAAAGCTCAGAGCCTGCAGCTTTCTTTAGATTCTGTATCTTCCTCTCTCTCTGTCCCTCCCCTGTTTGCATTATGCCTCATTCTCTATCTCTCTCTTTCTCTCTCTCTCTCTCTCAAAAATAAATAAATAAACATTAATTTAAAAAAAATACTCCATATTCACCAGGAATAAAGATGGAGAGGAATGGAAAGGCAAAAAGGGGATGAGACTATCTTGCACCACACATTCATTTGTTAATATAGATCCCCTATTCCTTCTCCCTCCAAGTAATCTAAGAGACTGTGAACATTGGAAAAGTTCTTTGTCTTGCTCCTAGTTGTGTCTAGCATCTAGTATGACATTAGGTCCAGAGTGAGAACTCAGTACATCCTTGCTGTACTTAAGAGTGCACCTGGACAACAGCCCCTCTACCTAGCATTGGCACTAGTAAACAAATTCATTCCATGGCTGAAGGCCCTGGTCATGTATTGATTATACATTATGTTTCAGGCTTTTTCATATCTGGATAGTGTATTATTCCTACTCCCATTTTCATAGAAGCACTGAGAATGTTTAAACAACCTGTTAAGAACTCTTTCATGACAATCTTCACTTTTGTTTTTGTACCTAGGAGAGTATCTGCACATAGTAGATGCTCAAAATAGATGTTTATTGAATGTACCCATATCAGATACTATCACCTTCATAAGAGTTGTAAACTAGGAAGTCAAGAAAGCATAACTGGGACTTCTAGAAACAGGCTGTTTTCAAAGTGATTATGCACACCTCCAGCTAAGAGGGAAGGGCTGGGAACTAGCTAGGGGCTATAACTCCAGAGCAAACAGATAAATTCCTTACCATAAGCCAGATGCCAGGGGCAATTTCTGGCTCTAATTCTTTTTTATAATATATTAATTTATCTCTGTATATTTACATTTTCTATCTTTAAAAAAATTTTTAATGTACACATAGGACTATATAACAACAAAGATCAAAATTGATCTTCTCTACAGTTGGAAAAATAATGAAATACCTGCAAAGCACCCCATCCATAAAATAACTTTATGAGAAAATGCCAACTAACATTTATTTTAGTAACAGGTATTTTAATAGAAGAGGCAGAAAAGCTTTTAAACCAAATCTGGCACTCTTGCCTCTTGTTCACCTCCTAATAGAGGAATATGTGATGTATTATGGATAAGGAGACAAAAAAGTATGAAGACTCATTCAGAAGCTACTGGGACGTTCTGACATCATTTCAGGAACCACTGTTCCTGGAACCACTTCCATTTCAGGAACCACTTATTTAAAGAAGAAAATAAACTAGCCACAAAACTGCACACCAGTCTTTGCATCTTATTTTTCAATCTCCTTTCCCAACTTTCTGTTATCTTTAGGTTGAGAGGTAGGAAGGAAGATTCTGGAGTGGGAAGATGCAGAAAGTGGACTTGGTTCTGAAAACAATGGTGAGTCATTTAAAGTTTGTTAGCAGAAAGGATAGGGAAAAGCAAAGCAGTGCCTTGGAAGTATTCCTGGAGCAGCAGTGTATACATAAGATCAAAGAAAAGAAATATTGAAAGAGATGGATTTGACAGATATTGAGAAAGAAATTGGCAGGACTTGGTGACTGAATGATTTGGGTTGGGGAAGGAAGAATTATGGGTTTGTGCATTTGAATGAATAGCAGCAATGACAGAGGTATAGATCCTCTTTATAAAGCTCATATCTCATATCTCAGGACTTATTACAGGTCACTTCTGTTATTTAAAAAGTTATTGGAACAGCAAGAAGTTAACCTGAAAGGCAGAGAATTAGACACATATCCTTCAAGAGGAAAGCAGAGGGTGCCTGGGTGGCTTAGGTGGTTGAGCATCTGACTTCGGCTCAGGTCATGATCTCATGGCTCATGGGTTTGAGCCCCGCATCAGGCTCTGTGCTGACAGCTCAGAGCCTGGAGCCTGCTTCGGATTCTGTGTCTCCCTCTCTCTCTGCCACTCTTCTCTTGTGTTCTGTCTCTCTTTCTCTCTCAAAAATAAATAAACATTGAAAATTTTTTTTTAAAAGAGGAAAGTGGAGATCTAGTAAGTGAGAAAATAAGTTAACTTATATACCAGGAGAAAATAACTTTTTTACTAAAAGAATAAAATTGGCAATAGTGTTCATATTTCAATATGATTTTTTAAAAATGCACTTAAATCAATGAAGCAACAACATACTCTATTTAAAGCCATCATATAGATTTGTTTTAATCTTTTTAAATGTGTATTTATTTGAGAGAGAGAGAGAGAACAAGTGGGGGAGGGGCAGAGAGAGAGGGAGACACAGAATCTGAAGCAGGCTCCAGGCTCCAAGCTGTCAGTGCAAAGCCCAACATGAGGCTTGAACCCACAAACTGTGAGATCATGACCTCAGCCCAAACTGGACATTCAACAGACTGAAACACCCAGGTGTCGCTAAATTTGTTTATTTTCAACTGGATGTTTTAGTGTCAAGTATAAATGTTTTTGCCTTTGGGGACATTATCTTGAAGATTATGTTAAATTTCTATAAATTAAAATTTGTGTATAACCTTCATATTTTTATATAGAGCTTAAGGCCTCTGAGAACATAATTTTTAAACTAAGATATGATTACAGATCCACTCATTTTTATAGTTTTATTTCATGGTCATCATTCTGGTGTTGTTCCTCATCTCAACATTTGAAATATTAGAATAATGTGGCAGACATCTTTTGATATTCCCAGCCACATCCATGCTCTGTTAACAACTCTCCCTTCCATCAAATAAATAAACATAACCAGATGCATGCCGTGTGATTCATCCTCTTGGTCCCATAGCTGATCGGACCAGAGTAGTCATATGATCCATGTGGAGCCAATCAGGAGTTTTCTCCTGATATTGGACACTTGGGTCAAGATTGAC
Organism: Panthera leo; assembly: GCF_018350215.1. NCBI lineage: Eukaryota > Metazoa > Chordata > Mammalia > Carnivora > Felidae > Panthera > Panthera leo. The sequence goes on from NC_056680.1 coordinate 49,461,934, forward strand.
TGGAAATAAGAGGTGGATTCCATGGCCAAAGGCAGCATCTTGGGGACAGCTGTGATGGTTAATGTGCCAATGAAGCAGAAGCAACTTTTCCTCTTCTGAAAGTAAATATGGAAAATAGAGACAGAGACCTTGTGGCACCAGAGGAAGATGAAGGATGGAATTGCTGTGGCTCCCAGTGACACTCCTCTACTGTAGAAGACCAAAATACACACACTTTCTACGCTTAAATTCTATGACAAATACGTGAATCATAGACAAATTCTGAAACTAAGATCCAGGGAATAAAATTTCCAAATTAAAAGGGGTTTTGTAACCATACAAGATAATTATGCTAGATTTTTAGGGTTTAGGAGTAATCAAGTCTTGATAAGTATCCCTCCTTGATTTTAGCAACCCTCCCTGTTAGATTTTCTAATGCCCCGCTTCTCTGAATTCCTAGTCTTCACTACTATCTGCAAATGTTCCACAGAGCTAGTTAACTTTTTCCTGCCTACTGGTGAGCCTTTTGTTATTTAGTTTGAATCTTTCTAATAATTAGAATAATCTAATGAGCAAGGTGCAATATGGATTGATACTTTCCTAGGATAGCCAGCTAACATTGTGGCATAAAAATCACTCTTCATCTAGTCAGATTAGCAAATCAACAATGTGAAAATATGACTTGTATCAATTCCTTCCATCTACTCACCTTTATGGCTAGTATATCACCCTACGGATGTCATTAAGCCACCCATAAAAGATATAGTATCTTCTACGTTCATCTATTTATACATAAACTGCATCTCTCTGGCAATACCTTTAGCAATTTATAGGCCTTTGTTGAATCACAAAATCAGTTAATGATTCCGGGAGACTCTTGCCAAAAGATGTTTAATACTTCCATTCTTCTTAACCAAGCTGACAAAGTCAGTCCTTAGAACAGTATGAGGTTGCAGGTGTATGTGCCTGTGATTGTGTATTTTTCTTCCCATTTAAAATTCTCTAACCAATACCACTGTCCTCCTTGACATTAGAACTAAGGGAAAAGTCCTTGAAAGAGACGCTCCCATTATTTCTGGTCTCCTGAGTTTGATAGTGGTGGTTATATAATCTTTCTAATATTCTGAGATGCATAATGCATCAAGCTTTTTGGCTGCCAAAGGAGCATCAGAGACAGATGGGATGTGTAATGAGAGTGAGGCAGGTGAGACAGATCTTGCTCAAAGCTGGCTGGTGGGGATAGTGAACTTACAGCATTTTTTGAGCTCTGCAAAGAATGCCATGAACTGAGAATTGGGGGGTCTGGAAAAGTATCCTTAATCATGGTAGATCCAAAGCACTGGGGCCCTGCCAGACCAGGGCCCAATAAAGCTAAGCCTGTGTTAAGTAGGTTGGAAGGCCAAATCCCTGCTGAGTTACAATAGTGCTTAATTACACATACTTTCACATTCTTGGTGCCTTCCCAGAATTATTACACACAAATACTAAGATAAATTGGTTGAATCACTTTCACCAAGTTAACTGTAACAAATACTTTCCCTGTCTAGAGCTTGAGAAGGCAGTCTGAATACAGCAGGCATCCTGGCTACCTAGGAACCAATAGATGTGCTGTGAAAATTAATGAAGAGAGGGAAGGAGAAAGAGGGATAGAGAGAAAAAAGGAAAATGGATGTGAAGCAAAAGAGGGAAATAATGAACAGAAGGAAAGGAGATGAGGAGGGATACACAAGAAAGGAGTAAGGAAGAGGGGAGAAGGGAATAGGCAGGAGTATTTAATATAAGAATCGGGGATGGGAGAGGGTTGAGGGTGAAAAACAGGCAAGAAAGAAGAGAGGAGAAAGAAGGAAAGCAGCTAGGTTGCAAGAATAAGGAGGAAGGTAAAGTGATTTTTAATAAAGAATGAAGACGGGAAGGAAGAAACAAGTGAGAAGAGAAAAGAAAATGAGAGACAAAAGATGAAGAGAAGGAAGAAGGAAGAAGGAGAAAGAAGAAGGTCTGCTGAGGAACACAGGAGTAGTCAATTTGGGTCTGCAGAAGACTTCCATAGAGAAAGGAAATGATTCACTCACCACAATAGTACTGCATCATGACCAAGGATTAGTTTACTTACTACAATGTTTCCCCCCCCCCCCATTCTGTCATCCAATGCATGAGCCCATTCTTCCATGGTCAGTTTCCCACAATGTTGTAACAACCAATTCACTTCCTATGAACATATTTTATGTTGAGAACTGATCAGAGAAGAGTGGGATCATTACTGGATTAACTTTCAAGTTACTTCAGAAGGAAAAGTTTAGTAGTAACACCAGGAGCCCAAATGTTCTTCTGGTCAAGACCTGCTAATCAGTTCAAGGACATTATTTTTGCTATTTTATCAGAGCACTTAGTTCATAAACCAACTTGTCATTTTTTTCTTCTCTCCTCATTTCCCAGATGAGAGTAATAGGTCAAGTTTGTGCCCTACCCAAATTGCCTTTACTGGGCTAATGCACCATCTCCCAGCTGTTGTGTGTTTTGGGTTGCAGCTGTCTCCTTTTCCAAATCTCCAATTCAAGAATTGTCCTTGGCCAAAAGGAGCCACCTCACCAATGAGATAGTCTACTTCTCCCCAAAGAGTCACTTCCTGATTAACTGACATGAGGGTACAAAAGGCAGGGTCTCTGGCCTCATGGTGGGGCACTCTGTAACATGATTCACATTCTAGAGCTCCTTGTGGGATCCAGCTGAGGCTAGACTTCACCTGAAATCATGTTTTTGCTCAGATTTTTCCTTCATTCCTCTTAAGTGCACTCCCTTAATTAACTACTTATACAAGATTCTCCACCTCAGGCTCTGCTTCTCAGGAATCTGAACTAAAACAGAGAGATTACCATCAACAAAATTGCAAACCTAAGGCCAAGGGATTCTGGAAATACTCAACATCATCCCGCTAACAATGTCTACCTGCCAAACCATTTGCATGTCTTTGAAGTAATATTTTATGAATTGCTGCTGCCTCAAAATTATTTGAACCAAAATACTTCCAAAATATGTGGGGGCTCCATGCAGACCCATGTAAAGGTTTACATATTTAGAAGCTCATTTGCATACTGTTAGGGGAAAAAAGGGTTATTTTCAAAGAATACTTCCAAAAAGTTTTCTTTTGTTCAATTCCTTATTTGCTTGGTTTAGAAAATACTGCACTGATGTTGCAGTAATATGAATGCATAACTTCTGGGTTGAACAGGAAAGCAAAGTACCCCAAATTACTTAATATAACCCTTGTGGTGATAACTAAACACTTTCTTCAGCATTTTACCATTTATTGACTACATTTTATTTCTGCTTCAATAAGAAGCTGTCAAGTACTCTGAGAATTTCACAAATTCACTTTACCCTACTGACTACACTTTGCCATAAATTAATTACTGCAAGTGCATAATATTTATTTCTGCCTAAGGCGATCGGCACTGGTATGTCTTATTAGCATTCATTGAGGAATATAAAAATAAAGAGTAGAGTTGGCAAGTAAAAAGCATTTATGTCTTCACATCTTCAGTGATGAGGCTTAAAAATAATTTTCTACTTTATTTCTTCGTTGAGTTTGTGCCATAGGCAGCCCCCTCACATTTTTAAGTTGGTTGTGTAAGAAAAATTTGACACAGGGGTAATTGAAGCTCTGTCACCCATTAAACACCCACAAAGTAAACATTGCAGATGTTTGATCAATTTGAAACCTGTTTCCAGTAATTTCTATAAGTCAACACTCTAGACTTTGATGCCACAAAGAGCAAGAGACATGTCTGGTTTTTTTATCTGATTCATTTTTATGTCAATAAAACATTCATAGCAACTTACAAATAGGTATCATTAAATGCTTATTGAATAGATGAATGAACTTGAAGCCAAAAGATAAAGAGAACAAAAACCACTGGTGTGTGGGCAATAGATTTAGCTACTAGCACCATGACATGGTCAAAAAGTGTTTAGACACTTATCTGGCATTTACTTATCTTCTCTGAAGTACTGGGGATCTGAAACCTCCCTTACAAATTTAAAGTGCTGTAACTAAGTATTTGACCTCAAAGATAAAGTGGGGAAATTCAATGGTGGGATGAAGTATCTCTCAGGTGGCTCTATTTCAAACTCTTCTGTAAACCATGTTTCCAGGAAAACTAACTCGACTGAGCCAAATAAAACTGGATCTGCCTGTAGAAAATAATTTAAAGCATCTTGTTCCACTTTGCCCCTCAAAGTGTGATTCATGAGAAGCATCAATGACATCACCTGGGAGCTTGTTAGATACTTAGAATCTTAGGCTCAGCCCCAGACCTACTGATCCTCCAGACTTCCATACTCCTGGTCAATTAAGTGTATGTTAAAGGTTGGGAGGCACTCTTGTGGAAGAGTTGTCAGCAAGCAGAGCATGGGCCCAGGTTCTCTTTGCCATTTTTGGGTGCTCACACTCCCAAAAGCCAGCAACTGTGACTCTTTGTTACAGCCCTGCCTTCAGACTGCCAGAACTTGTTTTCCTTTGCACACAGAAACATGTAGTACCTAAGAATGCATGCTCCCCATGGGTTAGTCCTTAACCAATGACTGATAGGTGACAGTACAAATAATCCAGACCCCTAGCCCCAGAATGGACAACTTTGTTTTCACAACTGTTCTATCAGATTGAGCCAGAGTAAAACTCCATGGGACTTTGCTTGATATCACATTCCTCTTTGGTGTTCTTCCCTTATTGATCTTATTTCCTTATTCTCCTTAAGGGTCTGTTTCTGGGGGTCACAACCTAAAACATATCTATCAATATTATGCTTGGAAATTTTAAGAACTAGTTCTCTGGGGAAAAATAAATCTCTGATTTTTAGTTTTTATCAGTTGCCATGGTGTAAATACTCCCACCATTACAGATTTCAAGCTATAAATATAAGGTCATAGAATTAAAAAGAGATGCTCACAGTCTGTTCTCACAAGCCAGTATGAACTGGTTCTAGTGTAACACAGCATATATTCATAGCCCACCTCATTTAAAACCAATAATTCTACCCCCAAGCTTTCTTGAAGAGCAACTATAGCAGAATATTACAGAGCATTAAGCAAAACTTTCTAAATATCTATCTGTCCAAAGAATCACACAGCACAAAAGATGCTCCAATTTACTGATCCAACAAACATTTATTGAGCAATCAGTATGTGCCCATCACTGTGGTAGCAGCAGAAATAAAACCAAATAAGATGTACATGATTTTAGTCTATGAGAACTTTACATTCTAGAGACAAAAACAAAAAATAAAAAAATAGTTTCTAACTGTGAAAAATACTATGCATGAAACAAAAAAGGAGTCAAGATAGACTACGTACTGGGTGAGTTTGGTGAAACTCATTTGAGACAGATTCGCCAATAAAGGTCCTTGTGAAGAGCTGCCAGTTTTGTGGAGACTTAAAGGAGAAAGAAGAGCCAGCTTTGAAAGAGTGGTAGCAAAAGCAACCCAAGCAGATCTAACAGTGTGGGCAAATGTCTGGAGACAGGAAAGAGCCTAGGATGTTTGAGGAACTAACAATAAAAAACTACTACTGGATGGGGTCCCTGGGCGGCTCAGTAGGTTGAGTGCCTGGCTCTTGATTTTGACTCAGGTCATTATCCCAAGGTCCTGGTGGGATTGAGCCCCGTCTCTGGCTTTCGGCTGAGCATGGAGTCTGCTTCAGATGATCTGTTTCTTCCTCTGCCCCTCTCCTGTACACTCTCTTTCTCTCTCTAAACTATAGTAACAACAAAAATAACTGCTACTGCAGCAGATCTTTGGGGGAGGGGATTTAAACAACATTAGGTGGTTAATGTCCATGTCAGGCTGAGCCTTGTGGGTCATGGTTTCAAGTGTGGGTTTTATTATAAATGCAAAGAACAACCATTAGAGTGTTCTGAGCAGGTAGGAGAGTGACTGATCTGAATTATGTTTTAAGGTGATTCTAAATGTGTTCAAAGTAGATTGACAAGAGGGAAGCTAGGGGACCAGTTAGGAGGCAAGAAGTAGCCCAGGAGAAAGATGATAATGCCTTTGATGTGACAGTGGCAGCATATATTTGGAGATGTGAATGAGCTGAGGATACATTTTGGAGATGGAGCTGAGAGGATTTGCTAAGGGACTGGATGTGCCATTAAAGAAAAGAAAATGAGTTAAAAGTGTGATGCTAGATTGATGACTTGAACAACTGGGAGCATGCATGTTTTATCTTCTTTTTTTCTCTTTTCCTAAAAGAAGGACAAGTTGATTTAACTGTCTTGGTCATACCTCCTTTTTTGCCCCACCTATGCTTCCCAGAATTTTTCAATTAAACATGGAAACATGTCTCTTAAAAATTCATATTACTTCATATTCTCATGATGTCACCCAGTTTTCTCCACCCAAACACCTACTTACTCAACAAAATCCCACAACAGAACTGAACATAATTGATAAAGAATTCTCAGTGGGTACCTAGGGAAAAGAGACTTTAACTATAAATACTCCTATGTTACTCTTCTTGGCCCTATCTTACTTCAAGGGACATGAATTTGTCCAGTAAAGACATGTCATGCTTTTCAAACTTTAATTTATCAGTTTCACTTAGAAAGTGCTTAAACACAGATTGCTGGAACCCACCTCCAACATTTCTCATTTAGTAAGTCTAGGGTAGTGCTCAAGAATTTGTATTTCTAACAGGTTCACAGATGATGATGATGATGATGATGATGATGTGACGTTCTGGAATCCCTACTTTGAGAACCATATAGATACACTATCAAAATTGCATTCAGAAGCTTCCAAAATAGACAAAGAGGGAGATGGCACTATTCATGTATTATTTTTAAGATGGTTTAACTTCCAATGTCATTTCTTTCTCTAAGTCTTAGGTAGTGAATTCATCAGTAAGACTGTTGGCAGTGCCCACCTGCCACTGTGTATAAAGTGAGAACTGCAAGCCTTCAGAGAAGCAGAACACTCTGGGCACAGTGGTAACTTCTCATTTTAAGAGACGAAAACAGATGAGTTAATCAGGAAGCCCCTTCAATTCCACAGAGGTTCATAATTCCTATTTCAAGAGTTCAGACAAGCAGTTAATCTGCTGGAAAGATGGAAAATGAACTGGCTGTAACAATCTATTCATGCCAGAGGGGACTTTACATTAAAGACAGGATGTTCATGTATTATCATTAAAGGCATCTAGGTTGTTCATTCAAGTATTTATATTTTAATGCTGTGTTTAGTGAACCTGCTGGCCTTTCCCTTCTAGGTAGGGAAGAGCCACAATAACATTATAATATGATTGTACACTACACTATAGTTTGTGAAATCTTTAATGGAATATATATATGTGTATATATATGTATATGTACACTATACATATATAGTATGTATATATGTATATACATTGTACATACATTGTATGTACACTACACTATAGTTTGTGAAGTCTTTAATGGAATATATATATATATATATGTGTGTGTGTGTGTGTGTGTGTGTATATATGTATATGTGTATATATATATATATATATATATATATATATATATATATAATAACCTTAGATTAATCTGGTACAATAGGAGTTATTCTTTCCATTTTGCAGATAAATAAAGTAAAACTCACAGAGATGAAAGACTTTCATAAGTTCACATAGCAAGGTGGTAACTTAACTGATATTTAAATTCAGGTCCTTTAACTCTTTGTGAAATGATCTGACTCCATGAGAAGTCAAACTCTTCAGGAATCTATGGCTCCATGAGTTGATAGATTGACTTCCAACTCACCACTCCATGAGTTGATAAAGAAAAGCCCTAATCTCGTGGTTAATATCCAGACAGTCATTAGACTGAACTCGTCTCATGAAACGCTTTATTGAAGTCTATACTATGAGGGGCCAGTGGGTCTGAGTTTCTGCTCATCAACCTTATGTACATTTTTTTCTGACCATCTAAGGCCACTGAGAGTTCCAGCCAATTTGCCTTGACTACTTGTTGTTGATCTCTTTTAACAAAAAGTCAAAAACCCTAAATAAAGACCACAACAAAAGTTTGAAGCCTATCAAACTGCCAAATTTTGACCATTTTTAACCTGCTATTTCATATCATTCAGCCATTAATAGCAGCAATTGTATCAGTACTTTCCATTAAGAATGATGTTCTAGAATGGGACATGGCATTAAAGTCAGAAGGTCTGGGTTCAAGTCAAACTCTGCACAGAGCACCTAATGTCTGTGAGTTTCAATTTCTGACCTGATGAGACAGGAATGATTACAATAATACCTATTTCATAGTATCTTTGAGAGGATGGTGTGAGATTATTCCTTTCCACTATGATTTATCAAACAGCTATCTTGTTCTAGGTGATCTGCTAAATGCTGAAGATACAAAAATAAATAACTTTGCTTGCCTATAGGGAACAAAGTTTAGTGAAAGAGGCAAATAAGTTAATCAGCTGTTGCAAAATAGCTCAGGAAGCCATAACAAAAGTCAATGAAGACAGAGAGAAGATAGTAGCTAACTCTGTGACCAGTGTAGGGCTTAGATGATTCCGAGGTGCCAAACAAGAAGACTATCTAAATTAGCAGTATTTAGAATCACCTGGGGAGCTTTAAAAACTACTGATGCCTTGAATCCCCCCTATATAACATGTTTGGATAGGTGGAGAGAGGTGGCCCAGGGTCATTTGTAGAGGAACAGATTTTATACAGTGAATGAGCTGTACTATCTGGAAACATTAATGTTGAAAAGTGCAGGAAATTGTGGCTTTCATTTCCATGGAAAGTATTTACAGATGAAAGCATAGACAACTAAAATTGAGTGTGGAAAAAAAAGTAATCTTTTGAAATGGGCACACTATGTCACTTCCATATTCATGGTCAACAGTGATAATTTCTCAACCAAAGGTATTAAATTAACAACCACTTTTTATTGTTTTCAGTTGATTTGGGGGAGAAAAAAAGATACCAACCATATCTACCTGGCAGGTGTTAGCCAAGGTCTGGTCTGTTGCTATGATGCATCATCACTAGTAATTACAGCTGGATATGGGTGCAGCTCTGTCGGAAAATCTTCTGGGGTAAGATCACAATGTACAATGCTCTGACCTGGAAATGTTGCCTATGCAAATATTTATAGTTGGGAGAGTATATAGATATCCAGAGACCACCAAGTTTTCTTTCCTGGCCACCTCCTATGGCCACGGCAGCCTGAATGCTCCCTCAGATTGGCATGCAATGACTGGCAGTCACAGATCATAATAGAAGCTATCAAAAGGGATCAAGAAGGACCAGACCAGGTCTAAACAGACCAGAATCTAAAAGGATGTATTCTCTGACTCTTTTGTTTCTCTTCCTTCTTATAGAAATCCCATTAATCAGGAATAGTGGATGGATGTTTCTTTACCGTACGTTCAGTTACCCTTAGTCTTGCGGGGCAGGGGTGGGGAGCATTGTTTTTCCTTTGGAGGATTATCTTTCCTTTATAACCAGTCTTATAATTCGGGTGGAAATGACTCCAGGTCCAGCTATAGGGAGACATCCATGAACCCGGGCAGGCTAGTTATCAAACTTTATTCCCTGGCCATGGTACTGGTTAGAGAATGTCAAATAATCCATGGTGATTCTTCTACACTCAGTGCTGGTGCTTTTGCTGGACTAATTGCTAAGGAGATGCCCTATTGGGATAACTGGTCAACTATAAATCTGGGACTCCTGGGTACCTAAGAGAAAAGCAAGACTGAGAGATGAAGGTAGGGAGAATACTTCTGATGACACATTTGCCCTTTGAGATCCATCTGTACCTAAAGCCAGTTATCCCTGGACCTTGCAGCTATGAGTTAAATTCCACTATTTCACTCTAGATAGTTTGATTTTGATTTCAATTTTCTATTACTAAGAGAGCTGAATACATGAAATACTCTGTCTTGAAGGATGGAATGAGTCCAGTTAGTAGATACAAGAAGAAGGGCATTTGCCCAGGACTGGCACCATATAGAGTAATGTTTCTCAAATTTTTTCTGTGAAGGGTTAGATAGTAAATATATTTGGCTTTATGGGTTACACAGTCCCTCTGGCAACTACTCAGCTCTGCCTCTGTAGTATAAAAGCAGCCTCAGATAGTATGTAAATGAAAGGGTGTGGCTGAATTCAATAAAATTTTATTTACAAAAATAGTGGTGAGCCTTATTTCCTGATTCCTGACTTAGAGGACTTAACCTAAAAAAAAAGACAGCTATAGCACAAGTGTCAGATTAAGTAGACTATGCAGAACAGAAAATTCATGCTACAGATTCATCGCTACTTCCTCCACACCCATGGTGGGCATCATAAATCAATCATGGGAGTGCACCAGGGATTGGCAATGTGCTGAAAAGCTGCATCCTCACAACTGTGCTATCATAATACCCTCTACATCTCATCCCTCTTGAGCTATTTCTCCTTTTATTTATGGAATTTCCAGTTCTAAGTATCATATAAGAAGCATAATCCAAGGAATAATTTCTCATGGAGGAAAAGAGAGTAGGAATGACTGAAATCCTAAAATGAAAAAATCTTGAGATAATGGAGGGGTCTGTCTAGCCAAGGCTGGACTCTAAAGGGTTGAGAATTCTCTCTGTCTCTGTCTCTGTCTCTCCCCCTTCTACCCCTACCTCTACCTCTATCTTCAGTACTCTCTATATCTCTATCTCTTTTTACTGAAAACCTTCATAGATAGAAGCAGAAGGGTGGAGCATATAAATTGGATGGGCATTTTAACACTTTTAATAGTTTTTGTATTACCTTATAGTGAAAATTTAAATTTACCTTGAAATAAAAACCACCTTTATTTTAGGAAAATCACTCTGATGTAGCTTTTAGCTATGCAAAGGTAAAGCAAAGAATTTTAGAATGAATTAATAGAATGCAAAGACAATCTAAGCTTCTCTAAAATAGACTGTAAAAATTTTGATTTCATTGTGTTAACATTTTACAGATTATGATTTCTCTAAGGACACATTCATTTCCTAATTCATGTGCTGTTCCTAAAAGTGAGTGTCTTTTCTTAGAAAATATGTACTCCAGGGCACTTGGGGGGCTCAGTTGGTTAAGTGTCTGGCTTTTGATTTTGGCTCAAGTCACGACCTGATGGTTGTGAGATGGGGCCCTGAGTTGGGCTCTGGCTCCATGCTGAATTGGGCCTGCTTGGTATTCTCTCTCTCTCTCTCTCTCTCTCTCTTTCTCTGCCCTTCTACCACTAATGATCTCTCTTTTCACTCTGTTAAAAATAAATTAACATTGTAAAAAAGGAAGATATATATTTCTATTTATGCAAAAACCATAAAAAGGAAAGCATAATAGAGAGATTGTGTCAGCAAATTTGCAAGAGGGACTCTAAAAGGAACTGGATTGATAATGCCAAAATCCACCTCAACTGTTGTGCTAGAGACTTGTTGCCTAATATTGTCCACCTGGTGATGGTCATCACAAAGTGATTCCTGGAAGAGAGTCAACCAAATATTTGTTAATATGTTTTCTTGAAAAAAATGGACGTCACAATCAGCAGTCATCTTAGGACAGAGCAGTTGTGAGGCTAGAGAGGGAGAACATCAGAATTTGATCTGGGACTTCAGATGAACAGGGGCAGCTTCTGGTTTAGAGATATGAGCTAGGTTCTGCAATTATGATGACAGGCTGGGAGCTAGCAGGAAGGACCTGGTATTAGTTTCCTAGAGATGCTATAACAAGGTACCATAAACTGGGTAGCTTAAAAAACAGAAATTTATTTCTGTTCCAGAGGGTTGAAGTCCAAAAATCAAGTGGTCAGCAAGGACATGCTTCCTCTAAAAGCCTATAGGAGAGACTCCTTCCTTGCCTCTTCCTAGCTTCTGGTGATGGCCATCAGTCCTTGGTGCTCCTTGGCTTACAGCTATATCACCTTAATTTCTCTCTCTGTCTTCACAGAGCATTCTCTTCTCTGAGGCTTCATCTTAAAAGGACACTAATCATATTGGATTAGGATCCCATGTTAGCCCTGTATCACCTCCTCTGAACTGATCACATCTACAATATTTCCAAATGTGGTCACATTCTAAGGTACTGGAGTTAAGACACTGACATATCTTTTTGGGAACATAACTCAGCTCATAAACAGATCACACCTCCCAGAGGTCTTCCAGAAGGGGTTCTGACCTATGAACTCTGAGATCTCTGGTATCTATTTCTAGTCTTTATCACCCACTATTTCAAAGGTTTCATCACCCTGTATTACCTGTCTCTACGGCAGGTTAAAGAAAAAATTATGCCCAGGCCCAGGTATAATTACAGAGAGAATCCCAAGCCTTAGTGGACCCACCTGAGACATTAAGATGCAACCAGCAAAAGAGGGCAGAAATCTAGAGTCAAACAGTTGGCAGGGATAGCCAATGGGATAAATGTGTGGAATATTTAAGCAATATGTGGATGTGCAGAGACACTTGAGGAAATCAAATATTCTAAAGACAGAACTTTATGCAAACATAATGAGGGCTCACTTCTTAATTTTGGTATTTAATAAATAAAGGAGTTTAACTTTATGTTCTAACAATGGCTGGTAGGGTCTTGGGGGCACTTGGGATTCACTCAGTTTGTCTTTATCAAACTTTGAGAAAGCAAGCAAGTCAATAAACATGTTTGGACAATTAGGAGCTCACAATCTTTCTCCTTCTTCTCTGACTAGACAGCATGTTTCCAAAAAGCATGATAGTTAGTGGGAATAATGGCTTCAAGAATCCACAGTGTGGAAAACTAGCCCAGTCCATCTGGGAAAAGCCAAGAGGATGATGGTCATTCCCTAGGAAGGTATTGTGAGACAAAGGTTAAGTGTTTTCTATCCAACTACTCGACAAACACAGAAGGGAGACAAAATTCAATGGCAGTTAATGGCATTTTCTAAATTCCTTAATTACTTGTGTTTTCGTTATTAGTTAATGAGCTGGAAACATGAGATAAGACAATATTAACTCATGAGCATCTGAATAATTGAATTAATATGACTAGGCAAGATGTTGCCTGGAACCATGTTGTAATAAATAAAAATAAAATTTCTTTGGTTGAAAATTCCAAGGAAGTATACATGGCCCCCCATCCCTCCAAATTGCAGTGGAGTAACTCAATTTTTAATTCTGATTATAAGTCTAACTTTTAATTCTGATCTTCCCTGTCCTGACTATAATCCATGAAATAGAATAAGGATAAACAAATATATATCTTTGATTAGACAGCAGTTTCCTCTCTTCCAGATATGCAAAGTGAGGCTGTAAGGAGAATTTTGGTGCCCCCCACCCCCAATGATTAAGTTAAACTCAATATATGAGGTGACCAGTCTCTGGCTTAAATGTCTGTTACAAAATGAGGCAGACCCGTTTCCTGCCCTCAGGAAGGTCACAGTCTACTAGGGAATATGATTTATTTACAACCAATATGAAGTGTGTAATAATAAAAGTATATAAAACACACAGAGATGGCATTGCTGAGGGAGATGAACCAAGTGGGATGGACAGGTAAGGGTTACAGAGATGGTTGTATTCCAGCCAGGTCTGGAATTTAGATTAGAGTAGCCAAATGGACAAAGTGGCACTAAAGAAGGCTTCAAGTACAAAGGTCTGAAGAGACAAAGGCACAGACGTTAAAACAGGGTGGCACAAAGAAAAACAATGTTAAGTTTTTATGTGTCTGGAATGCAGTGTACAAGATAGTCTAGAATGATCGGCAAGTAGTCAATGGGACCAATGAAAAGTTTTAAGCACGGGAAAGAGAGTAATAATTTTTTTAAAAAATTGCAGAGGAGGCTGTTGTCTGTAGCTTATTACTCATAGGTTAGCAAGAAACTTTTATGAGGATGAGATCATAGGCTCAAGTCCATGCAGGCCAGTAGCAACCTCAAGTCTGTGACCACAGACAATATTCTGGCCTCACCCCAGCCATTCCTGTTTGGGGCAATCTCTACATCAGGCTTTTTATTGTAGGCAGGTATGTTAGGGGCAGCAGCTGGGTGTCTGAAAAGACAAATGTAGGGACTATCACCAAGATGACCCAGAGAACTTGGAGTCAGCTTTTCATTATTATCAAAAGCCAGATTTTGTATGCTGAGGCTGGAAATGCTACAGGCAAGAGACGGGAGGTATTATCATCTGTCCTTTCTGGCCTGTACCCTACTTCTTTGGCATTTTTCCTATTTCCACTCAAAACATAATGTAAAGGGGAAAAGAAAATTTTGGGCCCAAGAATGCCAATTCTTGTGCATCAGAACTCTCTTTCTGAACCTAGAGAAGCATCACTAATCATGGGACTCTTTCCACTAATCCTCAGTATCTTTTTGATCTGTCCAGTCTGCTACCATAAACAATTAGCATTGGCACAGGAAATGAAGTCTAGTTGCCATCTCATTTTAGAACAATTCTACAGGATGGTTTGTTAACATTGGCTTTACGAGGACATAATCCCAGTGGCATGTTGTTTAAAGTGGTGGCATCCATGTTTCATGAGAAGCTTTCAGATGGCAAGGCTGAAAGCCAGACCTGGCAAAGTCAAGGCAAAAGTTAAAAGGTAAGGGTAGGAATAATCAAAGAAAAGATGTCCAAAATAAGCTCCCAGGGTCAAAGTCACATGCTGTCTCTCCTGCTTGGAATACTCTTTCAGCTTCTCCTACTTTGGTTAATCTCTATTTATTCTTCAGGTCCCAGCTTAGAAAATGTTCTTACATGGGAGATGTGTGAATTCAGCTGCACCTTCTGTTGCACTGACACCATCCTAGATTTTTTCTATCATGGCAACCATTGCCATATGAAAGTCATATGGGTATTGTATACCACTCCAGGGATTTATCATGTTAGTCCAGCTCAACCTTATAACTTGCATAGCAGATGCCTCATTTCAATTTTACAAATTGAACGGACAGCAGAAGACAGAGAACAATATGATCTGGCCCTCCAACCTGATTATCTCACTCAAAGTCTACATATTTAACTTGATGACAAAGAACAAGAAACATGAGACTTTGAAACAATGTCTTAGGCAGAAAATCTTTCTTATTTTTCTTCTACAAGAGGGTCCCATTTTTTTTCTTAGAATACAAGTCTGAAGTTTGGGCTTAAAACTCCAATTTACAATGTCTAGCAACTCCTGACACTTGCTGAGTGAATTACAACCTGTAGGCTAAAATGCTATTAGAACCCAGCTTGTTATTACATAAACCTACATGTTCTGTGTGTACCTGGAACTGAAAGAAACAATCTAATCTGGAAGAAAAATCACAGTTGTTACAGTCAGAAAGATGTGGGCTTTTTTTTTTTTTCCTTTTTAATTGGGAGGGAAGGTTTACATTTCATTTTGTAAAATCTTGGTCAAGTTACTTAGTCTTTTCGAATTTCTAATTTATTCATTTGTAAAACACTGCAAATTTATTGTGAGAATAAGGTATGATATTTGTCTAAGTTGGTATAGTGTTTTATCCATAAGAGACAGTGAAATAAAATTATTACTTGGATAAAAAACTTACATACATAGATCATCTCTTTCAATCTTTATAAAGTAAGCTCTATCATTATATCTATCTGATAGATGATACAATTAAGGCTCAAGGAACTTCCCTGATCTGCCCAAGGACATTCAAAGAGTAGTGAGCAGACCAAGATCCAGACCCAGATTCATCTGATTCTGTAGCCTATGCCCACCACTATGGAATATAATGATGAGGATAGCTCTGACCTATCAGCTTATCAAGACAGCGAATAAATACCTCTAAACTCTAAATGCAAGTTCTGGATAAAACTATTTCCTATCTTCCCTCGACATAGTAGGCAAAAGTTGCAGTGTGGGGCTTCTCACAAAGCTTTTTAAAAGGAGTTCATTAAGTGGGGATAAATATCTTTGCTCCTCTCTTTTCCTCCATTCTGCTGCTGGGAACATAAATGTGATGGCTGGAGCTCAAATGGCCGTCTCACAACAGTGAGGCAACTTTGAAGATAGAAGTCATATTAAGGATGGAGGAGCAGAAAGGGAGAATACACCCTGGTGATTGATTAATGCAGCCCTAGACTGTCAACCATTGATCATATTTTATGGGAGAGTGAAAAAAATCTCCTTTCTTAGGTAAGCCACTATTATTTGAGCTTCTTTCATATATAGCTGAATTTAATCTTAACTAATACAGGCTTCCACTCTATTTTTCATTTATATATTTCTCAGACTCTGAGATAAAGTAGTATGGAGACTCCATTTGTATTTTAAAATTTATAAAGCATAACTGAATCAGGCAAGGTGCCCACAAGAATAGCTAGGGAATACCAGAATGACAGAAGAATCCACTACTGCTTCTGGGTCAGGAAAATTGTGAAAAATGAAAGGAAAAGCAAATATTCATTATTCTGCTTTGGAGTACTCCAAATACTCATATTCTGCTCCCAAGGGGAAGACTCTCAAAGACTGAAGCTTCTGAAATAAAATCTCATATTTATCTCCTCAGAGATCATCCTACTATTTGGACTAATCTTTCTGGATTCTAGCGGAGCACAAGAAACAAAAGTAGCCCATTTATCTTCATGTTCTTGCAAGAATATGATTCAAGAAGGTCCTAAAGGACCAAAGGCAACAGCGACAGGCACACTTTCAGCAACAACCACAGCGTGGAGGATACATATTGAATTCTTACCAGGGAGAATTCAAGCTCCTTTACTTCTACTTAACTCATTGAAATCTCAAAACAACCCTATCATCACTGATCTCTCCTACAAATCAGGAAATTAACATGCAGAGAGATTCTGAATTAGGTATTCACATGAAAGAATGACTTCAAAAAATAATCATAAAGCAATAATTTGAAACCCATCTAATGTTTGTAGTCGTGGAAACAGTAGTATGAGTGTTCTCCTTGAGAGAAAGAGAAGATACAGGATCGGAAATATGAGTCCCTCTTTAATAAGGAATTGACTTTAATTAAAGGAAGTCATGAAGTAAATCTCTAGAATGTTAAAGCACTTGTTTCTTCTGGTTTTAAATTTCTTCCCTGTGCAGACAGAAAAGCCACGGGATCCATCAGTTGTAACCTGGCAAACATAAAGAGTTTTAGTTGGTTGACAAACCAGCTAAGGCAGAAAGCTCAGCAAAATTTTTAATCTTCAGTGCTATTTTTGGCCCTTTAATCCAAAGAAGTAAGAAATCACTCTCAAGTAATTTTACTATAGTATTTGTGTAAATGCATCTGAAATATAAACCTCCATATTGTTTAGGTATCAAAGTCTATAAAATACATCTTAAAAAATTGTGGCAGGTTATAGAAAATAGCTAATTTAGGATAGAATAATAGTTTATAAGTTGTATTTTGTGTTAAATACTTCAGATGTAAATGAATTTATAATAAATATACACATAAAATCATATTACTTCTTTAACATCTAGAAGTAAGCCTCCTTTTTCAATATCATTAAAAGTCCAGAACACTTTTTGAGGTGGCTTCAATATTTACTATTAATGTCTCTCTGTTGCCAGTCCCAATAAAACTGGATCAAATTTTAAAATGTGTCATTAATAGTTTAAACCTAAACCAAGTAACAAAGTCTGTTTCTTCTATACAATAGAATATGATAGTCTGGAGCTTCGATTTAAGGCAGAGTAATTATATATGGACTAATTTTTTAGAGCCTGAAAATGCCTTTCTAAGCTTGGAGTTACATGAAATGAAGACTTTTAGAATATATCCTTAATTTTAATGGATCTTCATAAAATTGTTCACATATTATGTTTTTTTTGGTTTCCAAAATTGTCCTATAATTAAAATGGGATATATGTTAGCCCCATTTCACAGAAAGTCAATGAGAGTGGGACACCCTGACTTTTTGTTCTCTACCTATTCAACTATGCCAGAATCTTCTTTACTTTAGAGAAGGAAGACAATGTTTGAAAGACTACCTCCAGCAGGGTCATTCCTCCTTAAGCTACAACAAGGGCCTCCCCCCAATGTGTGAAATACTGAAAGGTACACATGCCTCCAGGCCTCTCACCTAAGCCCAAGGCTAGCACATCTCTCCATGGAAACTAATCTGATGAGTTCATTTTGAATCTCTAAAATATGCCCCGAAAAAATGGACATAACAGTTGTTTGAGAGGTGATGGGAATTCATTAGCATCCCTTACAATATTATCAGGGATTGATTATTATCAGGGATTAGTCCTTGGAGTTGATAAAGTGGAGGGGAAAGCCAGAAAATCCCCCAGTTGAATTGCTTAAGGGGAAGGTCATTTCAGATGATTAGACAAAAGACAACATGATAGCCAGGCAGTAATGTGGAGATGAGGCAGGTGGAAACTAAAAGGAACCTATAATCAGATTTATCTGCTCTCCTGTGTTGCCTAGGATTTGACCTTGATAGTATAGGTAACATAGATGAGCAATCACCAAGAAGAAAGCATAATATATAGATGATCAGGGTTTAATCTTCATCATAACTTTATGAAGTAGGTATGATCATCTTTAGTCTCACAGAGGCGAATAAGTGACTTTGCTCAATATCATGCAAGAGGCAACAGAATGATTGAAAAACAGGTCTGACTCCAACAGTATTTGAGCTCCCCAACAATTAAAGCCTTCATTACTGCTTCACAAGTATCCCATTTGCTTCTCATTACCCTAAGATGTGGCTATCATTGGAGACAAAGAAACCAGAGCTAAAGTAATTTAAAGATTGGCTTAATTCAAAAGATCAAACAAATGAATGAACGAAGTAACTCACCATCAGCCTTGTGATTCCAATGCCCATTACTTTTCTACAATGATATCCACTCATTTGTTTAACCAAAAGTAGTGAGTGCCTACTCATTGTGAGTTCATTGTGTTAGGTACTGGGCATACAAGAATGAATAAGATATGGTCCCTTTCTTTGAACTCAACATCTTAGGGGAGCAACTGACAAATATTTAGAAAAATAATTAGATTTTAACAAGGTAAGTATATTACACTAAAGGATATAGAAATCTCTAGAGAAATCTGAAAAGACTTCACTTAAAAAGATCACAATTAAGTCAGATCTTCATACTACATAGCCTTTCAAAGTGTCTCTCCAATTTATAACCTGTTCTCTCTTCTCTAATAACTGTGTCATCATTACTATCCACCAATAAATTCCTAGGGACAATGTGGCTACTTTGTATCTCTATTGACCATACCTAATTAGACCCTCAGTGTGCATCTAACCAGAGCTGGACCAATCAGATTATCTCTCTGGAGAACCTGAACTGAAACACACAAAGCATAGGGATTGGAAGCCAAGTCACATCAATGGTGGTGTTCTAGAAAGAAACTGTCCCCACTCTGTGGTGTTGGAATCCCAGAAGCTGCTCAGAGACCTGCCCTTCCTGGGTAGTAATCTGTCCAATAAATTCCATTCCTTGTCTAAATTAGTGTAATATAGATTTATCTCACGTGTATCCAGTCGAGTTTTATGTTAGCACCTACCCAAAGATGTATAAGAGGTACCCAGACATTTAAAAGTATACAATATTTGGAGCCACAGTTCGGAGGTTCACAAATGCCACAGTAAACATGGACTTTATACTAGAGGTAAGATCAAGCCAAAGAAGTGTGTGTTTGTTTTTAGAGAGTGTTATAGCCCTTAAATGAGCAAATTAGTAAAGGGGCAATACCAATAAGGCATAAGATAAAGAAATGTTTACAGAAGCAGTTGAAGATCTGTAAGAAAATGTCAAAACATTTCCCCCAAAGTTATTTTGGAGTGAAGCTATATACAACAAAGCATCCATTCACAGGACCCGATATGTCTGCCTTCCTTCTGGGTGGTTGTGCCAAGTATCTTTCACTTGCCCTTCCAGATCTTCTCTCCAATTTGTACCTTGTTCTGTACCACAAGAGGCTGGCTGACATGGGCCATCTCTGCCCTCTGGTGGACTTGGCCATTGGAGCACATCAGTGAGAGATCAGAAGAAGAGAAGAAAGTCCAGGGTATTGATTGCCTGGGTTGCCTCTCTGCATAGTCTCCATGAATTTGAAAAAAGGGTGCTGTTCTTCTCAGGAAACCTTCTCCACACAGCTCTCATTTCCTCTCTCTGATTTCTCTGATTTTTTTTCCTTAGGTTTTCAGAACCATTCTTCCCCATTTCCCCTTCAGATGACCCTATTTCTAGCCCTAGAGTAGTATCCAATCTCTCTTGATTTCTCTATGCCCTGACCAGGCCTTTATAAATAGTCCTTTTCTAAAACTGTCTTCAAACTATACAATTTGTATGCCACCTGATTCCTGCAATAACCCTGATCAAAACAAAATCCTTCTAGTGCCTTGGATTTGAAGACCTGGATATGAGAAATGTGTTCCCTTTATAGCTCCCTACCTCAGGAAACAACCCCATGTATAATGTCCTTTTTACAGATTATCCAGGGGAATTCTAGGGTTATTACAGTCATAACTAAACATGTTAACAGCTGCAGGGAATCCAGAATTTCCCCAAGAAAAATTCCCTGTGCCAACCTGAGATGAAGAATACATCACACTAAAATGAAAGAAGTGGCACTTGAGTAATAATAAACAGAACAATAAGCCATAGGCAAAGTCCAACAAGCAAGGAGAATCAGGCAGACATAGGGATGGAAAGTTGGGGTAAATTGCTTGATGATTTGAACCCACTTTAAGAACCAGTCACAACGGTTTAGGGAGCCTGTAGGGCAGAGAACAGAAAAAAAGAGGGAAGGTAACTTAACTCAAAAAAAAACCTCTTTACAACAATGGCTTGAAATAGGTTTATCACAAAGTCTGTTCCAACACAATATATTACAGTGATTCTGTTACATTTACATATAGAGTCTTTGATACATCTGCTAATATAGGGAGTATCTTTACTGAAGCCTTATTAACTCTTAATTTATTCGTGCATTAATATCTTCATTCATCCACCCATCCATCCATTCAACAAATGATGCCAGAACAGTTACAGAATATGAGACATGGAGTTATGCATGGGGATACAAAGTAAAACAAGAGATAGTGCCTAATGACAATCAGGTTGAGCAGACACACAAAAAAGATAAGTGAACAAGTTACTGATTCTAGGATGATAAGTACAGAGGTAATGAAATGCATAGGGTGAGGGGAGCACAGAGGAAGTAGATATGGCCCAGATTCAGGGGTTCCTTCGAGATGGTCAGGGAAAGCTTGATTGAAGAGGTGACAAGCTGACTTACAATGTTAAATCTGATTTTAAAGGTGAAAGCCATATGGTATGGATCATAGGCATCTTTAAATAGAGACTACCAAAAAGAGCAAAGTTTTTTCACATCCTTCAAGGAAACTCAGTGCCTTAAGTGGTACCCAGGGGCTAAAGTACCCTCATCTCCTTTCCAATATGTAGTTTGGTTGCTAGGCAACCACAACTGGGCTAAATCCAACCTCATTCTCAATTAATTTGGGGAAGATAGTTTGTTTTATAAATTCATACCCTTGGAGCTTCATTTTACAAAGAAAAGGGAATAGCTTCTGGCCTTTCTATCTGATTTAACTGTGAATTTCCTGACTTCTCTTTAATCATACCTCAACCACAATGAAGATTCAAAACAGCCACACCTATCACCGTGAGAAAGTACTGGTATCATTCTTTTCAAACAACTTTTTTCCAGATACACTTGCTATAAGCCATTAAACTTTTTGAACTCTCTTGGGAAAAAGAAAGGTTATTAAGATGTATTTCGAGTGTCTTCTAAAAACAAGGAGATCTTGCAAATATAGAGAAAGGTGTTTTGTAATTATATATATCCAACTCCAATGGCCTCTGGCTATGTAACTGACATGTAAGTTGCAAAGTGATGAAATAGCAATACATTTCAGAGGCTTCATCCCTGAGAATTTTAATGATGATACAAATGTACTCCAATACAGCATTCTTTTTTTTTTCTGACTCCCAGCAGGATACCAATTTCAATGAAAGGAGTTTTCAAAAATCTCAATAAAAAATGAGATATAATAAGACAAAATCATATACCTACCACTGTCAAAGCTTGAAAACCAGAACTGATTAAATAAATGTACGAAGAACGATTTACAAAATTAATCACATTAATTAACACAAATTGATGGTTAATAAAGGAATGATTGCTATTGCAGCTCACTAGTGCTCTAGAGAGCACACAGAATAGAATATAGGTCTGGTGCTATGGGCAAGTTTTAACAAAGTTTGAGTTAAGAATTTCTCCACTCTTTATAGATAGGTTCCCAAACTGAATACCTGACCACTAAAAGGCAAAATGCTGGTACACACATAAGGATGAAAATAACATGTATTATAGAATAACTCATACATATAAGTGATTAAATGAAATATATCCATATTGTACAACGCTACTGAATCATCATATGGAAACAGGCAGACTTTTATGTTCTGAATTAGAAAAATCTCCCAAAAAAAAACAAAAACCAAAAAACACAGGTCTGAAAACAGTTCATGCAGTATGAAACTGTTATTAGGAATAATAAAAAAAAAAAGATATGTTCATTTGTTTCTAAATGTGTAAAAGGATACAAAAGCATATACACCAAGCAGCCTTCACTATTTACTGATTACTATTAAGTAAAACCTTAATTTTACTATTAAGGTTGAGGAAAAGTAGTGTGTATTTGGAAATTGAGCATTACATATATATACATACAAATAGACATACAAATAGAATGTTTCTTAAAATTTCTTCCTTTGTGGGTGTAATGTGTGTTTCCCCACATTCCTTAAAGAGAGGAATAAAGCCTTTGCCAAAGACTTTGGAAAACCTCCTACTAAAGGTTTTCTATAAAACTCACAGAAGTCAAATAAGTGCCTGCCTGCCTGCCTGCCTTCCCTTTGTGTTTTACTTTGAATTGTAAAAATATATGAAAACAAAATATAGAAAATAGTATGAGATTCCCAAGTATCCACAGCCAAATATAACCAATGTTAATATTTCATATTTTCCTCAAAATTCTTGTTTTTAATTAAAAATTATAAACAAAGCTAACCCTGTCCATCCCTACCTGCACATACACATTGATAGGTAACCACTGCCCTCAAGTCGGTAATTATCATTCCTGTGCAAGTTTTTATTCTTTTGCTAAATATGCATATTATATACTATTGATTACTGGTTCTTATTATGTACATAAAGAAAATAAATAAAATTGGATGCAGAAATATCACCATGAAAAACGGGTCCAAATGCTGAAAGACATCTTTGGAAACAAGATGTGCCCAGTGATATTGGCCCAGGAAGTACGTTTGAGAGTAAGCCTATGAAGTGCTAATCTTCTACTACAGTCCAGTGACTCCAGAAGTGCCCTTTCTCTGGCCTTGGCAGATGATCCCAGCACCTGAGCCAACACCACAGACCCGGCAACATTGATCCTATTTCTTCAGGCATCCATCACTAAGAGAAGAAAGAAGGGCTCATTTTTTTCTATCTCAGGTGGTACTGATGCCCCAAAGCTAGCACTGTAGTCAAAGGAGTGACCAATGGCCTCAGAGAAACAATCACAGAAAGAATTTCTGGCCTTGGAGCATCTCAGGAAAAAAAAATACTACATGCATTGGCAGCAGACGCTAATAATCAGGTATAGAGCACAAATCTTCCAGTTCTTGATCTGTATGTCTGGAATTGTATCCTTGCCAATTTATTTATTTTAAAGTACTAAAAATAATTAGACAAGAATAAATAGAAACATGCTTTTTGTAATTTTTTTTCAAAAACAAAAAACAAAAAAGTATCTTTGAGTACCCTTCACCAAAGCTCACCTGGCTGAGCTCCAGGCCTGATGCCTCAGCCGTGCCCTCCTCTCAGCTTGGAGGGGGTCTCTGCAGGGACGGGCCATCTGACAGCTGCCTCTCTTACTCCTATCCATGAATTGAACCTTTGTTCCCAGATCCTGCTGCCAGTTGAAGACCTGGAGCTAATCATAATTATTCATCAATGGAATAAGTGACTTTATTCATGGTATTTTTTTCTAGCCTTTTTTTTAAGTCCCCTAGTTGTAGTATAGAAAAAGTTAATTTCAGTCAAGCTCCAGTACAACTGTGTCAAGACCTAGTCAAAGGACTGTCTTTACTGATGGTATTCCCTTTGTGTTCTATATGTGATATCAAAAGCTAATTTGAAAATTAATGATAGTGTATACATAATACACTAATGATAGTGAATATATCCTCTTTTTTTGCCTGAACTGGACTCCCTGGTCTGTTTTACCCCATGTATTGATTTAAATAATGCAATTAAATCAGCCTTACCCAGGTCTATCTTGACAGAGTCAAGCAAAGAGGCTGCACAGGTGGATTAACAAAAATGCAAGGACTGTGGGTAGAGCCACTGTTGGAATTCTAAACTCTCTACAGCAGTGATCAAGAAACTATTCCTGTTAAGGACCACATAGTAGAAACTTTCTGCTTTGCAGGCTGTATGGTCTCCATGGCAACAACCCAACTTACCTATCATAAAGCAAAAGCAGCCCTAAATATTATGTCAAAGAATAAGTATGGCTATGTTCCAAGAAAACTTTATACAAACAGGTTATATGCTGTTTTGGCATGAAGGCTATATTTTGCCAACTTCTGTTCTATGGAAGTGAGGGATGCAGAAGGAATTCAGCTGCCACATCTCTCTATGGAACCCTGGGGCTGGTATGGCTGATCTAAGAAGCCACCCTCTTCCTTAATGCTCCAAGTGCATCCTTCTGGAAGTTGTGTACATTATGGAGATAGAATCCCATTCATGATGACCTCTACTTGGTCAAACTTGCCAGAGAAGGTGTGTCCCCTACTAGAACCTGGCTCTGAGTAGGTGGATCAGCATGTCTCCATGGAAGGAATAAAGTGTGGGACATGGGTTTGGGACATGGGTTTGGGATTTGATTCCCAATTTTGCCACCATTATCTCTGTTGTCTGTTGTCTAGGCAAGGCACTAACTCTCTCTGGGCATGTTCCCATCTTGCAAAATGAATGTTTTGAGGGTATATTACCTCTGAGGTACCCTACAGCTGCAAAATCCCATGACATTTGGGAAGGTATAAATAAATGCATTCTTGCGAAACCCCACAAGAGTTCTTTCTTGCCATACTGTAACAATGTTCTCTAGGAACTCTTCAAAAATATTAACAAAGAGGACGAATGACTGATTTAAATTCTAACAGTTCCCTTTCCCTACCTACTAGTCACCAGAGAAAAAGACTGACCTCAGAGAATGACCAGGGAGGTGGAAGAATTTCAAGTCAAGGCTACAGACCAAGGATTAAGGAACCAATGAGAAAGGAGAAGTTCAACATCAAAAGAGAAGATCCATTATAGAAGAGAAACCTGGCTTCAAATAGAAAGGCAGATGAAAATCATACATTATAGCAATTTTTTTTCCATATTGTCCCAGAAGGGAGAAATGAATGGTATAATAAGGTGGACTTGGGTTCAGTTCAAGCAAAAGAGATACTTTCTGGAAATGATAGATTTCTAAAAATGCAGCAATTATAGGAGCATGTCATTCACACAAGTGTGCAAGAAAAGACTGGCACTTGAGGTAACACAAAAGGACTGAATGAGGAGTTGGGCAAGATTCCTTCTAGCCTGGAGATTCCATAACTATGTCCCTATGTTCACAGAAGATGGACTTTGGGTACTTAGTTCAGAGCCCAACTTCCTACATTCTAAAAAAGCTACTGCATTTTCAGAAATACCCAGCTATTAGAAAGTATTTCAGACAAAGGAGTTTTCTGCAATATTTATGCCATTCTCCAGTACCCAGTACAATGCTGAGCACACCGTGGGTTTTCACTATTTGTTTAAGAAATGGAATAGGGACACCTTGGTGGCTCAGTAAGTTGGGCATTCGACATAGGCTCAGGTCATAGTCTAACAGTTCATGGGTTCAGGCCCCGCATCAGACTCTGTGCTGACAGCTCAGAGCCTGGAGCCTATATGGATTCTGTGTCTCCCTCTCTCTCTGCCCCTCCCCCACTCATGTGCTGCTTCTCTCTCTCTCTCTTAAAATGAATACACATTAAAAAATTTTTAACAAATAAATGGAATAAAGGAAGGGAGGGAGGGAACTAAAAAGGAAGGAGGGAAGGAAGGAAGGAAGGAGGGATGGAAGGAGGAAGGAAGGAAGGAAAAATTGGAAGTTACTCTATAAAGTATAACTAAAAATTGAATGTATACAATATTATAAAGGGAAGTATTTAATGGTTTATATGTTCCTACTCGTACTTGAAGCACTAGCTTCCCTCCTTTTCTCTCTCAGAGGGGTCACCCAATATGATGTCTGAAATGGATGGTCCTGCTACCCCACGATCAAGTTTATTCATTACATTCCAAACCCTGCAGCAGAGTTGGCGGAGGCAGATGTGAGACAACGCTTGGTTGGTCACAGCTCTAGTGCGCCCTACCCTTAACTTGGCAGCATCCCTCCATGTGCCCCAGGATGAAGTGGGTACCAGGGTGAAAATGATCATCTTCTCTGTAGCAACAGCAGGATACTCTAGAAGTCACAGCAGTTATGGAGAGGACACAGCTTGAGGCTCATATCTGGGATGCTAGGATAGGCATATAAGGGATTCTGGTATGTTACCAGTGTCAATTAACTCTGGTTTTGGAAAGGAGAGCCATAGTAGGTAAAGACTAAATGGGGGAATAAAAATCCCATTCTTTTTCCCACCTAGAGTATAATGGGTCATGTCTATGTATTGCATAGGTTAGCAAATATAAAGCAGTCAATGCTGTTGGAAACACATTTGGATACATGGCTCACTTGATCTTACTTGCAAGGAAGTCCAGGCAGGTATTTTTATATAGAAACAGAATGGAAGGGCATTTATTGAATGCCTCCTATGCTTGCTGCTTCCATTGGAAAAATGAATAAATATTCCCATTTAATCCTTCTGGGAGAGATATCATCCCCACCCAACAGATGAAAAAAACCAACTCAGACTAAGGAAAAGAAAGAATGTGTCCATTGTCATGGAGCAGGTGAACCAATCAAAACCTTCAAATCCTAATTCCAGGCTCCTGAAATACCAATAATAAATGTGAACAGTGCATCCATTTCCACATGTCTCCACAACCAAAAGACAATTCCTTCCCAGAAGCATCTGTACCTTAGAGGGCATCACCCAGTTTACCAATTAGGAACCAAAACTCCAGGGCTCTGCATCTTTGGAAATGAGAAAGGGAGTATTATTGTTATCAGTCTGTTTCTGTAGAGGAAAAAGGCTAGCAAATGAGGATCAGAATCCTGCCAAATCTAAAGACACTGTCTTCATGGAAACCTAATTTCTACTTAATAACACTAAATGATTAAATTAGACCCTTTGACGCTTCTTAAGAACAAATGATAGCTAGGCATTTTGTTTTTTATCAGTCTTTTGCTTTATGACTCCAGCCTTGAATGACTGTGATCAAGAGGGATTCTTTGAGTTTTCTTTCAATATTGGGAGAACGCAAAAATGTTTTCTCATTATAGTAGCAATGCTGGTAGCAAACATAGGCTGCATGTAGTGATAAATATCTCTGAGGGGTGGGGTTATGCTTGGCACTTATTGGATGATTGCATTAGATTTGCTTTTAATAATTTGTAGCCCAGGTATGAATATAATGTCTCACTCTTCCCCAAAGAAATATTTTACTTTACCTTTTAGTTCAAGGGAAATTTGGTGAATCTCAGTCACCACAAATGAGATAAAGAGTAATTTGTCAGATTAAATCCCTGAGCTAAAAATTAAACTATGAGAACACTATATGAGCTTTTTATCAGTCTTAATCCTTGAGGTAATGGAGGGGCACACATTTAGATCCCAGAATTGGAGTCATGGCTGAGAAAAGTGGATTAGGCTTAAAAGGGAAGATCTCAGACAAAAGCAGGTATGACTTCTGGCTGGGTTTTTCAAAGGAAACTAGAAATAAGGAAAAATTTTAGGAAGTGCATTGGCCTAGATAAGATCCTAAGAAAATACAAGTTAGATCATATCCTTTGTCTGCCCAGTGCTCTTCATCTGGGAGGCGAGGAATGTGGGGGTAAGGGCATAAGGCTTCTCATGTCACATCAAGTAGAAGCCTAGAAGACATTACAATGATGACAAAGCCCATCTGATTGAGATGGCCTCTCCCTCATCTCCTGTCACTCTCATCCTTGCCTACTCCATCCAGCCACAGCAGCCTCCTAGTTTTTCTTGAAACTTCCTGTCTCCATGCAGTTGTATTTGCTATTCCCTCTGCCTGGAATACTCCCTCCACTCCGACCCTCAAGATAATGGCCTGGTTCACCCCCTCCAGGACTTTCCTTACATGTCCCCTACTGAGTAAGAATTTCCCAGATGATCCTTTTAATAATGGCAACAATGCTGCATCCCAGCCCTTCTACCTGGTCACTCTCATTGCATGTCCTTTCCCCATAGCACTGATCACTTTCTAACATTTTTTTTTCTCTGTCTCCCTTTTATTCTTTGTCTAATTTTACCCTTTTATTTTCCATCTCCCATAACTCCTCCCAAATACAACGTTCATGAGACTGGTGATTATTATATGTTTGGGTCACTACTGTATGCAAAATAGTCCCTGGAACACAGTTGAATGAATAAAAGAAAAAAAACAAAATCAGGAAAGATTTTGAAAATTGTACATAAAGAATAAAGCAAGATAAGGGCACCTGGGCGGCTCAGTCAGTTAAGTGTCTGACTCTTGGTTTCAGCTCAAGTCGTGATCTCACAGTTGGTACGTTCAAGCCCTTTGTCAAGCTCTGCACTGACAGGGCAGAGCCTGTTTGGGATTCTCTATTTCTCTGCCCCCTCCCTGCTCACAAGCTCTTGCTCCCTCTCTCTCTCTCTCAAAATAAATAAATAAACATTAAAATTTTTTTTTAAATAATAAAGAAAAGTAAATGGCAAACAGTGGGAATTCCCACTGTTTCATTTGGCATGGGGGCTTATTCCCTGTCCTCCTGTTCTTTGAAATGAGCTGCTTATATCTCAAAAGTTCTGTTCTGCATGAAGTAGTTATAGCATTGCAACAGAGAGCACTGGGAATAAATTATTGTCTGGGCTGTGGCAGCTGTGGCCAAGATGTGTTCTCTTGTAAGAGGCTTGGCAATGGTGGGGTGAGGCTGGAGTCTGCCTGGGCCCCAGGGCTCTTGGTTCACGGTCCATTCCACCATGCTGCCAAAACATCTGGTAAGAATGGAAGGACACACACAGCCAGAGCTTGTGTCTCATCATGCCAAGCAACAGATTTATCTAAAATTTCCACTAAATGAAATGAGAACAGAGGAAGAATAAACACACATGTAAACCTCTGCAATTCCTGGGGCATCTCGGTGGCTCAGTCAGTTAAGCGTCAGATGACTTCAGCTCCGGTCATGATCTCATGGCTCGTGCGTTCAAACCCCACGTCAGGCAGGCTCTATGCTGACAGCTCAGCACCTGGAACCTGCTTCAGATTCTGTGTCTCCATCTCTCTCTCTCAGCCCCTCCCCTGCTTGTACTCTGTCTCTGTCTCTGTCTCTCTCTCAAAAATAAACATTAAAAAAAATCTCTGCAATCCCCTGAAATTCCTCTAAAATGAGAAAAAATGATTTTCTAAAAAGATATGAATCTACAAGGACAAACAAGATGGAAGAAGAGATAATAGTAAATAAGAGATGTTAACTAATTTGGGGGAAACTGAGAAACAGTGGGAGAATTACCATGTTTTATCAGCTCTAAAACATGCATTTTTTTCACACTTTCACATTTCAGAAGGAAATATGACTTTAACATCACAATTGAAATTGGAAGCATTTTTTTTCTTTCTTCATTATTCACTAGATGCACTAGACGGTGCATCATAAAACAGATCTCATCTTAGATGAAATTAAAATATGGTAGCCGCAGAGAGGAATCTGAATGTCAAAAGTTTGTAGACAGCCATGTCACTAAGAGGAAACAAAGCTGCCTTGCAAAACTTCAGGAGGGAATGAGGGCTTGGAAACACTAGATGCCATGAAGGTTGGACTGAAGAACAAGGCTGAAAAAGGGAGAAAGGTGCAAAGTTGGTTTTAAAACAAAACGAAACAAATGTCTGGGCTCCTGCAGATCCCTGCCACCTCACACTGGTGCAGCCAGGTTACTACTCCTCCCTTCTAATGACGTGGATGGGGTTGCCAAATAAAGTACAAGACACTCAGTGATATTTGACTTTCAGATTTGCAGGGGATATACTTATACTAAAAAAACCATTTCTTGTTTATCTGAAATTCAAATTTTACTAGGCAATCTATTTTGTTTTTTGTTTTTGTTTTTGTTTTCATTTTGGCTAAATCTGGAAGCTCTATCTAGGAAGAAATTGAATCAAAAGTATTCCAAACTCTGATATGCAATCCCCATGGATGCTGATGAAGAAGCCCATGACTGAAAAAAGTGGTTTAAGTAAAATCCTATCGAATGATGACAGTCTTAGCAACACTTGGCCATTCATCTACAAGTGCACTGCCAATCACATATCTCCACTTCCAATCACCACCAGAAGAAAGCAAGAAAGCAAAGGGAGAAAGTAGTGGGGAGTTCTGTGGGGGCCTGGTCTGTGAGAGAGAAAAGACCAACTGACTTTTGGTGGTCCCCTAATGAAGCAGCTGTCCTCTGCCTAATCATGCTACAGAAAGGCCCACCATTCAACAAGTTTCCCCATTTGCTCCCCCTACATATAAGGCTCACACTCTGGCTTTTGCCTAACTATTAATATGGGCAGACAACAAAAGCCTGCCAGGTGTTTAAGAAAAGCCTGTAACATGAAGCACAGTCACTGAAAATGACACAGAAAACTGTTCATAAAGTAGAAAGGTAATATGAGGAGGGGGAAAAAAAACCTTAAAAGATAACTAATACCTTGCTAGAGAGAAGAAATTATATAATATTTATTAAGAATATCATGACATCTTTAAAAAGGAATAAGAGAATAAGAAAAACTCTTGAAAATTAAAAATACACTCATCAATATTAGAACTCCACTAGGGGCGCCTGGGTGGCTCAGTTGGTTAAGCGGCCGACTTCGGCCCAGGTCATGATCTCGCGGTCCGTGAGTTCGAGCCCCGTGTCGGGCTCTGTGCTGACAGCTCAGAGCCTGGAGCCTGTTTCAGATTCTGTGTCTCCCTCTCTCTGACCCTCCCCCGTTCATGCTTTGTCTGTCTCTGTCTCAAAAATAAATAAACGCTAAAAAAAAAAAATTAAAAAAAAAAAAAAAGAACTCCACTAGAAGGACCGAAAGATAAAGACGGTGAAGTCTCTCAGAAACAAAATAAATGAACATAGATTTGGAAAACTGGAATGAAAAAAATTAAAGAATATTGAAGGGATCCATCCAAGAAGAGGAACATTTGACTGATATGAGATAAAGGAAGAAGGAAAAAAATTATCAAAGAATGTAAGGATATTATTTAGAACCAAAAAAAGCTATGAGTTTCTTGACTGACAGGGCCCATCGGATGCACAGGACCAAGAATTAAAACAGCACCACACCAGGCCCCTTGGCATGACCTTTCAGAACACTGGTGTTGAAGAAGATTCTTAAAGAATTTCTGGGGTCTAGTAGGCATCCAAGCTATGGCTCAACATCAGGTGGACACCACCTTTCAGGAAAGCCAGTCTCGAGTTGGCAGAATGAGATTGCCTACTAAGACAGTGATCTCAATGACAGTTTAGCTTTCTGGGGCGCTAAGGAATGATAATGAAGGGTACATAGAGTGAACTGGGCTGGAGTAACTCCTGAACAGTGGTCCACACTGTCTTTGCTCAAGAGAACGATGTACTTTATTTGGCTCTCATGTTGGTGTAGTTAGCCTTTTACAAGAACTTAATTTCAGAGCGCACAACTGGAGGTTCTGGACACAAAACCTCATTATACATAAATTACATGGGGAAAGAGCAAGATTTCATGGCACCAGGGCATTCAGAGGAATCATGATATTTATAAATAAAAACACTGTAAATAACTGTAATCATTCAACAGTAATTAAAATTAGAAAACCTCACTCCAAATCTAGATCTCTAGCTATGAAGCACATGAAGATCTAACATCAGGGTTCTCAGAACAATTTGCTGAAGCTTCATAATAAATACCTCTTTCAGATCTGGTATCCAATTCTAATTGGCCACAAACTCTACCATTCCCTATTGTCCCCAAATCCTGAGGTCAATTGTCTGTTGCCATTTATTATTGACTGGGCAGTACTTTTTTATGATAAGAGAGTTGAGTATAAAATGACGTTTTTGGGGTGCCTAGGTGGCTCAGTCAGTTAAGCGACCAACTTCGGCTCAGGTGATGATCTCGTGGTTCACAAGTTCCAGTCCTTTATCTCGCTCTGTGCTGACAGCTCGGAGCCTGGAGCCTGCTTCAGATACTCTGTCCCTCTCTCTCTGTGCCCCTCCCCAACTCGTGCGTGCTCTCTCTCTCTCTCAAAAATAAATAAATGTTTAAAAAAAATTTTTAAAGAAAAAGAAAATGTTTTTCCTTTGACCTGGTCAGCACCAACCATGTTCATTACCAGCCTAACATTTGTGGGCATCTGAGTTGCTAGCCAGCTTAGCAAGCCACATCATGCCATCTCACTACGACTGAGTCTATCTATCACCTTAATGCTTTCTCATAAAGATAATTTTATGTATGGGGAGTCCATGCATGGGCCAGGGGTGAAAACTATCTCATAAACTAACCAATCACTTATTCTGGACCTCTGTTTCCTTCTGCAAGAGAGATCTTGTGATATTACATTGCTAAGGTGCTGCTAATGTAGTAAGACTACCAGTTTATTTCTGTTGGGAAAAATATGGCTAACTGAGAACATAATATTTTCATTATTAAAACTAAAGGCCCGTTTAATGACTTTTTCCTCATTTGCTCCAACTCAAACATGGAACCCCCATTTCAGATACATTTCATTGTATCCCTGATGTGTCCTCTCTACATTTTCTCAATTCAGAATATAAATAAGCGAAAGAGACAATAATTTATGGTTATGTATCTCATAGAGATGTAAGATTGTAGCCTCAATTCTTCCATCTTAGTACAGAGACCTTTCACAAACTCAGTTGAGGACGTCTCTGAAAATTAAGGAGAAAAAGATCCTGGTGTTATTGGTAACAGCTGCTGACAATTTATCAAGAACTTGATTCAACTGTGCTTTGTTGGCCCTGAGTAGACGTGGGGAATCTCTGAAACTTGCCTGTAATTAGAACATCCCTATTGTGGGGTGTAGGATAAGGTTTGCCTCAACCTTCCTCATGTGCTATTTCAGGCAGAGAGATCCAGGTGTGCAAAGACCCAGTGGAATGAAACACTAGGGCTGCTCAATGAACTCTGCATTGTCCAATGTGCCAAAGAGGGTGCACAGCTTGGGGAATTAGGTGGTACAGATGAAGGGTGATGGCAGGGATTTTGCAGAACCACTGAGGCAGACCGTATAGGATATTACACCGAATGTGTTTTTAAACTGGAAATACACTCAGAGTTTTAATTTTTTTTAACTTATTTAATTTGAGAGAGAGGGTGTGTGAGTAGGGGAGGGGCAGAGAGAGAGGGGGGAGAGAGAGAATCCTAGGCTCCACACTGTCAGCTCAGAGCCGAATGTGGGGCTCTAACTCATGAACCGTGAAATCATGACCTGAGTCGAAAGGCTCAGAGCCAGAGGCTTAATGGACTGAGCCACCCAGGCACCCCATGGAAGTACACTCAAGAGGCTTTAGAATAAACCCTTCTTGTCTTTCTTATATGCCTCTTCTTTTATGTTAGTGACAATAACCACCTTTCTGTATGGGTGCTATGAGTACCTCTCACTACATTAGGTGCTTTATATCATCTTCTCTGACCTTTTCAACTACCCTGCAAAGAGCATATTCACCCACCTTTACCCAATTATCCACCCATCCTACACATGTTTTTTGAGTTCCGACTTTGTGCCAGCTCCATTGTGACAAGCACTGGGGATGCAGTCATGAACAAAACAGTCAAGATCCCTGCATTCACGACACTTATATTCTTGGGAAGAGTAAACAATTATTAATTGAATAATAACATGTAAGAAATTAATAAGCACTCTGAATGCATTAAGGCAGGACATAGGGAGGTATGATAAAGAGTGTTGGGCAACTACGATACAAACATTTTTTTATGAACTGTAAATAATGGCATGACAATACAAAGGAGCTGTGCAAGAATAATTTAGACTGAGGGGAGGGGTGTCAAACAGACCTGGGTAAGTAAGAGGCATTCAAGCTGAGACCTGAATGGTTTATGGGTGAGATAGGTAGAGTGCAGGTAGGAGGAGAGGTGGCAGGGGAGTTGTAAGCAAGAAAAGCACAGGTGTGTGCCATGAGTTAGGAAAGACGTGGGTCTGTTGGAGGCATTAAAATAAGGCCATAGCAATGACAGTGTGTCAGGTAGTGGGCCAAGGTGAGATGGAAAGAAAACTTCACAGGCTAAACCCCCATGAATGCCCAGGCCATGCCCAGGGAAAGAGGTTCACAGGGATTAATAACAGGTCCAAAGAGCCCACAGGTAATGATCAAGACTGGATTAGGTTAGATTAGAATCAAAACACAGAGTTTCTACTACACATGCTATCTCTCTGTGTACTAAGGGAGAGTTAGGGTACATACACACAGAAATATTCTCCTGATCTGGGGCTACCAGTTCAGGAGCAGATCCTTGCCATTTAGATGTATGTTTTGGTTGTTTTGTTTTGTTTTGTTTTGTTTGATAAAGATGACCTGACAGTGGCTGGCCCATTTCTTCCAGCACCAGAAGGTCCTACCGACAGCTGTGTGTCTCAGTAAGGAGCCAAGACCAACCGTGCAAGTCAAAACTGGGCTGGAAGTGCTTAATAACTAAACTTCCAGAGCCACTGGCAAGTCAGATGATAGAGGAATAAACAGAGTCATTACATTCCACTCTTGGTCTGTAAATCATCTGAGAGCCGCCATCATTTTTGTTGAGGTATTTTAATTGCTCTCATTTGCAGGAGCAAATTAGGTGTAGCATTGTTCTTTGGATGCTGTTCAGAATGGTGCCAGGAAGGAACAAAATGAGCAAAACATGAAATCCCTTTTCCAAACAAAAGCCCAAACTCTTGCTAGTGTAATTGATTTGTAAACCTTGTCAAGATAGTTTCTAAGGCAAATCTAATCAGTGGATCATGGGGTTTTTAATCAAGGTCAAGAGAAATTGTTCAGTTAACACGTGTATTTAACACCAGGAAAGGCCCCCCTTGCATAGAATTCCAAACATCAGGACTTCACTCCCGCATGGTCTCTATCGAAAAGCTCAGGACAGGGGTGCCTGGGTGGCTCAGTCAGTTAAGCATCCAACTTCGGCTTAGGTCATGATCTCATGGTTCATGGGTTTGAGCCCTGCATCGGGCTCTGTGCTGACAGCTCAGAGCCTGGATCCTGCTTCAGATTCTGTGTCTCCCTCACTCGTGCTCTCTCTGTCTGTCTGTCTCTCTCTCTCTCTCTCTCTCTGTCTCTCTCTCAAATATAAACATTAAAAAAATATTTTTTAATAAAAAATAAAAACTCAGCACAAAATGAGGGTTGTTTTCTACAGCCAAACTATTGGAAGTTTGTGGAATTAAGGCTTCCCTAACACATGCTAAATAAAATGGTGATTAGAGAAGTAATTTGAGGAATTCAGGCAACCCACACATTTCTCTCCATTTATCTGGTTAATGTATTTCTGTTTTCTTCTCACCAAGTTGGGCTGTTCTGACTAATTTCTTGCTTAATGATATAACCACAGGAAGGGGAGCAGGGGAAGGAAGATTTGATTCAATTCAAGAAAATTTTAATGAATGCTTACTCTGTGCCAGCTATGGAGTAAGCCTCTGGAGATTCATTCTACAATTGGTGGTACAGAGACAGGCAGAGCCCAGAATGTATGGCCACACTGTAAACTTGCTGAGACCTCAGCAACATTCCCAAGGACTCACATAAGCATATGAGGTAGCTCTGGGGAGCACATGTGTGGGATTTCCAGTAGCAGTTCCAATACTGAGCATTTGAACCAGAGACCATCAAACAATTTCCCAAATTCCAACATTCAAAGATCCAATCTAGATTCTTTTTTTCTTTTTGTTTAAAGTTTATTTATTTATTTGAAAGAGACTAGCTGGGGAAGGACAGAGAGAGAGGAAGAGAGAGAATCCCAAGCAATCACCTCACTGCCAGCACAGGGCCCAACACAGAGCTCCAACCCACGAAACCATGAGATCATGACCTGAAACTAAGAGTCAGACGCCTGACTGACTGAGCCACCCAGGAGCCCCTAATCTAGACTCTTTCTTATGTGGAAATACCCAGTAAAGTCACAGCCCTTTGTGTGACAATTAACTTGAGTACAGATCTTTAAACTACTTTTGTAAACTATTTTTGTATATCTTGTATACATTTTGTATATTTTGAAAATTATCATCTGTATGGCCCCTTCCACTGAGATTGTTGATTTCCAGTAAATTAAGTGCACCTATCAATGGAGTATTGAACTTTTTTTTAATGTTTATTTATTTTTGAGAGAGAGAAAGAGAGAGACAGAGCATGAACGGAGGAGGGAGAAAGAGAAAGGGAGACACAGAATATGAAGCAGGCTCCATGCTCTGAGCTGTCAGCACAGAGCCAGACACAGGGCTCCAACTCACAAACTGAGATCATGACCTGAGCCAGGGTCGGATGCTTAACCCACTGGACTACCCAGGTACCCCAGAGTATTGAACTTTTACCCAAATGTCTTAAGCACTAAGGATGGAATTTCTCTGGTAAAGCAAATCATTAGAGGTGCAAGGCTGAAATTAAGTTAATCTAATATTAATTATCAGTTCGACTTGCTTATGAGAAGCCCACCATGGAGGGATTACAGAGACACTCTAGCAAGTAAAATTAGTACTTGGATCAAAGACAGGCCTAGTTAAGTTAGGGGTGAGGGTTAGAAAGGGCTGTGAACCAGGAACCAAAATATATTACAAATCCCTCAAGAGCTCTCAGAAATAAGCTATAAGGCGGTGTCCCCAATTTCCAAACCATTTAAGTAGAGCTATATGAGGTTGCCATTTTTGTAGGATAAAAGTTGTCAAATATCGGTAATTTCATGTGGTTCAAATTAATGTAGTTAGACTATCTAGATTTATGAAGTGCTGTTCAACGGATAAAAACAAAGAGGGCTGTGGGATGAGGTTTTGGTCAAATATTTTAGGCAAATCTTGTAGATTAAACATCCACATTAGCATATTTAAGTCTCTGAGAAGTTCTAGAGTTAATAAACCTATTAACACATTTCCCAATGGTCTTTGATTTTGGAACTCCTTTTCCCTATAAGAAACCTTGGGGACACTTTAGAAAATACCACCTTCCAGTATTCAAATATGTCACTAAGAGCAGTTGTAGGTGACATGCTGTCATTCGGGATTGATAGAGTGTTTATGTGTTGAAAAACGTGGCCTTAGGGTCGCCATTTGTTTCAGTACAACATCTATAGATATATTTATCAAGATAATCAGAGGAACTGCTCAGATTGTAAATGAGTTATCTTCATGAGCAAAAAATCTTGAAAAACATAAAATCCACCCTCATAGATGTAAGATGACAATCTGAGAGCAATATATCCTCCCATTTTTCACCTGAAATATCCCTCAGTTCTTATCTACATATATTCTTAAGTGAACAGAGTACAATGGGTAGGAGTGACAGCTCTCTTTCCTCCTATTCACAATGAATTATTACTTTTGGGGAGCACTGAAGTGATTCACAAATGATTTGGTTCAGCAAAGTGTTAATCAAACAGTGTTCTACAATGTAGAAACCTTAACAAAGTAGAAAGCTTGTGCATGAAGCACTGAGACCAAGGGAAATAAAATAAACTCTGGTATTATTAAAACAAGAGCCACTTCTTTGGAGAGACTGCACTAAGACCGGTTCAATGCACTCCCAGGTAACACGACACTGGGACCCAAAAAAGATTCTGTCACTTAATAGTTGGATATGTTAGGGGAGCCTGGGTGGCTCAGTTGGTTGAGCATCTGACCTTGGCTCAGGTCATGATCTCATGGTCCGTGAGTTTGAGCCCCACGTTGAGCTCTGTGTTGATAGCTCAGAGCCTGAAGCCTGCTTCAGATTCTGTCTTCCTCTCTCTCTGACCCACCCCCACTCAAGCTCTGTCTCTCTGTCAAAAATAAATAAACACACAAAAAAAGAAACAAAAATAGTTGGATATGTTAATGTTAATGATCTATGGCTAGACTTGATTTTCCTCATCTGTAAGATAATGAGGGACGTCCAAAATACTTCTGTGTACTCCAGTGAATTCCCACTGGACTTTTTCCTTCTATTACACCTTTTCCAGTTTCTATCTTTTATCAGGTTCATGTATATGCTTATCTTATTCCTCCTTCTGGGTCTCCAGGACAAAAAGAAGGAAAAGCTAACTCTGATTCACCTTTGTGTTTTACACACCTCCTAATGGTGGTGAAGGGTGCAGTTCTTGGATCAGACAGCCTGGGATGGAGTCTTGATTCTCTTGATTCTATTCTCTTTGGGCTGTGTGACCTTGGGCATTTGCCTAACCTCTGCACCTCATTTTCTGCAAACATTATATTGGGATTATAATCATACCTATGATATGGTTAATTCAATCCATGCACTATATTTAGAACAGTGAGTGGTATATGGTCAATCCTCATTAAGTGTTAACTCTTTCATACTTTCATTTGTTACTTGATAAGTACCTGTTGATCCAGTAAACATGTAGGTGATCATAACAGATGAATATTCCTTCTGTGTCAGGAAAATAATTTTTTCTACTCTAAAAAACGTGTAAATTCTCCCCATCTCCCTCTGAGCAGCACAAAAAGTATTGTCTTAATCCTGGCATTCTCAACAAGTTATCTTGAAATTTCAACATATTTCCTTATATCCCAGCTCCCTTTTAAATTCCTTATTTTCTCTCCCATCTTTTGAGAATAAGACTTCTTCACATTTTTCTATAAATAAGATCTTTGATGAAGAATGCAATTTTATGTGAATAACACTGAGTCATACTTCTTCTAAGGCTGGGGAAGTGATTACTCTCAATTAATGGTGTTTATGTTCCCTCAACTATCTGTCTGGTATATTGGCTGGGAGCTTCTGCAGATATCAGACTAAGTGTATTTATGAGAAAAGGTGAGCACTGTCAAGGTATTCCCTCCCACTGACTTCATCCCAGACTGACTCTTTCTAGATTCTCTATAGGTGTTTAGCCCCTGTAATTCTTTCTTTCATTGAAGGTTCAGAGCGGATTAGAGATAAATCCCAAGATTTATTCTACACCATGCTGTTCAATACAGTACTCCCTACCTACTTGTGGTTATTGAGCATTGAAATAATGCTTGAAAGCGCAGGGTGTCCAAACTGAGATGAGCTCCAAGTATAAAATAGCCACTAGTTTTAGAAGACTTAATACTCCCCCAAAATGTAAAATATCTCATTAGTAATTTCTGTGTCGATTACATGTTGAAATAACTCAATGTTAGATAAATTGGGTGAAATAAAATATATTATGAAAATTAATTTCAACTGTTTTACTTTTCTGTATGCAGCCACCAGAAAATTTAAAATTTTGTGATTTGTTTCATACTTTTATTGAACACCACTGATCTACTGCATAATCTAGATCTAGAATAATCTCTGTGACAATTCCTGTTCTTTCACTGTGTAAAGCCCAGTGAGAAATTACTATTCTTACTTTAGGTTTAATAAAATTGGGAATTCCTGGAGGCGAAACAGCTCATAAGAAACAATGAGAACATTAAATTTTAGGTTTGTCTGACTCCAAATTCAGGTTCACATGGTTGCACTAGACTATATTTTAGTGGCAAAATGACCCAATATTAAATAATGTGAAATCCTTGAGTCTGGATGGATTCTCCAGAAGCAGATGCTGCGATGGAATTTGGGGTGCATGAATTAAGATTGAGCAAACCATAAGGAAGCCCAAAAAAACCCCAGCCAACCTGACAGGAAGCTCTAACTGCAAATCCTGCCCCTCAGAACGGTCTCTTCTTGGGCCAAAATAACCAGACCTCAGACACCTGACTCACTCAGTCACTGTGTATGCTACTCTGGGAAGGACACAGACGAGGATAGAGGGGCTCTCTGCAGCTGAAACACCCTGAAGGAGCCAAAAGCTAGGGCCATTTGGGACTGTACTCCCTTTAACAGTACATCCTATAAATCCTTGAAGGGTCTGGGTGATGCATTTCTTATTGAGAATGGTATTTTTTTTAATTTGTTTTAACTCCCCTTTCATTCTTCTAAATACCTCCAGGAGAATTACCTCTCTCACCTCATACACAAATACAAAGTGGGCTTCAGTCTCAGAAGTTTGGGAGACAACAGAATCCAGTTTCAATTTAATATTATTATTTGTTTTTAATTGCATATAATTTTATAGTTGTATTCTTACTTATGAAAATGTGTGTTGGTTTTCTTTGCATGATTGTATCAAGTTTTCTTTATAAAAATTTATTTTGAAAAAGAAGAAACTAACTGAAATATGCAAAGTAGGCCTATTTAAAGCAAATTAGATACCTCAGTGGCCTGGGATTCAACATGACAAAATCTGGAGAGCCAGAGTTCACTCCTAATAGGGGAAATCAAGAGTATGGGTAGTCATTTCAGGTCAGGAGATGACAACTGGTGAGTAAGGGATGGAGATCACTGAAAAGCACAAAATGAACTATCCATGTCACAGTTTGTTCTAGAATTGGACCAGTTCAGAATCAACTTTGCCTCTATGAGGTTATACATTCTTGCCAGTCCCTTCTCTTTAAAGTCTTGGTTTTCTGGGATGCCTAAATGGCTCAGTCAGTTAAGCATCTGACTCTTGATTTTGGCTCAGGTCATGATCTCACAGTTCATGGGAGATTAAGTGTGGCATTGGGCTCTGCAGTGACAGTTTAGGGGCTGCCTGGGATTCTCTCTTTCCCTCTCTCTCACTCTCTGCCCCTCCCCCACTTGTACTCTCTCTGTCTCAAAATAAATTTAAACAACTGAAAAATAAAAGTCTTGGGTTTCTTACGAAAGTCTGTTATTTCACATTGCATTGCTGTTTTGTGGTGTCCTTCTTAGTTGAGAGTTTGTTCTTCTAAGCCTGATTCCCTACTGACATACCCAAAACCCTGAAGCAGTTGAGACCAAACCTTAGTAAAGCCTGTGTCCTACTATAAAAAGATTGATAAGATATTTCAATAGTGTAGGCCTGCTATGGGGCCCCTACCTCTTACTCTTATATAGTAGAAAAATACAAAAGAAACTGTTAAAGGCAATTCCTTCTAGGGAGCAGGGAGAAAACAGGAGAAACTAGGTGAAAGTGTGTAAAAAGGAAATATATATATATTTCTCAATACTATTGCTTTAATGTTTCCCCAGTGTTATGTATTATTGTTACAGTTGTTCTTTCAAATTAGTTAAATTAAAACATAAATACTCCAAATCAAAAAGCTGGCTAGCCGAGGAAATACAACAGAGGGCCACTGTAAGCCCATGGGGAGATGTTCACTCTCTTGAGTGTTTAAAGATAAAAAGCCATCTAGCAGCAGAGCATAGGAAGAATTGCTCTGTAGATGAATGAACCTGAGGAGACACAGCAGGATCTTTGTGAGTTTCTGGGATTTACCAGCCGCTGACCATGAGAGTCAACATGGGAGAGCAACAGAGAAGACAGCATGAATGAAAGAAGTTTCTGCTGAGAGTGAGTGCTCACCCCCATAGGTTATTCACAGGGAACTCCCACTGGCTGGATCTCCACTGACACAGTAGACAGGCTGTGAGACCCAGAGGCATTGTTCTTAAAGGCGAGACTCTCTGTCATCTCTATCCCTTATTTTCCTTTGGTTTTTCAAAGCAATTATCAGTATCTCAATCCGATTGATTGATTGATCATTTCTCCCCTCTGCCATCATCCAAACATAACCCTATGAGAGTAGAGAGGAGATGTTGACCATTTTTTTACTGCTTTGTTCCCAGAGTCTAAAGCAATTCCTAGAGTCTCAGTAAATACTTGCTGAATGAATTAACACACTGAGAGATGAGACACTGCTTAGCCAGCATCCCTATCCAACCATGAAATATGTATAAACACAATTCAACAAACATATCTGAGTCAGTGCCAAGAGGCCACCAATAAAACTGAGACAAGTGTTCTCTCTGGTTTTAACCTAAGCTTAATTATAAAATATAGTGTAGGAACTATTAATTAAGAAGTTTTGTTATTAAAACACATCACCTTAATAAGTGTGATAATGAGATCTTTTCATTACGTGAGGAGCAAAGAAGGCTCTCAGATGATGATGTAGGTTTTTCCAACTTGGTTTACCAATATGCCTCCACATTCTTCTGAAATAATTACCAGCTTCACCATAATTAGGTTTCATTATCTCCTATTAAAATAAAGTAGATGTTCTACTAAAATTTGAAACTATTAATACAAATTGGCAAACACAAAGAGTTAATAAATTATATTCATTAAAAGGACCAACTTAGGTTCTTTTTCACTAGGATGTTTGTTAACATAGTTGTAGCACACAAGCCTTTCCTTGGGTTTCCCTTAGAGTTGCCCTCTGACCTTTATTACAATTTTTATCCAGTCTCTTTTACTGGCTTCTCCTCCACTCATCCCTGTAGATGCCAACATTTACCATGCTTTCATCCTTACATTTCTTCTCACCTACTCATGATTCCCCATCCCCATAATTTTATCAATTATCAGAATACCCATCATGTACTTTTCAAACCCTATCTTCCTCCCTGACATGTCTACTAAGCTCTAACCCCATACCTCCAAGCCTTCCACCTCACCATAAATTACTATTGTGCTTTCACACTCAACATGTTCTTTCCCTAAGCTCCTTATTCACATTGTTACTCCTGTTCTTCCCATGTTCTCCATTGCAGTGAATGACACCAATACTGTCCCTGCCTCTCCATCCCTCAACAGCTCTTACATGGACTGTTTTGAAAATCCTAGCTTCAAAGACTTAAATATTTCCATTCTACCATTATTTACCATACACTTTCAGAGAATGCACTATAGAAAACACTGAAACATACAGATGACTCTATTTCTTTAAAACCTGCAAGAACCACAGGGTACAAGATCAAAAACAACACTTCTCTGCATGGTACTATTTCTTTGCTTATCACAATTTCAATTCCCACTATATCAACTCACACACTACTATTTTTCAAGCAAACACTTGCTCTTACCCAGACACTGTAGTTCTCTCTTCCCAAACTGCTCTCTGTCTACCTTCCCCACCTGGTGAATGATGAAGGATTCATCATTCAAGATCAGTATCAAAAATCTCTTCATAATGACACTTTCTTCCACCCCCTCATCATTCACCTAATGTACTCTCAGATTTATTTTCTGATAACTCCATGAACCCCTACCATAGAAGTTACCACATTGTATTTTAATAACTGTTATGCTGATACCTATTTTTCACCTACATAGAATATAACCACTGCAAAGATCCATACTTTAGCCTTTTTTTACTTTTTTGGATTCCTATTATAGCAAGTGTCTGCATATGGTAGCATGTCTGTGGATTGTTTGGAAGTGTGCATAAATAACTGAATGAGGGGCGCCTGGGTGGCGCAGTCGGTTAAGCGTCCGACTTCAGCCAGGTCACGATCTCACGGTCCGTGAGTTCGAGCCCCGCGTCAGGCTCTGGGCTGATGGCTCAGAGCCTGGAGCCTGTTTCCAATTCTGTGTCTCCCTCTCTCTCTGTCCCTCCCCCGTTCATGCTCTGTCTCTCTCTGTCCCAAAAAATAAAATAAACGTTGAAAAAAAAAATTAAAAAAAAAAAAAACTGAATGAGAAAAATGAATGACCAAATCAAATAACTGTGTCCTCAAGGAAATGGTGCAACCACTCGAGGAAGCCGTCTACAGTATGAAGAGATCACTCTTCAATCTAAAACTACTGCTTTGCCTGCTTCATTTCTTCCCCAATCCCAAGCCATCCCCTTACTCTCCAGATCATAATTCTATAAATGTAGTAATATAGGAATCAAAGAGAATGGGTCTAATTCAGAAGATGGAGATTCTGGACATCAGTAGTCCGTTGCACATGATTGAAAATTTGGGCTTATTAAACTCCTCCTGCCCCTTACAAAGCTGGCCTGGACATCAGGTTTCTGATACTTTCAGAGCCCAAGTATTAATGTTTAACACTCCTCCCCTGGGCTGGGTAATGACTGCAGCATAGCTATCTCTCTTTGTTACCTCCTGACATTACCGAATTACCCAACAACAAATAGCTGGCATTCATTCTGTGGCTGACATTTAAATCTGTATTCTTTGTAACGATTACCATTTATCAACGATTGGCTATTGATTACTCCCATCTGGGTCTGCAACTTGAATGAAGGTAAGGTGGATACAAACACTTTCTATGTAGGCTTGGTTCCCAGAAACCCAGCCTGAGCTGGGTAAATGAGGTGTCCAGACACAAAATGAATAGCACCAATCCAAAATTATATTAACTTTTAATGAGCCAAGATTAAAAGAGCTCCAGGGACTTAGAGTTCTTGGGGAGGAATAAAAATCTAGGCTTATTAAATACCATTTTGACTAGCTTTTGCAGAAGTTGAGATTCTGTTTTCCCAGAATTCTGCACATCTTCCATGCATTTGGAATACCTATTAAAATATATACTTCACAGCGATTGTTTGCATCTTAGCACCTCTTTAATGGAGGCCACAGAGAGATGAGATTTGAATCAGAGGGGAAGAGATGCCTCAGGAAACTTTCCATATAATTAAGCT
Source organism: Panthera leo (assembly GCF_018350215.1). NCBI lineage: Eukaryota > Metazoa > Chordata > Mammalia > Carnivora > Felidae > Panthera > Panthera leo. Next base: position 49,506,729 of record NC_056680.1, read on the forward strand.
CAGTACTGAGACCAGCTCCATGCCACCAAAATGAGGTGAAAATTTGGGGAGGTTAGAGAATTAATTGCAGGGATTTGAAAACTTAGCCAACTATCATGTGTTTAAAAGGAATTTTGGACAATTTGAATTTGGACCCCCAATCTGCTACTCTTAACAAATGGCAAGAGAAATAAATGTCATGACAGAGAGCACAAATTTGTGTCATAACAGTCAGAATTTAAACTATAGCTTGGCCACTTAAAAGTCGTTGGGTAAATTAGTTAATCTTCCTATTAATCTATATAGTAGAAATAAAAATGACCTTTTCTGAGGTGTTGATAGAAGTGTTGTTGATGGACATGACTACATTTATTGTGCCTAACAAGTTGTTCAGGTCCTAGAAATAATTCAATAAAAGGTTAATGCTATTATTATTACTTTATTCATTTACCACATATTTGTTGAATGCCTCCAGTGTGCCATGCTCTGCGATGGGGTAACAATAATGAAAGGGAGAAAAAAATGTAAGATTCCTACTATCATGTAAACATTGCTCCCATCTGGGTCTGTGACTTCAATGAGCATAAGGTGGATACATACATTGTTCATGTAGCCTGATCTGGGTAAATGAAGAAACCAGGTAATCTCTGTTTGTAATAATGTCATAGGAATATCAAGCAAGGTTTTACATAAGATAAGAATAACACAGCTGAACCTATTTTAGGTAGTCAGGCCAGAGAACACAGGTCTGGAGTGGCAGCATCTAAGCTAAAAACTAAGGAAGAGAAATGAAAACCAAGACAGAAATAGGGGAAATAGCATGTTCAAATATCCTGAGGTAAGTAAGTGTGTGGGCTATATGAGGGGCTGAAAGAGAGCAAGCATGATTAGAACACTGTAAACAAGGAAGTTTGTAGAGATATGCATGGGCCAGATAATGAACAGCTTTTCTGATCATGGTGAGGTATTTAAACTTTACAAAAAGAATAACAGGAAGCCATCAATAATTTTTTAGGGCAGAAGAGTATGTTCAAATATACATGACAATTCAGTATTCTCCCCCAAATATTTGCTTCCCTTACCAGATCTAAGGCAATATATAGAAGGAAGTTGTCACTCTCATCTCAGTGCTCATCACCTACTCTCTGTGGGCAACAATGCATTTTTATACCCCACAACTTTCCACTCCCAAGAAGAGTGAAAGAGAATGCTACCTTAAAGCAAAGCATAACAGATACACAGAGTGATGTATCAATCAATATACTTTGTTGAGTTTATTCTCAAAGTGGTGGGTTATTCGCCACAGGCTTTGAGTTCATTTATAGCCTAAGAGAGCAAATTTTAGTTTCTAAAACAATGATATTTCATAGTTCATATGAACAAATGGATCTTCCAATAGCATTTTTTTTGAAGCTTTGCAAAGCCTGGTGGTAAAACGTTACACTCTTTGGAGATTACACAACAATATTTTAATAGTCAATTTTAAAGATAGAAACACAGCATGTAAAGATTTAAATTTTAGTAAGACTTTTATCCCTTTAGATAGTCAGTTTAAAGTACTTCTCCTCCCTCTCTTGCCAAAAAGGGCAAGTTCAACATCACTTGAACATTTTGTTAGTAACATTATTCTCAAGTCTTCCTATCAAATGCAGTTATATTTTTTTTGAAAATGTTTATTTATATTTAAAGAGAGAGAGCATGCACATGAGTGGGGGAGGATGAGGGGGGTAGAGAGAGAATCCCAAGCAGACTCCACACTGTGAAGATGGAGTCCAACATGGGGCTCAATCTCACAAACCGTGAGATCATGACCTGAGTCAAAATCAAGAGTTGGATGCTTAATCAACTGAGACACCCAATGCCCCAATTATATTTCTTTAATAAGAGGTAGTCAAAGAATTTAAACTCTATACCCCTCAGTTTGCGATAGTTATCTGGTGAACTCATTCACACTAAGACATGAAAATATAACTTCACCCAAGCATATCCGACTTTGAAGAGCAAGAGGATAATGCCTAGAACTTACTAGATGGGAATTTCTGAGATCATTTATAAGATACGCACGAGTAAATTAGTGTTACTGGAACCTTCCAAGTTAATTTTCTAAATTCCTCCTTTGACCATGCTTAAGATAACTAACTGGAACATTTTGCTTACATAAATTTCTGGATATCCTTCTAATGTGGGGAAGAAGTGAAGAGGAAAATAAAGATATGATCCCTCCCAAGTAATAGAAATCCAATTCTAAGATTACTGGATGCAGGGATTGTCTCATTCTCATAGAAACTATGTCACCCTACAAAGCTCTACTTGTTCCAGTTGCTGCCATAGGAACTATCCAATGAATACATATTGTTACCTCCATTGGCATAGAATGGTCTGGAGTACTATTATTCAGCATTGGTTGCTTTGCTCACTTACTTATGAGCAAAGAGAGACAGATACAGATGGTATGGTGTTGTTCTGACAGAATTATGGGAAGATGGCAAGGGGCATAGTCTCACATTTCTATCCCCTACTAAGTGAGTATACCAGCCTCTCAGTCCCTCCTAGCCCTTATTCCTTCCCTTTGGAGTTTCCTTATTCCTTTATCCTATAGCCTTTCTGCTGTATACTTCCTGCCAATCCCCAAACCTGGATCAATCCCACATATATGCTTTCTCCACAACTGCTCCCAGGATTCCTCCTAAGGGTTAGAGAAAACTACAATTATGCCCTTTTGGCTACATCATGTTTTCTGAGTCATACTTTCACAGCTTCTCCTTGGCCTTTCTTCACATTCTTTCTCATTGCCCATGAGGCCTTCTCCAAAGTTTACCAATTCAATCAAGCATCAAGGTTCCACCTCTACCTCCTTCCATTCACACAATAGCTCTACTTGTTCCACAGGAGAAAAAAAAATACATGCCAGTGTGCCACCACCTCCAATTTTAGCAATCCTTCCATGCATGGTTACTTACTCCCTTCTGACTCAGGGGAATAGGGTTTTCTCTCCCATCAAAGACCAACTTCTCCACTTGCTGTGTGTGTGTGTGTGTGTGTGTGTGTGTGTGTGTGTGTGTTTAATTTACATCCAAATTAGTTAGCATATAGTGCAACACTGATTTCAGGAGTAGATTCCTTAGTGCCCCTTACCCATTTAGCTCATTCCCCCCTCCCATAACCCCTCCAGTAACCCTCAGTTTGTTCTTCATATTTATGAGTCTCTCCTGTTTTGTCCCCCTCCCTGTTTTTACATTACTTTTGTTTCCCTTCTGTTATGTTCATCTGTTTTGTCTCTTAAAGTCATCATATGAGTAAAGTCATATAAGACTGTATCAAGAGATGCATAAGGGCATTATATCATAATTAAGGGGTCTATCTACAAAGACCTAACAATTGTAAACATTTATGCACCAAATGTGAAAGCACCCAAATATATAAATCAATTAATCACAAACATAAAGAAACTCATTGATAGTAGTACCATAATAGTAGGAGATCAACAGCCCACTCACAGCAATGGACAGATCATCTAATCAAAAAACCAATGAGGAAACAATGGCTTTGAATGACACACTGGACCAGATGGACTTAACAGATATATTCAGAACATTTCATCCTAAAGCAGCAGAACATACATTCTTCTCCAGTACACATGGAATGTTCTCCAGAATAGACCATATACTGGGAAACAAATCAGCCCTAAGTAAGTACAAAAAGATCAAGATCATATCATGCATATTTTCAGACCACAACACTATGAAACTCAAAATCAACCACAAGAAAAAATTTGGAAAGGTAACAAATACTTGGAGACTGAAGAACATCCTACTAAAGAATGAATGGGCTAACCAAGCAGTTAAAGAGGAAATTAAGAAGTATAGGGAAGTCAACAAAAATGATAACACCACAAACCAAAACCTCTGGGATGCAGCAAAGGTGGTCATAAGAGGAAAGTATATAGTAATCCAGGCCTTCCTAAGGAAGGAAGAAAGGTCTCAGATACACAGCCTAACCTTATGCCTTAAGGAGCTGGAAAAAGAACAGCCAATAAACCCCAAACAAGCAGAAGACAGGAAATAATATAGATCAGAGCAGAAATTAATACTATCAAAACCGAAAAAAAAAAAAAAAAACAAACAGTAGAACAGATCAATGAAACCAGTAGCTGGTTATTTGAAAGAATTAACAAAATTGATAAACTATTAGCCAGTTTGATCAAAAAGAAAAAGGAAAGGACCCAAATAAATAAAATTAAGAATGAAAGAAAAGAGATCACAACCAACACAACAAAAATAAAAGCAATAATAAGAGAATATTATGAGCAATTATATGCCAATAAAAAGGGTAATCTGGAAGAAATGGACAAATTCCTAGAAACATATACACTACCAAAACTGAAACAGGAAGAAATAGAAAATTTGAACATACCCATAACCAGTAAGGAAATCGAATTAGTAATAACAAATCTGCCAAAAAACAAGAGTCCAGGGCCAGATGGCTTTCCAAGGGAATTCTACCAAACATTTAAGGAAGAGTTAACACCTATTCTCTTGAAACTGTTCCAAAAAATAGAAATGGAAGGAAAACTTCCAAACTCTTTCTATGAAGCCAACATTACCTTGATTCCAAAACCAGACAGAGACCACACTAAAAAGGAGAACTATAGACCAATTCCCTGGTGAACATGGATGCAAAAATCCTCAACAAGATATTAGCCAACTGGATCTAATAATACATTAAAAAAATTATTCACCACGACCAAGCAGGATTTATACCTGGGATGCAGTGATCGTTCAATATCCACTTGCCGTGTTTAATCTACTCTTCTCTAGGTTATACAGGTAACTATTCTCTTTCTCATTCATTTCAATTCCTCTGTCTCAACCAAATCCATTCACTTTAAAAGTATTGGGGGATCTCAATGTTCATAAACTATTTAACTTTCACATTCCCCCGCCCCAAACCTGAGGTTATGACCTTTGTCTCTTTATCCCTTACCTCTCAATTTCTTGAAGAGTTGTACACACTCATGACTCCATTTCCTCACCCCTTTTCTCAACTCTAATCTAGCAGTTTGCTCAAACCATTCTAATTAGACCATCAATGAAGCACTAATTGCTTCAACTCTTGGCTCTTTTCAAGCCTCAACCTTCTTGGGATCTCAGTGGTGCGTGACATTGCTATCCCACCTTCTCCTCCCAGAGACGTCCTTTTTCTGCCTTCATGAAGCCAATCTCTGCTTTTAGCTCTGTCAGCTTCCATACTATCTCTTTCCTTAGTGTCAGTGCTTGTTTCTCTGCCATCCATGAAATGCGGGATTCCCTAAGCCGTCACCATTGATCTCCTCATTCTACATATATCTGTGGGAGTCCTTTCCCCACTCACATGGTGTCAACTATGGTTCAACACCACTGGTTTCCTAATATGCATCTCTAGACAAAAGTCCTCTACTAGGTCATCCTGCCTTGAAAGTCTTCCCCTCTGAGCAAACTGTATCACCTCAGCAAACTCTATACACAGATTTGATCACTGCCTTAAAAATTACAGTGGGTCCCTTGGTCTTCAGGGTGAGATCACCTTCATTACTAGGTTTATCAGTCTTTTCCAAGCTTGTTCTAGTCCTCCTTTTCAAACTCCATCCAGTATTTGTTGGATCAATGTAGTAAATATTACCCAAATACAGCGTGGTCTGCCTATAATGCCTTACCCTATCCCCACTCCTACCCATAAACCACCCTCCCCCATTAATCTCACCCAAAATACTAATTCCAAAGAAAAGAACTAATCATAGCTGGTATTTATTGAGTGTTCACTACATGTCAGAGACTATGGTGAGTTCTTCACATGCATTATCTCATCTAATCTGCAAAACGACTTGATAGATAAGCATGATTATTATTATTACCCCTTATATATATAGAAAAACCGAAACTTTCAGGTTTAAGTAATTTCTTTAATGTCACAACGTTAATAAATAAATTTGATCTGACTCCAGAGCCTTCTCTCCTCAGCACATGACCCAAAGTCTTGTGTTTTTCCTACATATTTCTGTTTGTATTCATATCACACTCCTCCTTAACTACTCATTCATACTTCCATCCTCTGGTACCATATTAAAAACTGGTTTTATTCATTTATTCCCTCTCCCCACCACACCCCTCCAACATTCTTGACAAATACTGGTGGTTGAACAAATGCTTTCTACATCTGAATTTGAAATAAGGGCTTTATACATATTGACTAAGGAGTAGAGTGAAACTTCAATGCAAACTATCTAATAAGCCTGACTGTAAAGGTGACTGCCAGCACTTTAAATGATCCATTTACCATTGAGTCCCAGAAAATGGCAAACATGTACAGCTCATTCTCTGTCCCTCAATCTCTAAACCTCTTGAAATGTTTTCTGTGCAGAACTGTCCAAATCACAGTGACTTACCTTGAAAGGATTTTCTGTTGATAGAAATCTATGGTTTTCATTTTTTTACAAGATAAACACTCAGAATTGTGACTTAGCAGCCCTGTGAAACTGAGATGTTAAGGCCAAGTGACCATCCATTGAAAATATTACAGAGGCAGAAATACAGCTCTCACAGATTACAGTCACAATAACAGTTTCCTATTCTCCCTAGGATATTCTGTGACATCTTACATTTACCTTGGATGGAGAGCCTGCATACTATAAAGTAAATGGTGAAAGAAGGGAGGAGATGGTCAAGTAAGCAGAAGGGCATAAAATAGAGTTATCACCATGCTCTCATTGTATCAATTTGTCTTTCTCAAATACAGAACCTGTAAGTCTCTCTACACCTCTCCAACACATTACAGGGTAGTTTATCTTCAGCTGTACCCCAATACTAAGTACTAGCTTTCCAAAATCCACTAATGCTTGACTTTTGAAATTAGTGACAGGTAGCTGTATTTTACTTGGGAATAAAATGGATTTATTCCTTCAAATGGATGTAAAAAGTTTCCCTTTTTTAAAAGTGCTGGGAGTTATTTCTTTTAAAAAGGCAAACATGAAGCCAATGTGCTATAACCACCTGTTGGCTTGAGCCCTTACTCTATCTTTCTTGGGGTTTAGTCCTCCATATTTTCTCCTCCTGACATCCATCACCATAATACGAGGACAAAATAATGAAAGACTTCCTATGTAGGCTAATAGAATTTCAGGGCTGATAGAGAGAATGGGGAAACCACTAACCCAAACTCTTCATTCTGCAGATGGGAAGAATGAAAGTCAGGGAGGAGAATGACTTTCCCAGACTTCAAACATTTTGGGAAAGTCCTGCTGAATCTGGCAAGAGACAAAACTGTGTATCACTTCCCAACTCTGCATTCAGTGATATCATGTTTGTAGATTGACAATGGTCAGAGTGGAAGTAGGTACACCTGTAAGACACTACAAATTGGGTACTGTCTCCCCCCAGAGAGCTGGTTTACTAGCACACCACTGTTATATATTTGTAATATATAAATGAAACCTAACAATCTGTTTATATTCTCATGAGTCATGTCTTATTTCTTTTGCCCTCTTTTTCTTGCCTGATTGTCTGCTTTCATTAATTCATAAACAAGTGGCTGTTGACCACTTTTTATATACCAGGAACAATGCAAATATTTGCAGATAATGTGATAAAGAAAACAACAAAGTCCTGCCTTCATTGCACTTACTCTAATAGGGCACATAGGCATTTAGCATATGATAGTTATAGCTATAAATAAAAGGCTTAATATGTGCTGAAAGAGCATGTACAAGAGAGACATAATCTAGGCTGGGGCACTGATATATTTCAAGGAGATCTTCTTGCCAACCTATCACAACATGGTCTATGTGATTCCAGAATATGTTTTGCAGCCAGAAAGAAATGAGTTTGAGTCCCAGCTTTAAATATTCTTGTTGTGTGACCTTGGACAAACTCTCAAAGCCTTCATTTTCTCTCAACTAAAATGAGGATCATCACCTTCTCCATAGGGATGATGTGAGGATTGAATTGATAAGCACATGGAATATTTAGCCTCAAGGCTGGCACACCACTGGTGTTCAATGAATAGCACCTATGTTTATGATTGGGATGATTAGTATTATCTTTTCTTCCTACTGCATGTCTAGAATGTTCACTCTGTCCATGTCTTTACAGGACACCAGCTTTGCCTCCATGTGTAATTTCTCTGAAAACGTGGGGGACTTGCAGAGGCCATCTGGCAATTGTGGACACTAGCCAAATTATCACTAATTGCCTAAATGCTCTGGCTCTCTTTGGTAATGGCTATGGCAGGTCTAATTAGTGCAGACCACATGACATCTTTGAGTTGCTGCTGTTGCGAGCTTGAGCCCAAGCCAGCAGCTCCAGTTTCCTCCAGAGTTTGGAGAGGAGCCTTTGGAGAATCATATTAACAAAAAGCTGGGGTTGGGGGGGTCCTGTCTTCTCCCACACCCTTCATGTGGGAGCTTGCTGTGACTAAAAGAAGCACAGAGATTGTGATTAGAGGGACAGATGGAAAGTGGGAACATTCACTTAGCAGCTTTTAGTGACCTCTGAGGAGTGATCTTTAAGCAGCTCCAAGCTCTTGGCCTGGATTTTGATTTGCAGAGCTAAGGCCAGGGTCCCCCAGCCTAGGGTAGGAAGCATATGCTAGTTCCAGGATTTACCTACCATTTAGCCTCACAGCTGCCTCTTTTTGCATTGCCATATGTGGTCATGCCTCAGTCTCAGTAACAAACACCAAGATATATGTTTACTCAGTATACTGTCTGCACACAGTAGGAACTCTGCAAATGTTAGCTGAATAAACAAGTACAGAGAAGTGCTATGGTGTCCTTCACTGTGGTGTGCTTCCTGATTATTACACATTCTACCCACCACCCCGTCTTTTGTTTATGCTGAGAGTCAGACATAATATAAGAGGAATGTATGGAAAACCCTTGCGTGGAACACGGCAAATGACCATACAACTTTATTATCAGGTGCTATTTCCAAAGACAAGCAACAAGACAATGTTTCTCTAGGCTTAGCCATGGATAATGTCAACATACATTTGAATGACATTAGCCCCTATGCCCCTGCACTGTGGCCTTGACTGAGTTATTACAGGTATTCACACCCTCGGCTTTTTCTTGTATTGAAGGTCAGAGAGAAAAATGTTAGCATCTGCTGAATCTTGGGTGGTCCAGCAGTTAATAGTTTACAAGGCTATTTTCAATGCAACTGTCTCACACTGCCCTCCTCCAGCCCTTTTGAGAGAGGTGGGGATTATCAACTCTGTTTAACCTTTGTAATCAGCAGAGATGCCAGTCTCAGCAACCTGTCCAAGGTCACAGAGCTCATATAAGAGATGAGAAAAACAGAGAACATCACTAAATTCTGCAAACTCTTCCTGCCACAACACTCCAGGGTGGCATTTTTCTTTTTCCAGACAAATTCTACAGTCACTAGTATTTACTTATACCAAAGCAGGAGAGAGAGGGGCTCACAAACATTGCTTGATTTTTCATTGTCAAAGTAACCTGGCTGAGGGAAACCACATGAGGATTTTCCACCAGGGGATGAAAAGGATTTTTAGACACAGAAGTATGGCCAGAAAAAAAGGGAAGTCACAAGTAAAGAAACTTATGTATATATAATCTGCCTCAAAGGTACACCACAGAAATAAATAATCAAACTTAAATGTGTCCCCTAGACTAGCCTGTAAGTCCCCAGGGAACTGTGATTAAGTGTCCAATGGTTGTTTAAGCACCCACATTCTCTATCCCAGCTCCACTTCACACAAACCACAAACTGATAATTTGTACAGCTGGTGACAGTGGGGGCCAAGTTGCTTTCACATTTCCTTTACACCATGACTTACAAGTTCCTAGAGCGATTTTGTGGAAGGCAATTTTCCCACTTCTCCAAAGGACTCCATACTCACTTCTATAATTCATTCTGGCTTTGAAGAATTGAGAAAAAAATATTACAAAACTCTTTCAGTAAAGGACAAGTGTGTGTGTGTGTACTGGGGGAGGAGGGCTGGATGGGGAAGCCTGCAGGGTTCTGAGATTAGGCAATACTAATGACATTAAACAAACTCTTGATTTCTTCCCCAGGCTGAACCACTGATATTATAATAGGTTTGCTATTGGAGATTTTTATTCTTTCAGATAAATCCAGAGTCTGACACCTAAACTCTCCCTTAAGCAATGGCTCATGTTTACACGTGTTTTTCAATAAAAAGCAACCTAGAATTTGAGAGTTGGAAAGATGTCTATGGAGACAGACTGCATGAATTTGAACCAGAATGTTCTACTGAATTAGCTGTGTAACTTTGGGCAACTAAGTTCAGCCTTCTGAGCCTTTTTTCCCATGGAAAGGACACCAATGCAAATCCTCTAGTTAAGCCACTGCTGAGGCAAACAGGTCCATGTGGGCTGAGGCCAGCTTTGCAGAAATGCAGCGTGAAACTCACACATATCCCTTTAGGTTCCCGGGCTTCACTGCCACAGTGGTGTGAGAAGCATGCAGGAAAGTGACTGGTACTCACACGTCTGCAACCCAGACCTGTGGGGTCACCCTTGAACAATTGGGAGATCATTGTTCTGAGTACTTCCTTAGGGCTCTGTAGGGAAAAATGTGTGGTTTTGTAGAAAACTAGACCCTGCATTGCCTAGACCCTGGAAGACTTTTTTTTTTTCATGTTTATTTTTGAGAGACAGAGACAGAGTGCAAGCAGGGGAGGGCAGAGAGAGAGAGAGAGGGAGACACAGAATCCAAAACAGGCTCCAGGCTCTGAGCTATCAGCACAGACCCCAATGCAGGTTTCGAACAAACAAACTGTGAGATCATGACCTGAGCTGAAGTTGGACACTTAACCGACCGACCCACCCAGGTACCCCTAGACTCTAGAAGACTTCTATAGAAGCTATTTTACACACACACACACACACACACACACACACACAAGTGATTAATTTGTAATGATGTCTGAAAACCACACTGTTCAGATGCTTCTTTCAATCATCTAGCTGAACTTTCTGGATGGAGTCCATAGGTGTCTCTCTTTTAAAGACTTGGGCTATAGGGTTATACCTTTCCTTTTCTTAACTCCTTGCAATAAACTTCCTCAACAACATAGTCAAATACTGTTAGAGAACATAAACTCCAATAATTACACAGAATCTGAGCTGTCATGACTCTTACTGATGATGTGCCCATTGAAGATATCAAAAAGCCCCCTTCCATAATGGCTAGGTAAGATCCATTTCTTCCTATGTGCTGGCTATTAATGAATAAAAATAATCACTTGGTGTGATCCAGAGTCGGTGTGATCTTTAACTGTGTAACAAGAGACACAATTAGCACCAGGCTTGGGAACTGTTATTTTAATGAGTGTTGATATAAAAGGATCATTACCTTTTTTTAGTATAGGAACAAAAGACTTAATATGCCAGTTGGTGTCTGTAGACAAGCTAAATGGCTTAATTATCACCATTAGGAATCAGGTATTGAAACTGTGTTACAAATTGCTGAGGACTGAATTTTGTGCAGAGAGGGGTGTCATCAGAGAAAGGAAGGAGGAAAGAGGTTGTTAACAGACATTCTGACAGGTCATTTTCCTATTTCATTTCATTGTACGCACATAAGAACTCCCTCTGAGGTTGATGAAAGCAAGGAGTCACAAGTATCCAGAAACACTGATGGAACAATCATGGGGTTCTCAGAAGTGAGACTTTGTAGGGCTCCTGCAGCTGTTCTTGAGGTGGGCAGGGGGAGAAGGGGCCCTCTGAGAACTCTTCACACATTCCTCCATGTTCTGCTGCCCTCTTTAACATGGTCTTTTCCCTCTCACCCTCCACGGCCTGCTTTGTACTCTTTGCCACCTTCATGTAATTCCTCAGGCCACTTTCTATCTTGAACTTCCTACACAATCCTTTTTGCTACTTTAAATCCTACCTACTCCTCTTGAATCCATTCAAATCACTCTTAACCAAGACAGTTTCTGCAGAATTCTAGCCCACTGTGGTGTTCTGAATTGGTTTTAGTCAGATCTATGGCAACCAGAACTTAATCACTCATGAGTGGCCTCCTCATGTCAGCTCCACCTTTCACTTAGATGCCTATGTCTTTTGGTATCAAGGACTGCTTGAAGGAAAAGGGAATGCATCAGTTAGGATGAGGTTCAGTCCTGAGTGACAGGAAACTCAACATGTACGTGTGGTGGCATACTTCACAAGACAGACATTTGCTTCTTTTTCATGTAAGCACTAGAGATAATATAGTGGTTCTATGACTGTTGGAGACCCAAGCTCCTTCTATTTTGTCACGCTACCATCCTCCACACACAGCTTACATTGTTAGTTTCAAGATTCCAATTAACTTTACCAATTTATCCAAATAATAACAAACATTTATAGAATAACTTCTACATCTTAAGCCCCTGTCCCAACCCATTCCTTACCCCCTCAAGGCAGAAACCAAAATAAAAGCTTACCTACAGGTAGTTTACTTGGGAATGTGACATTAAAGTGCCAGGAGAAAGGGATAAGAGGCAGTGTAATGGGTTCAGGGAGGGAAAAACAATACAAAATTGTGTTACACACAAAGGCTATTGGTATTTAGTCCCTTGGGACATTAAAAGAAACTGTTAAAAGATAATTTTTCAAGTTGAGTAAACCATGATTCTCATACAGATAGAAAAATGGACACATGTTAAATATTTACCTCATAATCCATGAGGGAACTAGACAGATATTTTAATCACTTTACAAAAGAATCCAAAGAACAGACATATTCACAGATGAGGAATATTGAAATGAATGTACAAATGGAGGCAAGCTTGCTTTTGCCACAGCAGGAAAGAAAGTCTTATGAACAGGACATAATATGTCTATAGACAAGAATAATTTTGCATTGCTGTGAGTCACTTATAATTTAGGGTATTGTAAAATACTTCATAGAGAATCAGATAATCTGGAAGGGTATCCTCTAGTATCTAGACAATTCAGGGGCGAGTTTTCTAGAAAACCACACATTTTTCCCTACAGAGTCCTAAAGAAATACTCAGAACGATGATCCCCCAATTGTTCAAGGGTGACCCCACAGGTCTGGGTTGCAGACGTGTGAGTACCAGTCACTTTCCTGCATGCTTCTCACACCACTGTGGCAGTGAAGCCCGGGAACCTAAAGGGATATGTGTGAGTTTCACATTGCATTTCTGCAAAGCTGGCCTCAGCCCACATGGACCTGTTTGCCTCAGCAGTGGCTAAATTAAAAGGCAGGCTGAGAAGAATTGCATTGGTGCACTTTACATGTGGTGCATTGGTCATCTAATAACTCTATTAGACAGATGGAAAAACTGAGGTGCACAGGATGTTGCCCAAGGTCACACACCTACTTTGGTAAGAGACCCTGGTTTCAAATTCACACAGTCTGTCTCCACAGCCACTATTCCAACTCCTACATTCTAGGTTGCTTTTTATTTGAAGACCACATGTAAACATGAGCTGTTATTTTGGGGAGAGTTTAGGTGTCAGACTCTAGATTTATCCGAAAGAATAAAAATTCCCAATAGCAAACCTATTATCATATAAATGGCTCAGCCTAGGCAAGAAATTATCAAGTGTTTGTTTAATGTCATTAATATTGCCTGTTCTCACAACTGGGTGGGCATTCCTTCTACCCCACAACACACAACATTGTTTTCAGGATGGCCTCCTTTGAGAAACATGAACAACACAGAGCAGAGAAGACAGTTAATGTGTTTTCAGCACTCAGGAGACCTTTCTGACCACACGAGCCATCTAGAATCATGTGTGAAATATAGCAATATTCAAGGTTCAAGGACAAGTCAGAAAAGTCTAATCTCTTTCCCTGCCCCTTAAAAGCCACATCCTCACAGGAAGAACTATGAAAAGAAGGAGAACATGCCTAGAAGTTCTACTTTTCTACAACCTTGTCCTGGTTTTTCTTTTGGAGAGTTATTGGGGTTTAGATTTGTTGTCCCTTTAATCTTTTACAAAATTCCTCTTTCCAAAGGAACATCCTAACATTTTTATAACAACCAAGTAAATAATACAAAACATACATAAGAAAAAACTGTAACCATCGAACCCACTTTTGCTTTTTTTTTCATTCTCCTAGACTAATGGATACTAATAGCGTGGTGAGTATCTTTCCTATTCCCATGTGTAACAAAAACATAAATGCGCACACACAGATTTTTGTCACGTGATTTTTTAATGCATCTTATCATTTGCATTATGCTCTAACTTTCTTTCTTAGGCAAATAATGCATTGTGGACACTATTCCAAATCGTTAGAAGATGAGTTCTTAATTTTTATCATCTACATAATGATATGTAATACGATTATATGGAAATCCAATAGCTAATTTCACCCACACCTCTAGTCTTGGAATGCTTTTCCCTCCATGACCTCATCTTCCCCTTCCTGGCTCTTGTCATGCAGGCAGAGTCAAATCAACTTCCTGGAAATGAGGATGCTTCCGAAGGTTTCAGGCTAAGAACACTGCTCAGAGTCATGCAAGTTCTCCTGGATTTTCAATATCTATTGATAAGGCAAACACCAAATTTGAATAGAATAGTGAAAAGGACAAAAAGCCTCCTGCCTTTTCTCAAGAATTTCTAATTGCTTTTTTCAAGAATTTCTAATTATGCCTAAATCACACAATAAAGAGAAAGGTTCAAGATACAGCAGAATTCAGGGTGTATCCAAAAACACAAATTGATCAGTGATGCAGGTTTAGGTCATTCAGTATAGAATCCACTCCGCAGCCCCATGGCACAGCATCCATAATCGAGTTTGAGTACACTTTTAAGTCTTCCACAAACCACAGAAAGGATGGTTTAAAAATGAGAGATGATGGGAAGAAAGAGCATTGCTCAATTTCTATCTTGCTTCTGACTTTTCTGTAAGGCAAGAGTGACAAAGATAAATGACTGGAGAAAGAAAATATAGACAGATATTGATCCATCAATTTCTAGTTCTATCATATACCAATAACTACTGATACAAGAAAGGTGAAATTCAAGCTGGGTTGAATGCCTTTAAAATGCTTTTTGTGTTTAGGTTTCTGATAAAGAGCATTTGAAGACACCAAGAGAATTCACAGATGAAATACATGAATGGCTATAAGGCATCTGTGAGAAATGCTGGAGAAAGGATAGCTCATTCATTCATTCATTCATTCAGTCAATACATTTGTTGAGCATCTACTATTTGCCAGACACCTATGATAAAAAGGTGAACAAAAGGGCAAGAACCATGCCTCCACATTGTAATGAAAACGTAATGCAATGAACAAGGAAATGAAATAATGTAAAATTTTAAATTGTATCAAGCATATAAGGTCATATGTACTGGTAAGCTTCATGTGAGATGTATCATTCAGATCTGGCTGCCATACCCTCAGTTGAAGCCTGACAAACTAGAATATACCTAAGGAGACAGTTCTTCATGATAAAGAATCTGGAGGTCTTGACATTCAAGAAATCATAGAAAGAAATGATGTTGTGTGGAATAGAAAATTCATAGTTAATGTGACCCTTGTCTTTAAATCCTTCAACAACTGTCACATATATAATCCCTTTTTATATATGAAATCATAAAAGCTGGACAGTCTTGCAATGAGGAAAATGTCAGGTCAATATACAAGACAATGTTCTGACAACTGGAACTATCTGCACATGGACCCTCTATGCTTTGGGAGATAGTGGGCAGTCTATCACTGGAGGAAATAAAACTGAAGTAATAGGTCCACCACCTGGAATATTGTGGAGGGCATGTGTATATAATCAGCAAAATAAAACCAAACCTACTCTTTACTTCCTTCTCCTTCTAAATGGAGTCTAGGAGAAAGAACCTTGGTCCAAGAACTTAGTCCAAGACCTTGAAGTGGTGGTTTCACCCTGAGCAGGGTTTGGAGAAGCTTGAGATATCTCAATTTCTCTTCACAAGAAAGGGAAAAGAATTTGTTTTGATTCTGATTGGGAAGGGATCTAGAAGAGAGGACAAAGGGAAATAAATTTAAAGATAAGAGATAACAAGTGTTGGCAAGGACATGGAGAAAAAGAAAACTTATTATAGGCATACCTCTGAGATATTGTGGGTATGGTTCCAGACCACCACAATAAAGTGAATAGAACACTAACACTAGCCAAATGCATTTTTGGTTTCCCAGTACATGTAAAAGTTATGTTTACGCTATACTATTAAGTATGCAATACCATTATGTCTGAAAAAACAATATATACACCTTTACTAAAAATACTTTATTGGGGCACCTGGGTAGCTCAGTCAGTTAAGCATCCAATTCGGTTTTTGTTTTTTTTTTAAGTGCTTATTTATTTTTGAGAGAGAGACAGAGACAGAGAGACAGAGAGACAGAGAGAGAGAGAGAGACAGAGTGTGAGCAGGGGATAGGCAGAGAGGGAGGGAGACACAGAATCTGAAGCAGGCTCCAGGATCTGAGCTGTTTACACAGAGCCCAACGCGTGTTCAAACCCACAGACCGTGAGATCATGACCTGAGCTGGTCAGATGCTTAACCAACTGAGCCACCCAGGCGCCCCAAGCATATAATTCTTAATTTCGGCTCAGGTCATGATCTCATGGTTCAAGAGTTTGAACCCCATGTCCTGAGCTCTGTGCTGCCTGCTTGGGATTCTCTCTTTCTCTTTCTGCCCCTTCCCCACTTGTGGCACATATATATTGTGCCACACACACTCCCCCTCTCTCTCTCGCCCTCTCAAAATAAATAAACATTAAAAAATACTTTACTGATAAAAAATGCCAGCTATCATCTGAAATTCTGATAGGTTATAATCACTAATTGCAAGTCACTGTAACAAAATAATAATGAAAAATTGAAATATTGTGAGAATTACCAAAATCTGACACAGAGACACGAAGTGAGCAAATGCTGTTGGAAAAATGGTGCCTATACACTTGCTTGATGAAGGGTTGCCAAAAACCTTCAATTTGTAAAAAATACAATCCAAATATCACAATAAAGCAAAACACAATAAAACGAGGTATGCTTCTACATTGTTGGTGGAAATTTAAATTGGTTGAGCCACTTTGAAAAACAACACATAAATTCCTTAAAAAATTTAAAAAATAGATCTGCTATATGATTCAGCAATCCCACTTCTGTGTATATGCCCAAAAGGAATGAAAAGAGAATATCAAAGAGAAATTTACAGTCCTATGTTTATTGTTACATTATTCACAATAGCCAAGATACGAATGAATAAAGATGCTGCGTGCACGCATACACGTGCGCGCGCGCACACACACACACACACACTGGCATGTTTCTCAGCCATGAGAATAAAAGAAACCTTGCCTTTTGCAAAAACATGGATGGACCTTGAGTACATTAGCTAAGTGAGAGAAGTCAGAGAGAAAGACAAATATTATATGATATCACTTATGTATAAAATATGAAAAGCCAAATTTGTAAAAACAGAGAGTAAAATATTGGTAACCAGGGGTTTGGAAGTGGAGGAATAGGAGACATATTAGTTAGGGGCAGAAATTTGCAGCTAGTAGTAAATAAGTCCTAGAGATCTAATGCATAGTGTAGTGAATATACACAGCAGTATTGTGTTGTAATAGTCAAATTTGTAAGGGAACTAGATTTCAATTACTCCCACAACAAAAAAAAGAAATGGTAATAACATGACATGACGGAGGTGTTGCCACCATAATGGCAATCATATTACAATATATAAATGTACTAAATCAACATGTTGTACAACTTAAGCTTACCCCATGTTATATGTCAATCATATTTTAAATAAAAAAGGAGAAAAGAGGAAGGAGGGAGAAAGAACATCTGGAATATGACTTGATGAAATGATCCATCTACTGTTTGAAGAAGAGTTAAGTCTAACATCCATTTTTAATTTGTTAGTAGACCTGATTTCAGAAAGTATTCTGTATGAATGTGTATTTAAATAAAGAAACAGGACTGGGTCCCTTATTTCTGTTGATTTGGAGAAACAGGAACAAAAAAGTTATATTCAATCATTTATTCATTTCATTTATTCATTCATTTAACAAATATGAATGAGGCACCTATAATGTCTTATGAATCTTGCCTTTTGCAAAAACATGTATGGACCTTGAGGACATTAACTGAGAGAAGTCAGAGAGAAAGATGAATATTATATGATAACACTTAGAGCTGCAAGTTTTTAGAGCTCTTATATATTGATGTAAGGTGATACTGATTGTAAAATGCACTATTATTTTATGTAACACTAAGAGAAAAAATGCTTCCAATTAGACTACAACTTTAACTGTAAGTTGGATCCCACTTTCAAAGATGCTAAGATTAAAAAAAATAAAATGTATGTCTTAGAATCCATGAAATACAATAGTCCTATTTTTTCTAGGCCCTGCTTGGAATAACACCTATTAGGTATAGTGGCCACATTTTAAAAAGGAGCTGATGAAAAGGAAGTTTTCCAGAGAACACTGATATTTGGATACAATCAAAAAACAAAGAAAAGTAGAAGAAAAACACACACAAATACAACCAAAGCAAGAATATAGAGCTAAAAAAAAGAAAAATGTAGAACTGGAGATGCCCATGGGAATCAAGTCCATAGGTATTCTCATAAATCTTCCCACTGGTCTGGTATCTTCTCTAATCCATAGAGCAGAGGTTTCAACTAAGGGCAAAAATAATTTTAGAAAATATAGTGAAAAGATATCCCAAAAGAGTATCACATGTAATCCTGCTCTGTAAAGTGTTTAAAAAGGTAATCTTTATTAATCAAAGAAGTTAGGAATAGATTTAATTACAAGAAAATTGAGATAGTATTATTAATTGCAAGAGTTTGCAGGACACTTTATATGCAAAGGTATATTAAAACAAAACCAATACACAAAGGAGCAGTTTTCCCAGGTTTTTTTTTTAACTTTTCATGATAATACACTAAATATTGACATATTTGGAACCTTTTTCTGGAAAACACCAAATTGTCAAACACTTACCTAAAGTACAACTAAATAGCTTTGTTCAAGTGGTGTTCTACCCAGACACCTAATGTGTATGCTTAAAGTGGAGCTGCTCTGATTTAAGGTGAATAGAAAGGCTATAGGGAGGGAGTGGCAGTGCCTAGTAGGTCTAGGTCATCTCAGTGCCCTCAGGGGAGCACTCGAGTCCTCTCCAGGGATGGTTAAATTCTACAAATCAAAGTTTGGAATAATGTAACTTCTAAGGTTCGTTACAATAACGTGCTAAAGTTGCCTCCTATTGATTCTTGAGGGCGAATTCTGCTCATATCTTCCCAACTTCATGGTCAATAACATCAAGTATAGCATGAAATCAGCCACTGTGGGAAGATTTACACCTCAGAAATGAGCAAACACCACAAATCAGAATTTGTTTTCCAGAGTCATTTTTCCAGCACACCACTGCTTGAAATTATGAGTCCAACCTACCACAAATTTTGAGGTGAGAGAGCAGAGGTTGGGGACATGACCATGGCTAGGACTACTTTTAGACAGATTTCGCATTCTTCTGCTTCTTCCAGAATGTCTTCCTAATTTTGATTTCAGCCTATTTAGATATAAAGAGCTTTCCTTACATGTTTTTGCTGCCACGTTTTCTTCTTGCTTTCAACTTCTATTGCATTTGTTCCAAGATACTAGGCTGAGAACTCATCAGGGGTTTGAGAGTTACAGAAAGATTTGCCAAATTCTCTCTCTCTCTCTCTCTCTCTCTCTCTCTCTCTCTCACACACACACACACACACACACACACACACACACACATTTCCTCAATCAAAATTTTTGAAAAGTATATATAAGATCGTGTATGTATGGGGGAAGTATATGAGATAGAGAGGAATTATATGAAAACAGCTAGGAAACACAACTTAGGGCTTTACCACAACTATATTCTATCTTGTATGGTTTGGTGTGCCATTTTTCTTGTCTTCTTAGACTCAGTCTACTCAGGCTGTTATAACAAAATACCACAAACTAGTGGCTTAAATAACAGAAATTTATGTCTCTCAGTTCTAGAGGCTGGAATTCCGAGATCAAGTTTCCAGCAGAGTCTGGTTTCTGATGAGGGCTTCCTTCCTAGCTTGCAGGTTGCTACCCCTCACACATGGAGAGGGGGAGCGCTGTCTCTTTTCTTGCTTTTATAAAGCCACAGAGCCCCACCCATAAGACCTCACTGAACCTTAATTACCTCCTAAAGATTCTATCTCCAAAATTAGTCCCAAATTAAGTCCCACTGAGAGTTAGGGTTTTAACATATGAAAGTAGAGGTGGAGACACAACTCAGTCCACAGCAGACTCCATGTTCCTTAAGGAGAGAGCATAGGTTAGCTATCATTATATGTAAACAAACACCTACAGCATGGGTTACATTACACGTGTTTAAATACACAGTGATTGAGACAGGACCTCCCACCCCCAGTTTCTTCTTTCCATGTTGCCTACTGCTCTTTTCTAGGATTAGATAGAATTTGAGGGTAAGAGTAATGAAGACACAGAGCCTAGAGAAGGGAAGTAATTTGAGTTAAAAAAGTGATTTGACCTACTTCACAGCACAGAGTAGGAACTGAATAGATATTTTAAACTGGTGGACTGGATGTCCCAGGTCACACAGTGATTAGGGACAGTGGTTCATAGGGATAACAGTTAGGTCTTATTTATTTCTGTTTCCATAGTGTTTAACATACCAGGGTCAGGTGCTCAATGTACTTTAATCAATTGATTGTTTGTGACAATGGGGAAGTCTCTTTTATCCTCTTTGGTACAGTTATGTCATCTGTACAATGGAAATAATAATGTCTTAAAGGTAGGAGACTGTATTAACTGGTCTTTTGGTCCCATTGTGCACAGAGCTCTCTGCTCTTTGTTAACAGAAGAGAAGATGATGCAGTGTAGACAGGAAGTTAAAGGGGAAGGCAAGTCCCTTTTCTTTTCCTGCATATTTCAAAACTATCCTGTTCCAGGTCTTTATTCCCTGCTCCTGTTCACTGAATTCTTTATGTGGTTGTAAACTGACCAAAGAATGGTAGAACTTAAGGTTAAGCTGATTTTATGTGACAATGGAAATAAAAGACAGAAATCAAAGTATATGTCTTCCTTGGATGATAAGGTTCTCAGCTATGATCTTGCACAGAGTCTCTATGGCTGTGCATCAACCATCCAGATGAAAAAATTAAGTGCCCTTGAATCACTGCAGTCTTCTCTTATGGCTCAGCTGGATGGTGGAGAATTACAATTGTGTTCATTGCTTACACAGTATTGTGACACTCAGAAGACCAACCTGACCTAATTTGTAATCTCTATAACCACTCATCTGAAATTATATACAAAATATATTTTTTTCTCTCTATATTTTCTCCCAACAGCAAAAATTTTGGATCTCATTTGTCTTAAAATGTACGCATTGCTTCATGGGGTCTTTCAAGAAAGAATAAAACCCAACACAGCTCAGCAAGGGTTATTTAGAAGAGGGTGCCATTTCCTTTCATTCCACGCATTGGGAGGCCTGGCCAATTGGGAGTCAAGAAAGCCTGTCAACTTTATTTAATTAAAATGAAAGGAAAGAAAATCCACTTGAACATTTCTAATCAACAGGAGTCTAATGAGTCATGTTGGTTCCTGGAGTTGAGACACAGTAGGGCATTTTTGGAGCTAATTTGCTTCATTAATATTCAAAGGATGTAGATCTCCCAGCATTTTCTAGGAGACACAAGAGCCAAATACATCAGAGAGAAGTTTTTATTTTGCATGTGATGTTAAACAGATGTTCCTCAACGAACCAACTATAGCACCTAATATAAAATGTCCATTTGAACAATTTTCATATTTCCTGCCTCATTCCCACTTTCAAAATGGATCTGTAACTCTTACCTCTAAGATTTCTCCTCTTCTCAAATTTTTAGATTTGATACTGACGCTACTAAGACAATGGTGCCTGGCTCCGGAATAGTGGAAATCATTTGGCCTTTGGAGCCCATCAGCCTGGGTTCAAATTCAAGTCTATTCAATTTCCAGGTGTTATTTTTAAAAATAATTTGGTTAACTTGTCTTTTGTTCAGTAATTTATAAAGATTTGTTAAGCACTTCTGTGCTAGGCACTAGATCAATGGGAGAATCGAGGCGCTCTGAACCTCAGTTTCCTCTTCTGTAAACTGGGGGCCAAATGTTCTGTTTCACAGGATCGTAGTATTAATGAAATGGGACAGGATAAAGAAGACACACGGATCACAGTGGTCATTCAGTAAATGGTAGTTTCATCTCCCCCAGTCCAGGATCACCATACAGCTACAACTATATTCGGGCATTTCATTGCAAAGTTGTGACTTTGGCATAGAATCGCAAAGTTGAAAGGTAGGGTTTTAAAGGCCAATCTGTAAAGTATGGATAAGCAGAAACTCTCTGCGAGGATGTAACCTAGACCTTGTTGTCATTTATAATGTGATCTATCAGACAAATTATAAGTCAGGTACTATTAATTCCTTAGGCAAATACTCCTTGCACAGGATCTTACATGTAGCATGCATTCAGTAAATGGTTTCAGAAGTAAGAATGACCCAACTAGAGAAAGAGTGGTATTTACATCTCTACCCAGGAATAATAATAATAATAATAATAATAATAATAATAACAACAACAACACTCTACAAAATGTACAAAGCTATGTTCACTCATTTAATTCCTACTTGGTTATGTACATATGTGTGTCTATACACTTACACAGATCCACTATGTTTAAACATAGTTCTAGGCACTGGAAATATTTATAAATAAGACAATGGCCTTGCCCTCACAGAACTCATTTCTAGTGAGAAAAAATGGGCAGTAAGCAAAAAGAAATAGAATGTCAGTAGTGGGAAGAAAATGAAGTTCTTCAGTTACCTCACACATTCCTGTCCCAGAGTCTTTTTGAAGAAAACTGAAATAATATGGGTAAAACTAAAGAAAACCAATATAATATTATATTAAAGAAGTATGTGTTATTTCTTGACAAGGTGGTCGTGGAAGAGGTCTCTGAGAAACTGTTGTTACAATGAAGTCCACAGGCTAAGCTAAAATCTAAGGTAATAACATTCCAGGAAAAAGGAACAGCAAGGGTTGGGACCTCAAAGTGGGAGCAAGATTTGTATATTTGAAGAAGAGCAAGGTGACCTGTGTGGCAAGAGGAGAGGGAAAGTAGAAGAGAGGGCAGAGGTGGTGGGAGATGAGGACCAATTCTAGTAAGTCATGGTAAGGATTTTAGATTTGATCCTGTATGTAATGAGGTGAAAGTATTCAAATATGGCCCCAAGAATCCCTTCCCTGGCTCACACATGTTATTCCTTGAATTAAGACGTGAAGCCAGTTCCCATGCTCTTATATCTAGGCTGCCCATGTGAGAGCTCTGATCAAGAGAATAAGTAAAGTGATGTTCTGGGACTTCAACTCCAGGCCTCAAAAGGACTGGAAGCTTTTGTCTCCTTCCTCTCTGAGCACTGGGAACATTCTATCTCAGAACGCAGCTACCATGTCACTTGGAGAGACTGCATGAAGAATTCATTCGGTCCGGTCAAAAGCCCAACAGAGCCTCTAGCTGACAGCAACATCAACTTCCAGCATATGAGGGAGCCATCTTGAATGTTCCATACCAACAGAGCCCCCAGAGGACCCCAGTAAACACAGAAGGGAGGAGAAGTGCCCAGTCAGCCCACAGAATCATAGAAGATACTAAATCATGATACAGAATCATGGAAGATACTAAAATGGTTTTAATGAAGTTGTGAGTGTAATTTGTTACACTCATCCAAAATAGATGAGAAGCCATTGGATATAAACTCCAGTATGATATCTAATGTTGATACTATCCCTAGAAGGTAGGTTTCACTATAACAGGCATATCTTGGAGATATTTCAGGTTCAGTTCCAGGCCACTGCAATAAAGTAAATCTAATGAACTTTTTGTTTCCCCGTGCATATAAAATTATGTTTACACTATACTATAGGCTAGTAAGTGTACAATAACATTATGTCTAAAAATATACATACCTTAATTTAAAAAAGTTATTGCTAAAAAGGGTTAGCCATCTTCTAACCTTTCAGTGAGTCATAATAACTGATCACAGATCACCACAACAAATATAATAATAAAGAAAAAGTTTGCAAAATTGCAACCACTACCAAAATGTGACACAGACACACAAAGTAAGCAAATGCTGTTGGAAAAATGAGCCAATAGACTTCTTGGCACCAACCTTCAATCTGTAAAAAGCACAATGTATGCAAATCACAATAAGGCAATAAAACAAAGTAAGCCTGTAGTCCCTATTATATATGTAAAGATACAGAAGTTAAATATGAGTTGCCAAAAGTCACAGAGTAGCTAAAAGTCTGGTGTCAAATATGGGCCTTCTGCAGAGTTCCTTCCCTTGAGTATTGTTGAACATGGATCCAACAAAACAGAGCCACCTAAATTTCATGGACATAATGGGTAATTCCAGATGCTCCATTAATCACATTGCTATATACCTGAAATGTGCCTATTAAAGTATCTAAAATTTAAATTTAAAACTAGAATTCTTCCACCATCTGTATCAGACTATTTAATATCCAGACTAAAATCACTCTGGGGATGTTGAATATGTAAGATAACTAAAGACAATGTCTACCAAATGTTTTGTAGCTGAAGGCAAAAAAAAAAAAAAAAAAAAAAAAAAAGAGCAAATTCATGAATTTACCTTTGCTTATTCTGAAATTCCAAAGTCAGTATTAGTCATCTACATTAGGGACTTCCATCTTGAAGAGAGACTACTTATTTGAAAATGTAAGTGAACTTATTCCCGGGGGCAGGGTGGCGGGGGGATGCAAGACTTATGAAAATTAAAAGGTGTGAAAAGTAACTATATTTAGACAGTCAGGTTAAGAAATCAACATTCAATTTGTTTGCTGAGTGGGTAACCTGAAAATAAATGCATGAGTATATTTTCCTTCTTTTGAGTATACTAGAAACAGAGAACAGTAAATGCACTTTCCACCACATGCACTATGCTAACAGCCTTTGAAGTAGTGCTTCTTTTTCTCAATATAGTGTCTAGGTGCAGGGGATGCTCACATTACATGGTGAATTGCCTAGGGTATAGTAGCCCTCAATACATGTTCATTTGTTGAAAATGTCCCTACTCCAAGACTCAGTTTCTTCATCTGTAGATGAGGATGTGGCCTAACAAGGTAAGCAGGTGACTCTATGATCTTTACTTGCAGTGGACACTTCCCCTTGTGAGACTTTCCCTTTGATCCTAGACTCTACCTTACACCCTTTTTCGAAATGGTACTTCGGATGTTCTACTAGTTACTCACGGTAGGTCCTTGAGAAGGAACCACTTATCCTTTGCCAGGCAAGTATATGTTGCTCTCCAACCTCTGAAATTTATGTCCGCATGATCCTCAAACCATGGAAATCTTTAACCAAAATTCTTCTTAAAATGTTTGTCATTTTAACATAAGGAAGATGATTATACCAGTAACTGTACTGAACTACCCACCATGGACTGAGCTGGGTGATTAATTACTTAAGTACTAATTATCACTTCATTCTTCACTGCAGTGTTTATGGCATCTTTGTATATTTAGCATGTAGAAAGCACTTTAGCTCTTTTGAATGACAAGGTGAGCAGAATAGCCTCTCTATTAAAAATGTCTCTATAATTTGTGAGTCATAACAAGTCATGTTTTTATCTAGACTTTAGTCATCAAACTAGAAAGTTAAGATATAAGAAATTGTTCCAGTAGATATAAAGGGGTGGGTGGTGGAGGGCAGAGGAGAATACTAGTAAATAAAAGCAGAGTCACATAGCCTTTGAAAGAGTACCAGCTGTGTGCAAAACATTGTGTTAGGCCTTTAGGGACCTCAAACTAGAGTATGACAGTGTCTACTCTTCAGGAACCCATTGTCTAGATGGACAAATACAATTACCATGGCTCACTGTGCTAAATGTCAAAATGCAACAGGATATGCTCCAGAGATTTGATGGAGAGAAAGGTTGATGTGGGTGGGAGCTTGGACAAAGAATGTAAAGACAACTCCCTGGAGGACAGAGGACCTGTTTATATAACCTGCAGCATCTAGCTAAGTGCCTGGTATATAGTTGATGCTAAAGAAACATTAGGAGAATTCAACATAAGATGTACTTAGTCAAGTAGAGAAGAGGACGTCTGAGTTGAATGCACAGAAAAAGCAAGGTGGGGATGGTTGGTCCCAGTGACCTCTGGAACACAAAAGGCAGGCCTGGAGCAGGATGTCCAAAAGGTGAGAAGAAAATAATGCTTTTTCAAAACTATCTCCTCAAAAAATCTCACCTACATCTCAAAAATGCCTTCTGTTCCACAGACTCGCATTTATTACTTAAACTCTACTCCAAAGTTTGTTGGAGTTTATTCTTTTCTGAAACAGCCATGGGACATCTCTCTTGGAATATTCCACTGGGTCCTCAAAGTCAAGTACTCTGAAATCCTTCTCCTCAACTCCCTCCTAATTTTCCTTTTTTTGGTATTGAGAACAACTTCACACAAGACTTGAAACGATATTGGTACTCTTTAACCCCCTTATGCTCAGACATATTCTTGATGATTCTCCATCGACCCCTTTTGTGGTCATCCACACCCTATTCTCACTGACAGCCCCTTCTGGCAAACAAGGTTCATACCTCCCTTCATCTCCTTTGATCAATTATATATGATTTTATCATCTCCAGCCTGGACCCACTACAATCCTTTCTCTCATATTAACCTCCCAACAGAACAACTTGCATCATGGCATCTTTCATGTACACACCCATTACACCAAGTAAGCACCTACTATATTTCCAGCTCTGAGTTTTCTGATCACCACTCTCCCATACACATACACACAGAATCAGAAATAATTTCTCATTCTTCTTCATTTGTATCATATTTATGTGATCTCTGCTTTTATATTTGTGAGATACTTGGAACCATAATCATGTCTGTCATAGTATTGCTTGAAGCATCCTAGCACCATGGTCTTGCACACAGCTAGTGCTCAATCAATGGTTATGACAAAAAAAACAAACAAACAAACAAAAGAAAATAATGCAGGATGTCAGCACTATACAGCTTGAGGATCCTAAATGCCAGGCTAAGCTATTTGGTCTTCATTCTACAGGAATTTGAAAGCTCTTGAAGATCTTAGGTATATTAAGAGCCATCTGCAAGCCTATGAATTAGGAAGATTGTTCTGCAATCAATAGATAGAGTGATCTGGGGAGAAGAATCCTCTGAGCAGAAAGAGCCTTGATTTTATGAAGAATTGTGATACCTTAGATGAATGAAAAATTGGTTAAGAGAAAATAAGTACAAATATCAAAATGAAAATTGAGAAAAAATAAGTCTATCGTATATCAAGTGTCTCAATAATCCTTTAGAATTACATGAAGATGTCATTACAGTATTTTTCAGTTGTCTGTGGTAATCAGGCAGAGTAGATAGTGTTAATATAACACCATCTTAAATCTTTTCTGGGATAAAGAATAGTAAAAATAAACTATATACCTATGTAATAAAGGAAATAAACCTTTGTTATGTCAGGATCTCTCTCTCTCTCTCCCCCTCTCTCTCTCTCCCTCTCCCTGTCCTTCTCCCTCTCCCTGAGAGAGACAGGGAGAGGGAGAGAGAGAGATTGAGACATATAGATACATAGATAGATAGATAGATAGATAGATAGATATAAAGTCATCATCATCTAAGGTAGAAAAACTAACTTTAAGAAGCAGTTTAGTTTATTTGCACTGACCATCAGGTGAGAGAAGTATATGTGAATATGGAAAGGGTTAGAGAAAATTCAAAAAGAGGTAAACTAAGATCTCTAGAAGTGCTATCGAATGAATTACCAGACTCCAGAAAGTTGTGGCATCCCCATAGTCACATGACATGTACATTGGGCCAAAAGCTCCTCTCAATGATTCATCACCTTGGCCACAAAACTTGGTCCTATTTTCTATGCAACCAGGTAGATATAAGAGTAATTGAAGATTCCTGCCAATGTCCTAATATGAGTGAGGAGAGAAAAGATATACTGACCATCTGGGTTTGGAAATTGACTCTCTTTTTTCTCAGAAAACAAGGTTTATCAAGCTTAGGGATGTATATTTTCCAGCAACTGCTTCCCAAACCACCAGTTTGTTGTTGTTGTTGTTGTTGTTGTTGTTGTTGTTGTTGTTGTCATCATCATTGTTTTTATTCAGAGATGTGCAGCAACCATTTATTATATACATATATATGATGATAAAATATAAAACATATTTATATAAAACATTTATATATTTATATAAAATATAAAACTTTATATATAATATAGTATATATTGTCATATATAAAACTATATATATAAAACATATTTATATACATAAATAGTTACATATAGTTATATATTGCTATAGTTAAGGAGATTCAATAGTGAATCAGATAGATTTGACCCCAATTCTCATGATATTGCAGTCTAGCCAAGAGAACAGGCATTCAGCAATTAAATACCACAAATTGCGATGAGTGTGGTGACTAGGGAAGTTACCACAGGACCTTATGGAGTAGCCAGGGGGTATGAGGGAGAGCATCCAAAACTAGTCTAGCACATCAGAAATATCTCCTTCTGGAACTGATGTTTAAGCCGAGACCAGAGTGTAAAGAGAAGGTAGCAAGTAAAGTGGTGAGGAAACACCCAGCCTAGGAAAGGCTGTGTGCCAAGGCCAGGTGATCTGACAAACTGGAGGAAGCTCTAGGTGGCTGGAATATTGAAAGAGGGTGCACAATGATGAGAATTGAGAGCTAAGAATATTAAGAGGGCGTATGACCTTCTAGTACATGAAGAAACACTTGAAGTGTTTACAGCAGATGACTGACAGTGTCATATTTATCACTAATTATAGTTATCTGGGAGGAAAATGAACTAGAAGAGAGAAGATGAGAAGCCAATGCCTGAAGATGCCACCATCTTCTTCTTCTGCCATCTTGAATTAATTCTTTCAGTGACTTTTTTTGTGAATACATTTCTTTTAGGATGCTCACAAGAATCACATACTAGCACTGTCCTTCTGATGTGATAAAGAATACATATATCTGACACACAATGTGGTAGGAAAACAGGGGTAAGGGCCCTCAGAGCTGGTACCAAGTGTCCATTGAAGACATCTCCATTCACCAGAGAGGATGTTTCCTTGACTCCAACATCTCTGCTGTAGATTCCAGTCAGGTCTCCATGACTTGCCCAGACTTCTTCCATTCCAGCATCAGTTGACCCTATTGTCTTGCTACTCTGGACTCCTTCAAGACTTAGGTCAACTGCTCCATGTCTAACTTGCCCAGGCAGCCTCTGGAATTCTGCATCACATCTTCAATGTTCTGCTGCCCTGCCACCATCAGGGGCATGTTAAGGATTTGGGGGAAAAGGGGAATAACATCACATCCCCAAAGCAAAGAGCAGGGGCAGATTAGCAAATGACACTTGAACATACACTTAACAACCTCACAGGATACACACTTTCTCCTCAAATGATACGTAATTCCATAGAAAAAATTATCTAAGCTGTTGGCTTAAAAATATCTAAACACCTCATTGATTTAGAGATTATTTCTTAAATAGTAACTACTAGTTACTTTGGGTGATGCTATGAAAACACCAGTAGATCCTGGAGAACTCTCTTATTCACCCACTCACTTATCCAGACATGCACAAGTAAACAAGACCAAGACACAACTAAGCAAACAATGCCAATACAATTAGATGACAGCTAAAACAGATAAAGGGTTTTCAAGTCCTATGATGAGTCAAAGAGGGAAAACTAATCCTGTTTGGAGATGTCAGAAAGTACTCTCAACAAAAGTGATGCATGAATAGTTTATTTAATAAAACTCATGGTGGTATCAGTATTATGAATAATAGCAGTATTATGAATAATAAGAACAATTATTGATGAAGTAATGACTGTTAAGTCATAAGTGATTTTTCTTAGATTATCTTATTAATTGCCATGAAAGCCCTATAAGGTAGTTGTTTTTAAGATGTCTTGCAGATGAAAGAACCAGAGACACATAATATTAAGCAAGAGGGTAAATAGTTCAACTATTGTATCCAAATCCAAGGGCTGATATCTTTCCATTGCTCTATGCTCCTAAGACTTAACAAGGTAAGCAGAGATAGGAAAATGGAAGATGGAACATTGTGAATGAAGGCACGGAGCAAAAGAGAGCATGGAACATTTGGGAAGTGAGTGTGATTGCTCTGCATGAATAGAAGATACATGTGCAAATGTGGTGAGCAACTAGAATAGTCAGATCCTTGCCAGCCAATGTGTTGGCACTTTACTCTGAAAGCAACGGTGCGAAGTCTTTGCAGATTATTGAGGCAGAGGGTGGCAAGAGTAGATTAGCATTTTATAACGGTCACTCCAATGTCAACCCCATTGGAGGGAAAGTGGAAATGCAGCTAGGGAGAATGGCTGCAGGAATCCAGGTGAGAGCACTGGGGGCCTGTACTAGGGCACAGCAATGGTAATAAAGAAGATGGCAAAACAAGACAAGTGGATAGAGAAGTAAGTAAGCAAAGCAGAGGGCAATTCTTAGTTTCTAGTGGGAAAATAACCACAGTTAAATCTTTGAATATTATTCTTGGAAAGGAAAGCTTTCATTATCAAGATCATGGTAAAATCAAGTACACAACTATTTTGAGAAATATCCATTACATAACTGTGCATGTAAATGAAAAAAGACCACACATTAAAGTTGTGTGTGTGTGTGTGTGTGTGTATGCTATTTGTTTTTGTCATCAAAATATATATCTATATCAATTATCACATAATAAGCACTTTGGCCAAATGTATCAGTAAGTCCAAACCAGCCTTTCTCTGTCCACATAAAACTCTATCAATGACCCAAACATCTAGCATACCCAAAAGCAGATATTTTTTAATAATTTATTACAAATGAAATTCATTTCCACATAATGATATCCATAAATTCCATCTACAATGCTTCATTCATAGACAAAAGTCAAAAACAGTGATTGTGAATAATTGCAACCCATTGGAAAATCAATCTTGCTAGAACTCAAGAAAGCTTTCTCACTGCTGCCATGTAAAGGAAACAATAGGAAATTGGGAGAAACGTATAATGAGTTGCTTTGGGATGGGGTATATTATTTCACTGAGCCTCTCAGCTTCTCTCTTTTCTGACCTTGATTTCCTATTTACATTTTATCATGCTCTTGTGGAAACAGTCAGAGGCTAAAATAAATCAACAGAAATGTTCTAAGTATTGACAATGGCTAGATAAAAGGTGAGAAGTGTTCTTGGGCCAGAGGCAAAGTGGGTAACAGAACACTATAATGAGTTAGCAACTGCTTGTCACTACTTCCCAAGAAAGCATTCATTTGTATGTTTTATCCACAATATCAAAAGCCCTTGAGAGGAAGGAACAGACTTAATTGTGACCTTCTCTATCCTTAGCACCTATTACAGTTCTTAACCCAGACATGATGACAAGATGGCCATTGTTTCTCACCTCAACACAAGGATGGGAGTTAACTGTCCAGGCTCATAAACAGTCAGTGTGCAAAGTCACAATCTACTTCCATAGCATTTCAGAGATAATGCTCTACAGTAAAACTTTGAGATGTAATTTGTGTATTGGAAAGACAACATTTTAAATTTTGTAACATTATATTGAATTTATATCTAGGTTTACTGGAATTTTATAAGCAACTAAAATTTGTGCCACTGGGTCTAGTTTAGAGTATTATAATGTAAATAGAATACTGTCTGGCTGTCTAAGAGTAGTTTATGAGTATTCAGGTAAACCTCTGCAAGTAGCTTTTTAAAAAAAAATCTGGGAAAATATACATAACATAAAATTTACTACCTTTGCCAGTTTTAAGTACACACTCCAGTAGCATTAGGGATGTTCACATTGCTGTGCAATCATCACCACTATTTATTTTCAGAACTTTTTCATCATTCCAAACTGAAACTCTGCATGCATTAAACAGCAACTCCCCATTCATCCCTATCCAAGCCATTGGTAATCACTACTCTACTCTCTCCATGTATTTGACTACTTTAGGGATCTTGTATAAGTGGAATCCTACAACTCTGTCCTACTGTGTCTGGTTTATTTCACTTACAATACTCTTTCCAAGGTTTATCTATGTTATAACAGAATTTCATTCATTTTTAAGGCAGAATAATATTCTTGTGCATATGTGCCTGTGTGTGTGTGTGTGTGCACCACATTTCACTTATATATTCACCCATCAATGGACATTTAGGCTGTGGGTACCTTTTGGCTTTTGTGAATAATGCTGCTATGAAAATTGTTGTATAAATATCTGTTCTACTCCTTGCTTTATTTTGGACAAATACCTAGAAGTGGAGTTTCTAGTTCTAATCCTGTGTTAATATTATGTTTGTTGGTTTGTTTATTTTTAGGAACCACCACATCTTTTTTCCACAGTGGCTGCACCACTTTATATTCCCACCAACAACACACAAGAGTTCCAATGTATTGATGTTTTTCACAACAATTATTATTGATGCTTGGTTTGTTTGGGGTTTTTTTTGTTTTTGTGTTTGTTTTTGGTTTTGTTTGTTTGTTTTTTTTTTTCATGCTAGGTATGAAGTGGGATCTCACTGTGGTTCTGATTTGCATTTTCCTAATTGTTAGTGATGTTGAACAATTTTTTTGTGTCTTTATTGGTTATTTGTAGATCTTCTTTAGAGAAATACCTATTCAAGTCTGTTGTCCATTTTTTAAACTAGGTCTGATTTTTGTTGTTGAATTCCAGGTATCTTTTCACAACAAGGAAAAAATTTCTTAAAACAGGGCTTGGCAAACTATGACAATGGGCTCTGTGCCTATTGTAAATAAAGTCTTATCAGACTACAGTCACGTTCATTGGTCAATGCACAGCCTACAGCAGCTTTTATACTACAAATGTGGAGTTGAATGACAGCCATAGAGACCATATGGACCACAAAACCTAAAATATTTACTACCTGGCCTTTTACATAGAAAGTTTGTCAACCGCTCTTCTAAAGATGCCATCTGGTTGGGCTATTTTTGAAAAGATACCTGGGGCTAAGAATCATAATTTTGTTCTTTTATATTTTGTGTGCATAATGTAGTCTATGATTGGCCTATGGTTTAGGGTTGCCAGATAAAATAAAACATGCCCAGTTAAATTTGAATTTCTGATAAATGAAAAATAATGTTTTCATATAAGCATATCCCAAATATTTCATTGGTCATACTCACCTTAAAACATTGTTTTGTTCATCTGAATATCAAATTTAACTGGGTACCCTGTATTTTTATTTACCTTTCATGACAATCTTAGTATGGTTTCATAAAATCAGGGTCAGTAATGAGCCCCAGAGTTTTGGGGGAGCAGGAATAGTTTTGGCAGGTTTTACATTTTTCCACATTTTCAAACATTTTTTTCCTGCTGTTCTCTTTGCTTGAAAGGCCTTTTTACATGTTGCCTTGTGAACTCCTGAGACTCAGAACCGTTTGAAGCCTTTATTGACTCACCTCAGGTGAAGCTGGCGCCCTTTCTCTATGATTACCTTGTACAATGTTAATAATATAATCATTATTAGTAGCAACAAGAGCTAAAACAGAGTCGATTTCTATGTTTGAAGTGCTCGAGAACGTGTCGTAGGTCTTCAACAAATAGTTAATGAATAAACTTAAATAAGATGGTGCATGAATTAAATCACTGATGGGCACTCTTTTCCCCCTCCTTTAATTATCCTGTGCAGCCAAGACTGGTTTCCAGCTGTTTAAGAAATTGCATGATACTAGCTTCTGGACCATCTCTTTACCACTATAGCCCAGAACTCTCTTCCTAAGCCTCAGACATGCAGTGTTCCTCCTGTAGCAGCCAAGAGGGGTGGAGTATCCCCATGTGCCTACCAAATGTTCCCCATCAAAGTATAATCCATCCTGCATTCTAAGTCCTTTGACATCCTAGCTTTTGCTCCTCCGTGAACACAGGTACTAGAATATTTGCTGCAAGTGTGTTTGTTAGCCAGGGTACCCTTGCTGATAGGTAGCACCATACATTAACACACTTGTAATGAAAAGTACCTAAGGAAGGGTCTCACAAAAGGTGCTAACTTGGGGACGAATTTTCTTTTTTTTTTTTAAATATAATTTATGGTCAAAGTGGCTAACGGACTCAGAGGCAAAAACTGGGACTACAAATAAAGGGGAAAGCTTCCCCACTTGGCTCTCCTCCAGTCTTTGCCCATTCGCCTTCTAATCAGTTCCTTCCCTATCCTTACTCTTCTGTCCACTGTTTGGGGATGACTCTATAAACTACATTTCTCAAGTTTATTTGCCAAGTGGCTTTCCATTAGGTTCAGCCAGTGGGAGGATCCTGTGGGAAAAGCCAAGGCACTCTCCTCTTCTCTCTCTGTCACAGGCAGTATCTCTGGCAGAGGCTGTGTTTCCACCATGATTACACTTAGCACTGAGCAGCCCTGGCTCCTTGGCTCTGGTCACACCACCTCCTCTGTTTGTTCTTCAAGCTTTGAAGTGACAGTGGATTCCTGTGATTGTTAAACTCTGAGGTGTCTCATACCATTTGGCTTTTGAGCCCTCCCAGCAGCTTTCTAAGAAGTTGCTGCCATTTTATTCATGGTATTAAATTGCTGGCAAGTTCTGTTTCCTAGACCCCTATATGATAAACCTGCCCTTCAGGAAGGGGAATGCAGCAATTTTGTCATCATTTCCCGGGACAGGGCCAGAGCCAGGGGAAGAAGGATTGCTCTGTATTCCCAGGAAATAGTAATTATGCTTGTGCTCATTCTAGATTTCAATTGGACAAGGTAGGAGGAGGATTAGGGAAGAAGGACAGGTATAAATGTCACTAACATTTGTTTACCACTTGAATGTCTAGGATTTTTAATTAATCCTTAGATCAATCCTTCTGGGTATTATTATCCTCAAGGATTGAAGAACAACCTTCAAGGTAAGCAACGAGAAGCTACTGCTTTGAAAGATTGAGCTGAATTTCCAAGGTTACATAGCTAAAGAAGCCACTACTATGATTAGAGCCTAAAAGGGTCTTTTTCCCTCCACTCTACTGATGAGATAATTTTCATAAATGCAGAAAAACTCGAATTCACAAAAATCAAATCAGGTTAAACAAACAGTATGTTCAACTCTGTCATGGTTGTGAAATAATTCCTCACACTTGAGGTTTTTTTAACATTAACATATAATTAAGAATTGATGTATTTTCTGCAAAACAAATCAGATTCACCTATACAGACAACTTCAGACATACTTAGATGCTCTAAAAGGTAATGTTCCATCCAAAAAGTGTATTATCTCATAGTATTTTATGACGCCATCAGGGGGCATCGTGAGCCTCTGGGTCTGTCCATGAAACCCTGGCTGATCTAGATCCACCTGACGATGAAATTACACACATGTTTAGCTGACCACTGGGGGAAGGTCAATGATGGACATAATGAGTCACTTAAACTCCATGGGACATTTGAATGCAGGGGGTCAGCTTTTCTACTTTAGGTAGTGAGTCGTGCTCTAGTTCAGTTTAGCTCAGGTAGCTAATTCTTCTAGTAACCCCAAAGACAAAAATAGAAACCTTATGTTTTAGAGTTCAAGATAATTCTATAATTGAAAAAGCGAAGACACTCTATTTTAACATTAAAAACAATGGAAAAATCATAAGCCAAACACAAAAATGAATACTGTTTTAACTACCTAATATATGTCATAGTGTATATGTATGTATGCATATGTGTGTGTATATACAGATGTATATATACACATAAAAACACAGTATACATACTAAAAACAACTAGAACTAAATGGAGCATTAAAAACACCTAGTATCTATCCCTAACTTTATAAAAGAAGACATTTTGAGCAAAAGAAGTCAAGGTACATGTACAGGATATATCTTATTCACACATATATACACATGTACACACACACATACATGGAGAAAAAGAATGAATACTGTGCATCTATACATCAATTAAAGTCCCTGTCAGTGAAGTGGTAGAAATGACAATCAAATAACAATTATAAGAATTTTGGTTGGAAAAGAAACTGTCTTTGGGCTGCTGAGCCTTTTGAAAAGGTGACTCTTTGATGGAATGGGACGGAGAAGAACATACTGTTCTGAAGAGGAAATAAATAGCATGTGGGGGTGGGACAGAAGAGAGAGAAGAGAAGACTGGAGAAGAGAGGAATGTTAGTAAGAAACATGAGAGGCGTTTTAAAAGCAGACATTTTAGGTATTTAGCTTGTTTTATGTGTTTGTGGTTGTGCCAATATAAGGAACCTCCAGAGCCTCTAACTCTCAGCCAAGTCTACAAAGCACACAGCCTTGTGTATGGGTTTGAGGTAAAATCAAGGTAAAGGTACTGAGTTCTAGGAGTAGGTGGCAAGGAGAACAGGCAATAGGAAGTGAGATTCAAGGAAACTCAACTGCTCAGTAGGAGCAGGAACTCTCCACCAGCAGAGAGCATGAGTCTGCAAGGTCTAGCAAAGGTCTGGAGAACTTGGGACAAACACACTGCCCAGGGCTTGAGCTGACTGCTTGAACCATGCATGCAGGCTTCATGGAAATCCCATTTTTGATGTGCTAGGGATGTGGGCAGGTTCTAGTCCTCTCGTTTCTGGGTTGCTGGGAACAGAGTCTGAAAAGGTAGTAGTGCTCTCTGAGATTTGAGGCTCTTCTGGGGTGGCCAACTAAGAAGAGAGCCACAATCCCACATTCACAGAGGGATGACCAGAAAGACAGAGACTTGACAACCATGGGGTGATGCCTACCAGGGGCAGAGGGGAAGCTCTAGCCTGAAGCCACAGGGGTTGCTGAGGACAGTGAAGCTATGGAATTACTGCCCATTTACATGACTGTCCTCAAATCTCAAACCCATGTTTAGCCTTCTGTTATGGATGGTTACTATCATCTCAGCAAATCAGCAAGATTTGTGTCCTAACAACCAAAGTTAAGAGCTAAAAGCTACACACTACTATCAGAAGGGATGGAAGGTAGAGAGAGACAGACATGTGTAAATTGAGCCAGAGTGTCCACTCCAGATGATTGAGAGTGGGGGACCACATCTGGAAGTCTAAGCTCACACTAGCATCATCTGGAAAAAAATGTGTTTCTCTAGTTGCCTTCTCAACTTGCACATGCACCTTTCAGCTCTGTTCCTTCCTCTTGCATCACTGGAAGGGTCTGGATGGTGGATGTGATGGGAATTAAAAAGACAGCCACACCATTTTTTAACACAAGTGACAAAAACCTGATTCAAAATACCTTAACTAAAAAGAAAGTGTATTGGGTCAGGCAATGGGAAAGTGCAGGTGTGGTACCACCTTTGGGAAAGACCAATATTTATGTGCTATAACAGTAGGGCTTGGTCTCTTGCCTTCCCTCTGTCTCCCTCCATGTTTTCTGCTGACTGCCTTTCCCAGGAGGGGAAGACGGCTTTCAACACTCTCAACTTTACCTCCCACTTAGCAAGTCCTTTGGGAATGAGGACCCTTGTCTCTCCAAACACCCTTACACAAACTCACAAATGGTCTTTTGGCTAATATTTAAAACTCTTATCCATTCCGTAAGTACTTATTGAGCTCTTATGATCTTCAAAGCACTGTTCCACAGCTAACAAGACAAAACCCTTGTTCTTAGAAAGCAGCTATTTATGTGCCT
The DNA here is from genome assembly GCF_018350215.1 of Panthera leo. Taxonomy (NCBI): domain Eukaryota; kingdom Metazoa; phylum Chordata; class Mammalia; order Carnivora; family Felidae; genus Panthera; species Panthera leo. Next base: position 49,544,441 of record NC_056680.1, read on the forward strand.
GAGCTATTCCCGGGGAGAAGGGATACTATGCCTGGAATGATCTGGACTAGATACTCACCACCATGGGGCCGTGGCAAGGAGTTCACACTGTGACTGATGGTCCCATTCAGACATCATGGAATGAGGGAGGGACAGTTTTCCAAAGAATACAGGTGTTTCAAGCACACAGAACAATTGATGTACCATACAGCATCTCACTTACTGTTTTCTCTCTTAATAAATTCCAGAGCTGTCACTTCAAGCCCACCAGCTGCATTTACGTATTCAGACAGGAAAGGATGCCAGTGGAGGCTTTTTTTTCTGGGACAGCTTTCATAATCCCAGATAAGGCAGCAAACACACAGGTGTTTAACAGGTATGAGGAATATTGTCTACCACATCCAAGTCTGCAAACTTAGTAACTGTGTTGGCATCTTGGCAGCTGATCTTGTTTGCATTTATAAATTAAGTTTTTAATACTCAACATTTGTATAGGTGGTATTTTTGGCATTTGACTTTTGTCTTGAAATCAAAATGTCATGGTATTTTTTAAAGTGCAGAGATTTGAAACAAATGCAAAGCAAGAGCCTCTGGCTTGGAAAATAACTGGACTATGGTCATCCTGAAATGGGATGTAGTGAGAGACCCAAAAAGACCATATCAATTCTTCTAACAGGGGCCACATCTGGGCATGCCCTTAATCTTGAAATTCCAAATACTTTTAACAGTGTTTGTGTCTGGAGGAACATCATAAATATAATTCACGGCACCTAGGAGATTCAGGAAATGAGATTATATAAATAAGGGGATAGGAAGGTCTTATAGGTGTCACAAGTACTTGGTGGAAGGTTACTAAAAACTAGCTTTTTTGTTTCACTGAATGTCAGAGAAAGTCATGTGGCTGTGAACCTGAGGCAGAAGGATGATAGGAATATTCAATGCATGACAAAAAGGGTGACACCAATCAGCAACCCTGGGCATTGCCCTTCACGAACACTTACCTTCCTGTTTTATACTTGCTGGATCACTTCTCTTTCCTTTACCGGATTCTAAGTTCTGCAAGGACAGAGACCAAATGTTTCTCACTTACCTTTGAAATCACAAGGCCCAGAAAAATGCTTTTCACATGAGGATGAGGATGGGGATGGGGATGGGGATGGGGATGAGGATGGGGATGAGGATGGGGATGGGGACAAGTTTAGTGATGACAGGGTGCCTGGGTGGCTCAGTCGGTTAAGCGGCCGACTTCGGCTCAGGTCATGATCTGGCGGTCAGTGAGCTCGAGCCCCGCGTCGGGCTCTGTGCTGACAGCTCAGAGCCTGAAGCCTGTTTCGGATTCTGTCTCTCCCTCTCTCTGACCCTCCCCCATTCATACTCTGTCTCTCTCTGTCTCAAAAATAAACAAACGTTAAAAAAAGTTAAAAGAAAGTGATGAGAATGGTGATGAGGATGGTGATGAAGATAGTGATGAGGAAGGTGAGGAGAATGGTGATGAGATGAGGATGAGTTTGGTGATAAGAATGGTGATGAGGATGGTAATGAAGATGAGGATGAGGATGGTGATGAGGATGAGGATGGTGATGAGGATGGTGATGAGGATGGTGATGAGGATGGTGATGAGATGAGGATGAGTTTGGTGATAAGAATGGTGATGAAGATGAGGATGAGTTTGGTGATGAGGATGGTGATGAGAATGGTGATGAAGATGAGGATGAGTTTGGTGATGAGGATGGTGATGAGGATGAGGATGGTGATGAGGATGGTGATGAGGATGAGGATGGTGATGAGGATGGTAATGAAGATGAGGATGAGGATGGTGATGAGGATGGTGATGAGGATGAGGATTAGGATGATGGTGATGAAGACAGCCAGCAGTTACTGAGTATTCCTCATTTTCCAGGCACGATTCCAATCACTTTAAATTAATTAATTCTTGGAATCATCCTAACACCCTTGAGGGTGTTATTACCATTACTTTTCCCCCCACATTGTAAAGGCTCATAGAGGTAGTGATTTTTCCAAAGGTACACACCTATGAAATAAAAAAGGTAAGATGGAAGTCCAGGTAATGTGACTCAAGATCCTGAGCTATTAAATACCTGTTGAGTGGATGAGGAAAGGCCTCTTATGATCCAATTACTTTATTTTTAATTCCATGAGAGAGAGGAAAAGAATGAAGCATTCTGGATACTGTCTGTGAGTAGAGAGCGGGGAAGTGAAACACCTTCCAGAACCTCATTTTGTTGAAGTCATAGCAGCAGATCAATCAGCGACCTAAGTGAAGATTTTTTTAATTAAAAAGTTTTAAAATCAAAGTAATACATTCCTTTGAACGAATGTTCACCCACCCTTCACAACCTCAGTCCTGTTTGGCAAAACATTACTGACCCTTGGTTGTTTCTTCTGGTAGTTCTTCATACTTGAACCTCATAATCAATATCAAATTAAGTCATTATGTATCACCTGCCATATAGTAAGGCAAGATTTGGATAACTTATATCACTCTTTTTTTATTTTTTTAAAATTTTTTAATGTTTATTCATTTTTAGAGAGAGATACACAGAGTGAAAGTAGGGGAGAATTTTTTTTGGTCTTTTGATAATGCAGAAAAAGGAAATGAGGAAGGGATATAAAGAGGCCTGTTGCATGGACTCTATCTACAGTGTGGTTAACCACCCTGGAGAGAAGCCTGACCCAGTGTGTGCTCATCTTTCTCCTTTCTGCCAAAGAGAATTCATGTAGTTAAAAGGTAAGGGGGGAAAATCTTGTAGGAAAGCACCTAAATCTCCTATTAGAGTTAAATTCTCTGGCCCTGAACTAGCATAATCATTCTCAAACATGGGGGTACAAAAGAATTACCTAGTCTTTGTAAACCATGCAAATTAGCCAGAAACCAAGAGGTTCTAATCTCAAGGATCTGAGATGGGTCTCAGGGATCGTCATATGGGTGGGCAGGATAGACGTTGGAAAATCACCGATATGACTACTGAAGAGTCTCGAAGGTGGGATCATGCACTGCCAGCAGGACTGCAGGAAAAAAATGTCAGCCCTGATTCCAAGGAAATACACTTTACTAATGTTCAATACATAAATTGGCAGAAATGCTTGTATATAATTTAAAATAAACACATAAATTAAAGCTACAGAATGAAAGAAAATAAGTTTTTAAATTGAACTAAAAATTTTGGAACCACTACAAAAGATCATGCAGCAAAATATATGTATCCTTCCCATTCCTGACCCCCCATTCCTCAAACTCCCCTCTCCAAGTTGACCCATTAGCCCTGATATCTTTTCTTTCCTTCTTGGGAGTCTGTGTATACACAAATACCTAAATCTCTTTTTCCCTGGACACAGATGATAGCTTGTTAAAGACATTAACCAGTATCTTGCTTTTTCTTTATTTCACTAAAAAATATAAGGTGTTGGTTCTGTCTTATCAGCAGATGCTGATGTGTCTCATTCTTTCTAGGTAGAAGGAAGCCACATAATGAAATGATTTTCAGCCCTGACTCTTGGGCTAGAGTGTCTGAGTTGATATTTCATCTTTGCCATTAACTAGCTGTGTGACCTTGAGCAAGTGACTTAGCCACTCTGAACCTTTGTTTCCTCATCTGAAAAATGAGAAGAATAATAATAGCACCTATCTCATAGGACTGAGTGAAGATTAACTTAGTTTATGAAAAGTAATTAGAACAGTGTCACATGCATTGTATGTGCTTATTAGCAAAGGAAAGAATCAGATGACTCTGATGGGAGTGGGCCAAGGAACATACTTAGAAAATCTTGCCCTAAATTAAAATGGTTTCCTATATTTCTTCACTCCTTCATTCATTTATGTACTGAGCACTTAGAATGTATCATATAACAAATGTAAACAAGTGAACAAAAAGAACCCACTCTTGCCTCACAGAGAATCCAAAGAGAGGAAGGAACATCTAAGAGTAGAATTTTAGGATATATACCACCATCAAGGGTTCTTAAAACACACAGAATAATGTAGTCAGCCTCAATAATAATATCTCTCGTATGGTTGCTAGTCATTTAAAATTTATAAAATCCTTGAACTTTTTATTTATCAAAACTTCTCTGTGGGCTTGTTCACTATCCCTGCTTTGCAGAGTAGGAAATAGGGAGACATCACACTTAAACAACTTGTTTAAATTCAAAGTGCTAAAAAGGGCCAGAGCCAAAAGTCAAACCCTGAGATCCAGCCTTCATCTCTGACTGCCTTCCCATCTCACTGTGGTCCACTCTTACTGGGAGCAGAGCCTGGGGAAAGAAGATATATTATTACTATAACCTGCCTATTGTCTCAGAAAATCACACTCCCAATCTTGTGGTGATCATTTATGAACCAGGCATCTGTTCCAGCATCCTGCCCAAGGCCGTGATGGATGTAATTCACCCCTCAGTAAGGGAGGGTTTTCTGTGATCTCAACTGGAAATGCAATCTCCGTGCAGCGAGCTTCCTAATTCAATAGTTTTGGGCCAAAAAACCCACCTCTTCTCTTGTTTCTGTAGCTGTGATGCCCTCTAGTGGGAAAAACTGGCATCATGCCCTGAAAGTTGCGCTGAGTGACAGGATGTCGCTCATAGTCCTTCCTGACAGGGTGTGAATTGCCACGCATAAACTCTGATCTGCCTTGGCCTAACTCAGCATTATTGAAACACTGGGTCACATCCCCAGATTAAGATGTAAGAGCCTCCTTAAAGCCTCAGGATGCAGAATTATGTCACAGATAACATATCTACCTTTTTATTTTAAACTATGTGTATTTCCTACACGTCAGGGGACAGCCTCCTTCCACAACACACACACACATGAATCTAGAAATTATCTGGCCCAGAGACTGCACAGACAACTAACCGAGACTGGGATTGTGGAAGTGTTTTTCATGGCCTGCACAGTGCTTTTTGCTTCTTCATTTGTTGTTTTTTTCTAAAGTGAATTTAAACATTTAAATGTTTTTAGGTGATTTATACTCTCTAGTTATCCATATACTTTTGTTGTTGTTAGTTTTTTATGACTTCCCATTGTTTCAGCTTGATTCCCCCAAAACAGATCCAAGACAAGGACTTGAATACAGGTGTTTCATCTGGGAGAGGATCTTGGAGGCTGTGAGACAGTGGGGAGACTGAGACAGGGAGGAGAGCAATGCCAATAAAGAGTATGTTATGGGATGAACTGTGTCTCCCCAAATCCCCATGATCCAGTCCTAGCCCCCAGTACCTCAGAAAGTGACTGCATATGGCTAGGGGGTCTTTCAAGAGTAAGTAAGGTAACACAAGGTGACATCTGTGGGCCCTGATCCAATAATGACTACTACCTTTATAAGAATTGGAGATCAGGACACAGACACATACAGAGGAAAGACCATGTGAGGACACAGGGAGAAGGCGGCCATCAGCCAGTCAAGCAGAGAGGACTCAGAAGAAATCAACCCCTGCTGACACTTTGATCTTGGACTTCCAGCCTCTAGAAGGAGCAGATACATTTCTGTCTGTGGTCTGTGGTCTCTTTTTATGGCAATCCCAGGAAAAGAATACTGGATGTTTGAATGAACGAAGGGGCCACTGTTGTTGGCAAATGGGGCTCAGTCCTGCTGAGGTCTCTCTGAGAAACCAATGGGAACACACCTCAGAATTGTGCTGCCAGAGATGGAAAGGCTGGGGCATTTGCCCTAGCATGGTCCCCCCTTGGCTGAGGGCTATTTCCAGGAGCACTGCTGATTGCCCTGTGAAAGATGGAGCAGGCTTTTCTGATGTTGGAGAGCAATGTCTGAAGAGAGAGGAGCAGACAAATGCAGGCAGTTGAGGTGAGAAGCTTTCATAGTGTTCAGGATAAATGTCCACCTTCTGTGCGGGTAACCCAGAAGTGGGCCAAGAGGAAACAGGACCAGCGTCAGCTGGGCCTGCTACACTAAATCTCTCTTATCAGTATTAATCTCTATTAATATGCTGTGCTATAACCTCACAATGAACTAACTGCTTTGCACATTTACATCAATGCAAGTGCTAAGGGGACATGTGTACTTCTGCACTAACTGTCCCTCTGCCTTGAGCACCCACCTCCCAGACTCCAACATGTCTTCTTCTGACCATGCATGTCTCACTCAGGTCACATCTCTTCCAGAGAGCCTTCCTCTGACCACAGAAGCTGCCCACCACAGGCATGCTGGACAGACCTGTCCAACTTAGAATCCCTGCCACTCCCCCCATGCATGCAGTTGTGCACATGGCACCAAACATCCCCGAGCCTTTGCATGTGCTGCCTTTTATATGAACATTTATTTCATCATGTGATGTTTATGAATCTTAATAAGAGGACAGTGCTTGCCACTGTTGTACAAAGCAAATGTATGACAGTTATCACTTTGTTTTTCTCCATTTGTCAATTTACCACATCCCCCTTCCAATGACAAGCATTGTTCTTTTGCGTTAGGGCAAAGCTAATGATGATGCCCCTGCATTGAGTACTGTTTCTCAGCCACAAGATGCTTTCAAATGTATCATCTCAGGAGGCCTTCAGACACACTGGTGAAACATAGAAAAGGAGCAGTATCACCCCTACATTCTACAGACTTGCAGACCAGAGGCCAGAGCAACTGTGAGGCATCCCAAGGTCACCCAACAAGGTTGCAACAGAGCCACACTGAGAAACCAGTTCTCTAACTCCCAGCTTGGAGTCATTTAATGTTCAGATGCCGGTAGGAAACAAAGTCTCATTTCACACACAAAATAGGATAGCTCTGAAAGAAAGCAGAGCAGCAAGAATGGCTTCTAAGGAAATTCCCCATGAGAACTGACTGTTTCACTGGCTAGGGATTCCTCTATCTCTTCATTGGAATTGTTTTGTTGTTTGGTTAACAAATTATATAAATTTGAAAAATTTATATAGTATATATAGTATAGAAAAATTTTTCTATATATAGTATAGAAAAATTATATAGTATACTTAAGCAGCTTATCCCTACCGCCATAGCCTGAAGAATCTATTGGCTTATTGTTCTAAAGTTTGTTTTCCATCTAAATGATGTTACAGATTAATAACCAACTATTGCACGTGTAATCATGCCAAAGCCTTCTCAGTTTATTTCTTTGCACTTTTTTTCTGCCCTACACAGCAGCTAGAGTGATCCTTTGAATCCATATGACAGATCATGTCACTGCTTTGCTCAAAACTGTTTCCCACCACAATGAGGGTAAAAATCATGCCCTACATGACCTGCTCCCTGACTCCTCCTCAACTCTCAGACCTCATCTGCTATCCCTCTCCTCATTCATCCTGATACAGCCTCACTGGCCTCCTTTCTGGACATACCGACTGTGTGTGTGTGGGGGGGGGGGGGGGGCCTTTACACTTGAGGTTTCCTTTGCTGGAACTTTCTCCCTGATTTGTGCATGCCTACCCTATGCCTCTTTCATTCTTTGTTTAAACATTATCTTTTAGTGTGACTCTTCACGCAGGAAAGGATTTGCTTGCTTGATTTGCTGTCAAATCCCCAGCTCTTACAGAACTAAATAATATTTGTTGAACTGATAAAGAGGATATCTATATATGTAGTGTTTGAGTAGTTGTTAAATATACCTTATTTAAAATAATTCCAATAAGGAATCTAAACATATGCCATGGATAGATTATGGACAACTCCACTATAAAAATCTCACATATTGATCACTTCTGTAACAGGAAAATATGGGGAAGTCTCTGACATTGGCAGATACACCGTTATTGAAACTGTAAGCTCAGATGTGAGTTCTGACTTACCACTGTCAGTAAGGCAAGTAAGAAAGACAAGAGGGGCATTTGGGTGGTTCAGTTGGTTAAGCATCTGACTCTTGATTTCTGCTCAGGTCATGATCTCGAAGTCATGGGATCGAGTCCCTCATAGGGATCCATGCTGAGCATGGAGCCTGCTTGAGATTCTCCTTCTCTCCCTCTCTCTCTGCCCCTCCCCCACACATGTTTTCTCTCTCTCTCTCTCTCTCTCTCTCTTTCTCTCTCTCTTTCCCCCCCCGACCTTTGTCTCAAAAATAAAGAAGTACACTTAAACAAATAAAATGATAAAATGAAAAAGTAAACTCTCCATTAAAAAAAGACAAGAAGAAAATGTGTCTAAATGCATATGTAACTCTTAAAATCTTTTTCAGAATCTGAGGTTGCATAAACTTCTCAGTGTCTGACTTAAATCTCCCATGTTGACTGTTCATCAAGCACCTACGCTGTGAAAAAAGAAGAAGAAAGCTCTTGGGAGGGACATTGTTTATATTTGAGTTTCCTCAGCAGATCCCAAAGAAAAGGTTGGGGGCATGTAATTGCTTTGGGACATGATGCCAGGAATCAAAGTAGAGGAAAGGGAGAAGAGACAGGGAAGAGAAGGAAGGCAAAAGAAAAGGGTCCTAACAAGCAAATCATCACTGAAGACAAATGGACTCAGTCCTCCTGGGAACCCTGGGAGAGACAGCCTCTGGAAAAGGAGATTGTGTGGCAGTGTGAGTAGCAAAGGCAGGCATGAGCCACCAACCAGCACAGAGGAGGGCAAAGCCCTCTGTCAGAGCTTCAGGAGACATCCTGAGGAAGTGACGGTCAACAGGAGCCTTGCCAAGCAGAGATGATGGAGAATGGCATTGCAGGCCCTGGAGCCAGCTTACACAAAGCATAGACGGGCAGTGGAGACAGATGTCAATTCACATACCTGGGTGTTTTAGACATGTGACTATTTCTCCAATAGCTGAATTTAGTTTTTCCTTTGGGCCATCCACTGGGTGAAAGAAAATCAATTTAGGTCCCCCACCGCCCCCACCTCCCCACTGCCTTCTCACTACAGGGATTTGCAGAAGCTCCAAAGGCAACAGGTAAGGTGAAAGTATCTGGTTCGGTGGTTTCAGGTCCTGATGATTAATTTTATGTCCCAACTTGGTAGGAAGTGGTGCCTGGATATTTGACCAAATACCAGTCTAGATGTCACAGACAAGGTAATTTTTAAATGAAATTAATACTTAAATCAATAGACTTTTGAGTAAAACAGATTACCCTTCATAATATGGAGGCCATAGAGAAGAAAGATGGAACTCCCAAAAGGAAGAGGGAATTTTGTCTCCAGACTGCCTCCAGGCTCGAGCTGCATCAACTCCTCCTTGGGTCCCCAGCCTGCCAGAATCTGGACTTGCCAGTTTCTATAGTCACATGAGCCAGTTCCTTAAAATCAATCAATACTTCTCTTCTTCTTCCTCTCCCACTCCCTCTCTCCTTCTCACTCTCTCTTTCCATCCTATTGGTTCCATTTCTCTGAAAAAACTCGAACATTGACCTACTTGCTTTGGAATCCTTGGAAGTAAAACTGTTGCCTCTGGCCTCCAGTCACACTTCCTCAAAATAGAGGATTCCATGAAAATATCTGTTTTCTCTGTGCCCCTGTAGGAGGGATGGAACACTGGTGGTTCTCTTGTGTATCTCTGGAACCAGAAGAGGCTCTGTGAGGTGTGTGTGACCCTCTGTGCCTAAGCATGTCATGGCAGCCTTTCTGTGGTACAACTCCCTCACCATACTGAGTACGGGGGAACCTCACCAGCCTCAGCCCAGGATGCTTTGGCTTGGGGTCCCCAAACTTATGTTCCCATCCCCAGCCCCTTGCCAGAACTCGATGGGAGCAAGATTGCAGAGGGTGTGGAAGGAAGAATTCTGAGAGCCAGGCTCATTCTCAGGAGCCTTGCTAGCAAATTACCCTAGCTTCCCCTCAGGCATCCCGCCTCTCTCTACAATCTTAAACTGTCATTTGTTCCTCCTGTTCTCTTCCTCCTGTTTTCTCCCTCACAGGATTTTTTATAGTTGTGTGCTGGTTCTTTGTTATTCATCATTGAAAGAGTAAGTTTTCCTTAACCATCTATAGAGAAGGGAACAAGGGTGTGTTTCAGGTGAGCGGGAAATTTTTCTTCCACTCAAGTGTTTATTTGTGAGTTTGTTTGGCCTTTACATCTCTCCAGGGAAAAAGGGGTTTATATGTGAGTTTGTATGGCCTTTACATCTCTCCAGGCAAGAAAAAAGTGGGGGCGGGGGGGCAATGAGACTGTTCATACTTTAATTCTCTCTTTTCTTCCACTACCTCAGTGACAAACTTCTGTCTGCAAACATGGCTTTCTCTGTGTGATTCTTTGCTTAGACTCACCTCCTTAATGTCTCAGACTGAGATTAAATTCAGGGCAACTCCATCTGTCAGCCATGGCCCTGTTTGCCAACCCTACTCTCAAGTAATTTTTTGGTTGACATCAAAGTCTGCTTGCTTGGCTTCTAGAATCATCCTTCCCAGGCTTTTCCTGAGACCTTCAGTTTCTTAACTGCACCCCTGCTATACCTCTATTTCGTGGGTCTGTCTTTCCACCTACGTCATCGTGTGGGGCTTCAGCAATCTCCTTCCACTAAAGGTGAAATTTTTATTTGTCTCTCTGAGAAACTTTCAGCTGCTGTGCTCAAACCAGATGTCTCTTATGGGCTCATTATCTAGTCCAAGAGGACAGGAAACCTGGCTCTGCCCAGTCATACCTTTTTCTGCACTTAATTGTTTAGGTTTGAAAATTCAGGCCCTGAGGTCTCTGGACTTCATTTTGAAGATCAGGTCCTTACAATTGAAAAGCCTTTCTTCTCAGAACTTCTCTGTCTGTAATGTACTTGAAAAGTGTGTTTTAAAACTCAAAAGCCAAGATCTGACTTTGGTGTTACCTGAGATGTGCCCAAACCATCATGTGCTAAACCAACGGATGCTTCAAGTTTCCTGGCAGGCAATGGATTTAAAAAATTATTTCCTGAGGATAAACACATACCAGCTAACATATCAAATTATTATTCTGCCACACAGCATAACGGATAACATTTCAGAGCCCGTATGCTACAGCAGGAGCTAATTATCTTTTATTATGGTGCAGCGAATCATTACAGACAAAATAACAACTAAAAATAAAGAAGTACCACCTAAGTGCAAGGACAGCATTTTGGCAAAGAATCTTTTAGCCATCTTTCCTAGACCAATCAATCTCTCTCCCTGTAACACTAGCTTGCTTGCTCTCTCAGGCTGTTATGATTTAAAACATATTCCTAAATATTTTATCTCCATTTTGTAGTAATTTGACCACATGTCAAAACTGTTACACAAAACACATGATACAAATTTACTATGATTTTGTCAGAGGCAGGGTTATCCAGAAATCATTAATAGTATAAATAAAAATATTTTATAGGCATCTAAAGATATGTATTACATTTCTCCTATCTCTCAGAAAACTATTATTTCTGGAGTCTGCAAACTATAGTATAATGTATATTAGAGCCAAATTGAAAATTTCTAGGTGATAATATTAAATAGCACTAATATTTTTAAATGTTAGCTACTCTTTCTCTCTTTAAATGTTAACAGAATAGAGGTAACTTAGCATGTTTCTCTTGGCACTATCTTGTCGGAAAAATAAACTCTGAGAATTTATTTGTATATGCAGTCTTTATTTCATTCAGTTTTGTATGAAATACCATAACCTTTATTACAGAACACATTGCAACTTTTTATCTTTGGTCTGGAAGTTTTCTAATAGCCTGTGCCCAAAGCAATACAATTCTGACATTTAGATGGAGTCAAATATCCAAATATTTCAAATGGGTTGTTTCATGTTTTTTTTTTTTTTTTTGGTTGAAAGGAATCCAAGGTGATCCAGAAGCTTCTATTGGTTAAAAGTGAATTGCAAAGCATTGTCAGTGATTCTGTATCCACAAAAGGAGGAATTCAATTGAAAAAAATACATCAGGAGAAAAAGTCAGACTAAGAGGTTGACAAGCATGAAGCAAGGGGCCAGAACACCTAGGTTCATGAGCTTATTCTAGCTTCTTAACCAACTTGGGTCTTGTTTTTCTCATTGTAAAATGGGAAAGTAATAATAGCTCCTTAGCAGAACCATTTTGAGAGAAAGGTGGCATGTGAAAAACACTATACACACAGTGAAATATGTGCAACAGGTGCCATTATTAACAGAACATTGCATTTTATCCCAAACCATACATAAAACATTGCATCTCTCAGGGCACCTGGGTGGCTCAGTTGGTTAAGTGTCCGACTCTTGATTTTGGGGTATGTGTGTGTGTGTGTGTGTGTATGTAATTTATTGTCAAATTGGTTTCCATACAACACCCAGTGCTCATCCAAACAGGTGCCCTCCTCAATGCCCGACTCTTGATTTTGGCTCAAGTCGTGATCTCACAGTTCATGAGTTAGAGCCCTATGTTGGGCTCTGTGCTGACACTCTGGAGATTGCTTGGGATTATCTCTGCCTCTCTTCCTCTCTCTTTCTCAAAAATAAATAAACTTAAAAAAACACAACATTTCATCTCTGTGATGTGTCTTCAAGTTATCTCTGACTTAGGCTGGCATCCCTAGGAGAGTCTGAAACCATCATGCTTCTTGGGGAGGAAAAGAGAAAAGGGAAGGAGGAGAAACCAAGGAAAGATGAGGTTTCAGCTACCATCCAGCCCCAGCCTGATCCCCTGGGGAGCTCTGAAGTATGAATGATATCATAAGGTCATCTTCACTTAAAGCAAAGGGGTCTTTAGCACCTCTACATCTGTCACTGTCTGTGGGGTAGGTGGAAGTGATGTAATACCCCAGGCATTTCCAGGTAAAGCAGCTCTGTCAAGGCCAATTCTCCAGCAAAGGGTATAGTTGTGGGCTATCAGCAGCTAACCCTCCCAGCACTGGGGGGGAGGGGGGCATGGAAGGATGCCCCACCTGGGCAAAGGAGGTCTTGACTAGGGCACCACAAGCATCTTCTATAATCAATTTGTTGACCCCAAAACATTTAACCTTATCCAGATCTTTCTCACATTGATTCCCTGTGCAGAATCAAATTCTCTGTTAGTCTACGCAAAGCCTCAACTATAAAACCTGTAGCAGCTTAAAATAGAGAAACTGGTAATGTGTTTAAAAGTCACCAGATTCATATAGTCTTATCATGTGATTCACAGATAAAATCTAGATATGAAAATAAGATTTGCTCTTGTTTATAGATCCAGCTGTTATTTACTGAATTCCCAATATGTGCCGAGCCCTCTGCTACCTATTTCCACACAGTAACTCGTGCCAACCATACAACCGTCTTATGAAGTTGTTATGTATTATCTTCCTTCTGCCCACCTTGTAATTTTATGGCTCAGGAAAATGAAGGCTCCCTTGAAGAGTATTCACTGAGAGATGGAATTGAAAATGTTAATAGTCCAAATGACCAAGATTACCTTCTAGTTCTTAAGGAATGTTAGAGAATGTTGAAAGTTATCCCTGGCATTTCACTTCTACAATTTGTAACCTCGATGTGTGTCAAGGTGCACATAGGAGCAATGATGAACAGAGCAAGCAGAGCTGGTCCCTGCCTTCTAGGAGTTCACAGAAGGATGGGGGTTGTTGGTGGCACCAATGATTCCTCATGAATGGTGGTATCCTGAAGAGAGCCAAGGAATTAATTCAAAATGCCTTTACTGAACACCTTCTCATGTGCCCAGGATTGAACCCAGAGTGCGGTAAGGTACATTAAGGAATAAGCCGCAGTCCCTGCTGCAAAAGGGTGTATGGTCTAATGATCTAATGTGTCCTTATTATTCAACTTTCTGGCTCATAAGTCCTTACCTTAAAATCTAATCTTATCTTTACCTCAGTCTTATGTTTGATTTATTCCAGAATGGACATGTTAGTAGCAGTCCCAAGGGTTACATTGTTCCACCGACGCATTTATATGCAAAACATCAAGTCTTTGCTAGAGAATAAATACTGACATTTGTCCTATAGGGACCACATCAGGCAAAAACGTAAGAACTAAATTAGATATCTTCACTTTAGTAAAACAAAAAAATCACATTCCTAGAGATGTTGTTAAACATCAAGCATAATCTTGAATAATCTGAACTGCAAGAGTTGCCATTTTATTTATTTTTTATTTTTTTAATATGAAATTTATTGTCAAATTGGTTTCCATACAACACCCAGTACTCATCCCACCAGGTGCCCTCCTCAATACCCATCCCACCCCCCATCAACCCTGTTTGTTCTCAGTTTTTAAGAATCTCTTATGGTTTGGCTCCCTCCCTCTCTAACCTTTTTTTTTCCTTCCCCTCCCCCATGGTCTTCTGATAAGTTTCTCAGGATCCACATAAGAGTGAAAACATATGGTATCTGTCTTTCTCTGTATGACTTATTTCACTTAGCAAAGCACTCTCCAGTTCCATTCACGTTACTACAAAAGGCCATATTTCATTCTTTCTCATTGCCAAGTAGTTTTCCAGTGTATATATAAACCACAAGTAATCTACACATTCAATGCAATCCCAATCAAAATTGCACCAGAATTCTTCTCAAAGCTAGAACAAGCAATCCTAAAATTTGTATGGAACTACAAAAGACCCTGAATAGCCAAAGTAATTTTGAAGAAGAAAACCAAAGCGGGAGGCATCACAATCCCAGACTTTAGCCTCTACTACAAAGCTGTAATCATCAACACAGCATGGTATTGGCATAGAAACAGACACATAGACCAATGGAATAGAATAGAAACCCCAGAATTAGACCCACAAAAGTATGGCCAACTAATCTTTGACAAAGCAGGAAAGAAGATCCAATGGAAAAAAGTCTCTTTAACAAATGGTGCTGAGAGAACGGGACAGCAACAAGCAGAAGGATGAAACTAGACCACTTTCTTACACCATTCACAAAAATGAACTCAAAATGGATAAAGGACCTGAATGTGAGACAGGAAACCACCAAAACCCCAGAGGAGGAAGTGGGAAAACACCTCTCTGACCTCAGCCGCAGCAATTTCTTGCTTGACACATCCCCAAAGGCAAGGGAATTAAAAGCAAAAATGAACTATCAGGACCTCATGAAGATAAAAAGCTTCTGCACTGCAAAGGAAACAATCAACAAAACTAAAAGGCAACCAACGGAATGGGAAAAGATACTTGCAAATGACATATCGGACAAAGGGCTAGTATCCAAAATCTATAAAGAGCTCACCAAACTCCACACCCGAAAAACAGATAATCTAGTGAAGAAATGGGCAGAAAACATAGACACTTCTCTAAAGAAGACATCCAGATGGCCAACAGGCACATGAAAAGATGCTCAACATCTCTCCTCATCAGGGAAATACAAACCAAAACCACACTCAGATACCACCTCATGCCAGTCAGAGTGGCTAAAATGAACAAATCAGGAAACTATAGATGCTGGAGAGGATGTGGAGAAATGGGAACCCGCTTACACTGTTGGTCGGAATGCAAACTGGTGCAGCCGCTCTGGAAAACAGTGTGGAGGTTCCTCAAAAAATTAAAAATAGATCTATCCCATGACCCAGCAATAGCACTGCTAGGAATTTTCTGAAGGGATACAGGAGTGCTGATTCATAGGGGCACTTGTACCCCAATGTTTATAGCAGCACTTTCAACAATAGCCAAATTATGGAAGGAGCCTAAATGTCCATCAACGGATGGATAGATAAAGAAATTGTGGTTTATATACACAATGGAATACTACGTGGCAATGAGAAAGAGTTGCCATTTTAAATAGATACATTGGATTTATTGGAATAAAAACTTTGATCATGCCAAGCATTTCAAGTATTCCAAAATTCAAACAATAACTGAGTTTTCTTTATTTAATTTTTTAATGCTTATTCATTTTGAGAAAAACAGGGGGAGAGAGGGAGAGAAAGACAGAGAGACAGAGAGGTGTAGGGGCATGGAGAGAGAGGGGGAGGGTGGGAGAGGGAGGAAGGGAGGAAGGGAGACAGAGACAGAGACAGAGAGAATCCCAAGCAGCTTCCACTATCAAAACAGAGCTATCTCAAGGACCAGATCATGACCTGAGCCAAAATCAAGAATCAGATGCTTAACCAACCAAACCACCCAGGTGCCCCTACAATAACTTAATTTTAATTATTCCCCCTGTTTCATCAGATTCCATCTTGATTCCACCTCAGAAAATAAGTCATTTCTTTGTCTGAACTAAACAGGGATTTATCTATCTATAACTAATGGCAGTGGTCAACTCCTGGCTCACATTAGAGATATTTCTATACAGTTATCATATCTTATCTCTCTTAATGTCTTATCTCCCCTAACACATCCCCTTCTAGATTTTCGGCTCCTTGAAGTCAAAATATTTATTCTGATTAGTCTTTGCTTCCTTTGTGGCACACAGAAGGCATCCAATCACTGATGGCTGGCTGGATTCATGAATGAATGGATGAGTATAGAAATGAAAAATGTGGCATTCTTTGCCTGTGTTCTCTTGGGGCCATTAAAGACTACAGGACATTATATGATTCATCCAGAACAGAGAATGAAGGAAGAGAAACTTAGGGATAGAACACTTGCTAGTGGGTAAAAATGGTTGGCAGAGAACATAAGCCTTGCACATAGTATGTGCTCAAGGAAGCCTCTTTGAATTGTGTCTGAATTCCACAGGTGCAAACTGGGTGAGGGATTTCCTAGACATGCATACCAGGAGCCAAAGATTGGGGGAAAAAAAACAGGAAACAGAAGCAGGGAGCCGGATCCACCATCCCTTGAGCTATCTGAGTACTATCCACTACATCCCTGTCCCACTTGCGCTCCCTGACATCTAAAAACTCTTTCAAGAAAGAACATTTAGAGATAAATATTGATATCTAATTCTCCTGGGTAATTTTCCTGGATACTTATTCTCTGGCCTCTCCACATTCATTGTCTCTTCTACAGGGGACAGCCTTAACTTTCATTTGGGGACCCACTTCTCCCCAGCTTCACCATAGAATCTGGACTTGTGGTGTGACAAATGGTGTGGACCTGAGATAGGTGGTGTGTCACATACTCTGGCCCATTGTGAATGGCTCAGAAGTGGGCATGTGACGCAGAGCAATTTGGTAAGAGTGAGGTTCGGAACTTTTGCTGGGTCTTCTAAATAAAATGTTCACTCTTCCACTGTATTTGAACCTAGAAGAATAGAGGACCTGGGCTGCTAGCAGCCACTATGACTATGCAGAAAGAGCCTTTTTGAAGAAAGCTACCACACAGAGGAAATGGAGACAACTGGATACATGAACCCCTTCATCATTTAGCACCTAAAACAGACCTTCATCTGGACTTTCTTTTTATGTGATCCAATAAGTTCCTTTTGTGCATAAAGCCAGTTTGGGTTCAGTTTACTGTTACTTAAACCATGAGACCCGAGAGAGAGTACAAATGCCTTGAAGGAAGTGTTACCATATGAGTAAAATTTACAGTAAAAAAATAAAGGACTATAGCAGACACAGATGGTGCCTCCCCCAACCCCACCTGCTATATCCAGACTTCCACCCAGGTGGAGGTGAAACTGTAACTTCAGTGGACAAAAGTCATACAGGCTGATGGTTTCCTCAATTGCCCAAATTTCTGCCTGAGGACTTTCTCTAGTCACAGGATCATGGCCATTCCATACACATGGCAAAATGGGGAAGATAATGTACCAAGAAGCAAACTTTAACCAATGAAGGATATGAGTTGCCACCCCTCAGTGGGATCATTCTGATTTGGGTTTTAAAAAGTCTATCTAGTAGAACAAAGTCCTGCTCTCCCACAGTAGTAACTCACTCACTGAAACTACCTTTACTGTTCCTCCCTTCCCATCTTGCCTCCACATTCCCTCACTGCACTACATGGAATCATCTCTCAAATAAACAACTTGCACCCAAATCTTTTGTCCAGATCTGTTTGGGGTGGGGGACTCAAATTTAGGAAATGACTGGGTAAAAAAAAGAAAATGATTGATAAAAAATGTTTCTAGAAGGCAGCAGGAGGAGGGGGAGAGGGACTAGTAGGCGCTCCCATGAAAGAACACAAAATACAGAAAGAAGACATATGAGAACCACTTGTCTGTAAGAAATAGCCCACAACACAACTGTGCAGAGATCATGTGTGTAACCCAAAGCCTTCTCATCTCTATCATAAGGAAAAGAACATGAGATTTGGAACCTCAATATCTTACAGCTCTACCACTTTCTGTTAGTGTTAATTTTCAGTGAGTGACTTAAAACCTTTAAATCTTGTTTTCCTCATCAAGGGCTGATAATACTGATTGTGAAGAGTGGTTTGAGGTCAAAGAACAAAAGACAGGAAAATGAGTTGTAAACTCTAAAGCACCAGGCAAAAGCAATTATTTCTGATTCTCAAGTACAGAAAAGGTAACGTTCCAAGACTAAAACCAGATCTGAACATAGAAGAGAAAATCACACTGAGAATGCAAAGTGAAAATATTCCACCCGAGGAGATTACTCAGACTTGAAAAAGGATAACTACATGACACAAACATGTGTTAATATTAGATGGTGCCACTTCAGTAGTTACTGGTTTATTGTGATCCGTCAAGGAAGAAGTAGAGTATTAATACAAATCCATACTCTACAAATACTATAAAGATAAAATTGGTTTAAAAGAAGATGGTCAACATTATTCTTTGAAGGTCCCAGATGGATATTTTAGAAAAGGAAGTCAGCAGTAAAAGTGTTTTATAGCCTTAGAAACTTAACTAATTTAGAATCAGAAGTTTACTGCTTCACCAATATTTATGTGATTACAAATTTATCTAAAAATTTGCTTTTGTCCCATATACCCAAGGTTATTAATGAGCCAGCTGCTGGTTATTAATCTTCATTTCCTAAAACAAAACTGGCCTATGTTCCTTGCAGACCGTACATCACATACAGAAACCATATCCTGGAAGCCAAATTAAGCTTGAGTCAATAGCCCGTTAAAGCCAAGAGTTGTGGGCAAAAGCCATAGGGAACTGCATGTCTAACGTTGCAGTGATGGAACCACATTCAGATGTAGAAAGGTTTTGGAAACATTCTATTTTTTCACATAGCAAATAACTTAGAGCTTTAAAACTTGTTTTTTTTTTTTTCGTCTTTATTCCACTCTATTTTTGTACAAGTGTTTCATCTACTACAAATTGGGTTTCAAAGACAAGGTATAAAAGGGCTGAGCCAACATCCATCCACTGACAAGTGAGAGACAAAAGTTCATATGAAGAAGAATGCTAATATTATCAACATTGCTTGTGAGTTTAGTAGCTTTCAAGAGGTGCTAAGTGTTTTAGTTACCATTTTATCTCCATCTCACAGATGTGCCATCTGAGACTCCAAAAACTTCCCTGATATGCCAAAGGTCATAGAGATCATTTGTGGTACATCTCAAATCTGAATGTAGTCTCTTCCAGGGCTCTGCTCTTAATAACTCTGTTATCTGTATCTCCCACAAGAAATAAACTAATGGACTTTCATAACTCTTGTTGACCAGGAGGACTGACAGAATGCACTAGGAAGTTGCTCAAACTTTTACTACTCTTCACCAGAGTAGATGGGATTTTACGTAAACTCTCATACTGAATTTGAAACAGACACATGGAAGCCCATCATCTACCAGTAGATGGTAGGTCTTGTATTGTCAAGTCACAGGGGTCAAGCCTTAAGACAAGACAGCAATTTCAGCCAATGCCTTCATTGAAGACTTGTTAGGAACGCAGAGGACTCCACTAGGTCATGCCCAGAGTTGTGACCACAGAAGCTATGAGATAATAAATGTGGGTTGCTTTAAGTCATGATTTTGGGGGTAATTTGCTAAATACCTGCAGATAACTAATATAGTAATGTCTTTACATGTGCACATCTGTAGGCCTTACAAAATCCACAAGAAAATAACCAGTACAATTGTGAAGGTTAGGGTTTTCGATAAGGGCTTTCCACCAACCTTACCTTTAAAAAATCAGAATGGAATATTTGCAATAATCCAGTTTTTGAACATGAAATTTATATACTTCTTTATAAGATGATGCATTTGGCTGAAGTTCTTGCCACAAACAGGCTTTTCATCATTTTAGAGATTTTTTTTAAGTCATTAAGGGGAGAAATAGACATTCACATTTAATGATGACTTAGGACTATCCTACATATTCAATCATAAAGCTTTTTATCCATAATAGAGTAATTAGCATGGAGCAGTGAAATTCTCAATGAAGTTGTGTTTCCAGAACATGAATTATTTATTTCCTATTGATACAATGCATCTCTGTCTCTTTCTAATTTCTTTTCATCGGATGTTTGCAAAGACATCACTTCATAACCAAGGAATTAGAGAGAGGCCAATGACAGGTAAATGGCTTTACTAAATGCTCACAAGTTCCTCCAAAGATTTTAACCTTCATGGGAGATGAGTCATTGTTGGTTCCTAAGCAATTGCTTGCTTAACATCGCTGGTTTATATTCCAATTTACTGAATCGAGATACATGCACTAAGCAATAGCCACTTACTGTCCTCCACAAGTCCTAATGACTATGTGTGGGCATTTTATTATTTTGTTTTCCCACACTAGCTTTCACCTTCTGAGAGGGATTTCTAACTTATATTCAGGTCTTGCTAGAAAAGCAAGTGATGAGAAATTCACTTTGAACGGTGTATAAGGGCTGAAACGTGAGTGACAATAGCTTATATCAGAGAGACAAGGATCTAGAGTTATTAAAGACCTGACTTTACTTACATAAACACCAGGAGATGGGAGGGACAGGACGTATTTACTACCACTGCTGTAAAGGAGCAAGTGAGGCTTGTCCTGGGTAAGTGTGTCTCTATATTCAGTTCTAGAAAAGCTGGTGCTAGGTGTTAAAATGTATCAGTTTCTTTGTGGTCCGCTTGCTAAGTAAATTAGATCCACGGTTACTATTAGACCCTGTCATTAGGTTCAAAGGGTTTATTTTTCCTTGTATGGGTTTTCAGAAAGTGAATATGATAACTGAATCAACATGCATCACGAGAGATGGGGTGTCAGCCATCTGTGACGTCACAGCCATCTGTGATGGTGACGGGCCAGCATCTGACCCCTTCCCCACCAGAAAGACTGTGTAAGAGAATTCTGAGGTCAGTACGTTGATGAGGCAACATGGAGAGCTGCTTCTTTGCTCGGGTCACATTCAAAGTTTCTGCAGACCTGCAAGGCTGTCACTCAAAACGATGCATGGTCATTAATTCACTGGTCATTCCAAGCATGGGGACTTGTCTGGGACCAGGTTGTAGTGTCAGGAGTGTGAAAATTCATGGAGCAGAGAAGATACAGGGTCTTAAAGACAAGCCAAATTGAAAGTGTACCGGCTGTCAAAATGTCTGTTAGTGTACAATTTACTGTCGTGCCAAACCCTTTTGATATATTATCTCATGTAATTTTCCCAGGGACCCTCTGAGACAATGGCTATTTGTGGTTTCTCTCCATGGTATCTATTCATAGCTGAGAAAGCTCTGGCTCAGAGAGGCAAAGTGATTTAGTCAAGGCCAGAGTTCTTAAGTGGAAGGCCCTGGATTTGAACCTAGATTTGCCAGCATGTAAAGCCACACTGGCTGCCCTCTGAAATTGTTGTCTCAAAAGGTTAAAGACAGACTCACAGCAGGACATCATCCAGGAAAGGAAAGGAAGGGAGGAGAGCAAAGTTCATTGAGGACCCCTAAGCCAATAATAGGGTGGCTATTCTTTATCAGGAGTATCAGGGGTCAGGCAGGAGGGCTCAAACTCCACCCAATAAACAGGCATTCTGGGGAAAGCCACTGTGTCTCCAAGGAAGAACAGACAAGGACATTAGTTCATGCA
Source organism: Panthera leo (assembly GCF_018350215.1). Lineage (NCBI taxonomy): Eukaryota > Metazoa > Chordata > Mammalia > Carnivora > Felidae > Panthera > Panthera leo. The sequence goes on from NC_056680.1 coordinate 49,566,091, forward strand.
TTCTGTCATTTACTCATTCCATAAATATTTATTAAGAACCTATTATGTACCAGGCACTATACCAGGCACTAGTTATATAGTGATGAATAAGAGGAACAGTAAAGTTTCCTGCTGTAACAAGTGCATGTTCAGGTATAGGAGATAGGTAGGAAGGTTTGCAGATTTGCAGATGATTTCAAATAATGGTAAGAACTATGAAGAAAACAAAACAGGTAACAACACAGGCTAATACACCTATCTCTGAGTGTCATGTAATGTAAGTGGTAAGGGAAGGTTTCACTAAACTTAAAGATAAGTTAAGAAAAAGACCCTGCTAAGGTCTGAGGTGAGAGACAGGCACTGCAGGAAGGAAGAGCAAGTGAAAACCCCTGAGGTGGACATAGGCATGGCATGTTTGAGAAACAAAAGAAGGTCATCTGGCTGGATACCAATGAGCAAGAGGGAGGCAGAAAGACACAGACAATAAGAAGACCTTCTCATGTTAAGATAAGTCTGATGAGAAGCCACTGGGTGATTTGTAGTGAGAAACTAACAGGATTTCAATAGGGCCTGGAGGCTGGGAAGAATTGAGATTAGTAGCCATAGCATGTGGTCAGTGCTCCAAAGTGGGATGCTGACTTCAGGGCATGAGGTCAGGGAGGGTTGGGCAGTCACAATACAGAAACAAGAGGAGACAGAGTGGCCATGTGGGGGCAACATGGGAGCCATGGGCAGATCTTGAAATCTGCAACCAAATGCTGTGTGTGCCTCAATGTTCACCGATTCTACATGCATACTGACACACAATCCTGGGTGCACGGATCAGCACACTCATAGAGTTGATGTTCTGGTAGAAAGAGAAATGAAACAGCTATGTTAGGTCATCGCACTCAATAATAAGTGCTCCAAGATAGAGTGGCTGGGCACTGAGCTTCTCTAGATCAGGCAAGACTCCATGGAAGAGGTGACTCCCAAAAGATGCAACTCACAGAGGCAAAGATGAGAGCACTCTAATCAGAGAGAACAGTGTGGAAAAAGGCACAGAAACAGGAAAAAATCTTACGTTGGAAGAAAAGGAAATCAGCCAGGGAGCCTGCAGCTTAGACAGCAGAGGGGAGGTAAGCAGTAAATGAAGGCAAAAGGCCGGTAGAGGCAGTTTAGGTCAGAGCAGAGAATCTATCCTAAAGCACAGAAAGGTTTTCTTTAGAGGAAATGCACAATTCACTTTACCGAAAAAAAAAAAAAAAATAAGTAACAATAGTTAAAAGTTAACTGAGAACTTGCTATTAAGTGAACATTGCATTTGCTGTTATTACTATATGCCAGTAACTGTTACAAGCACTTTACTTAAGTTAGGCTTTTACTCCTCAAAACAACTCTTACAGCTAGGTACGCTTTTGTCATTTTGCTAATGAGAAAACTGAAGAAAGGAGAGGTTCAGCGAGTTTCCAAAGGTCACACAGCTCGCCAATAGCTGAACCAGGACCTGAAACTAGGCATTTGATTCCGGAGTCCCTGCTCTGGTCTCTCACGCTAGGTTGATGTTCTTTAATATTCAAATATATTTGAGTGCAGGAGGTCATAGGGAGATGTGAAAACCAATAGTATGGGTAGAGTCAGCATCTGGGGTCACCCTGAACATAGAGTAAGCAGAGTTATTCTTCACTTTTTCCCCTCTTCTATGTATTCATTCAAAAGTTTATTTGACATTTACTATATCCCACACACCATGTTAGATGTTAAAGATCCCTGGAGAGCAAAAACAGAGATCCTCATTGGTGTGCTCTCAGTCTGTTGGGGGGGGGGGGGACACGGGTATGAAATAAGCAGAGAAATGATAATGATTTGAAATTAAAACAGCAATGGGTATCATAGGGGAGACACAGGTGCTGCTCCAAGAGTAGAGGACTGATACAGCCACCATGAAATAGTAAAACTCAAGAAAGAATTATGTACCTGAAAGGCCTTTTATTTAGAAAGTACTTTTGGCTCCAGATTCCTGAGTGTGGCTACAAAGGCTCAGTGGGAAGGGGTGGGAAGATGGTTAGCATGGAGACATGCCAGGCTCCTCAAAGTGACTCCACAGTCTGGATTTACAGGTGAGAGATAAATTGTTATCTTTAATCACCCTTCTTGATTTTCCAAGTCTGCTCAGTCTAGCAGGTAAGAGAACCGACTCGGGATATGTGCTTGGACCAGGAATAAATGTGGTTATTTGGCTGCATTGTCCTGTGGACCCAATCTCTAGTGAAGCTGGATTTTCCCCCAAAGGCATGGATTAGGAACATCAGTGGGAGAAGGAAGACAGCTCTTCCAGAGATCTTGGCATTTTAGCATGAACCACAAATATTAAGGTAAGAGTGAACTCTAGGAAGCAGGATAATAGGCAGAAAAGTAAGCAAACTCTGGACTCGACCAACCAGGTACCTGTTTTAGTTTGGGTTTCCCCCAGAAGCACAGCCTAAGTCAGGGATTCCAGGGCAAGTAGTGTATCTGGGAGGTGACTGCAAGAAACCCAGGTAAGGGTGTAAAGATGGGAGAAAGGGAAGGCAGTCAAAAAGGGTGTGTTTTCAAGTCAATTACTAAGGAACTAAACCCTGTGAGCTTAATCCTACTAGAGAATCCAGGGTGAAACATGGACTTCAAGTTTATACCATTCAAAGGGTGAAGGAGGTGGGGTGTTTATCCGCTATTCCCATCAGTCAGTCACTGGATGAAGGTAGCTCCGAGGGATGTTAATTCACCAGACTCCTCTACCTGCCCTATTTCCAGGCAGAGAAAGCTCAGGTGAGCCACAGATAGCATCATGGGTATAAGCACATATAAATTAGGCTGCACGCATAGAAAAGGTAGGTGCCAAGGGGATAAGGGCATCTAATCAATAGAAATCTCCATACAAAGAAAGCTATATATACCTAACTTCTTGGGGCCTCAGTTTCCACATCCATAAAGGGAAAATAATAATATCTCAATCTCTCAGGACAAGAGTCCAAAAGAAAGCCAACCTCATAGAGAGATGCTACTTGCACAAAATTTACAGCACATCAAGTGTCCCCACAAAGGTCTGTTCAGTGAATGAATAGATGTGGGTGTATGCTGGAACCAGCTTGCCCTGCCTCACAAGAGCATATTGTTAAATATTCAGGAATTTTGCAAGCCACTTGTTAAACTGTTGGTAGCTCAAAACCAGCCATAATGGGTGGTCTTTACACACTACAAGATCAGAAAATACTGCACATCAGGTTATTGTTTTTTTCTTTTTTTCCTCTGAGAGCCAGATCACGAGCATACCACTGAATATATGTGGAAGTATTTGGCCTAGCATCATACAGGAGGTGCTGTAAAATGTGTATTTTCTTTCCTCCAATGAAATTAAATGTGGTGATGAAAAAGCACTCCTTTGCACTGTGTTTTTCATCTCATTTCTAGTTGCCAGCAAGTGCTCCTCAAAGTGGGCAATTATCTGTTATTTTTTATTCATTTAAAGAATTAGAGGGGAGATAAAGGAAATATGATGAAATGCTAAATCTAGGTAATGAATACATAGGAGTTTATTATTCCCTGCAATTTTTTGAGCATTTAAAATACTTCATAATAAAATAAAAGGAGGGAGAAAAACTAAAGATGCCCTTAGCTTCAGTTCTGATGCCATGGTGCCCCGGGATTGGACAGGATGAGGGTTTCACCATCAATACACACTGAGAAACACCTGAACAAGAACAAGTGCCACCATCAAATGTGGGACCAAAGCAGGGCTGCAATTAAGCCTTCATCTGCCTGTGAGGCTGAGCACAGCGAATTTACATGGAACTTTTGAATTATCCATAATCAGAGGTAAAGGGAGAAAAAGAATAATTAACACATATCGCATACGCCTTGCAAATATCAGTGATAAACATATCTGATCAAATTGTGGTGTTTCCCTCATCGATTTCTTTTCTCATTCCTGGTAATTTTCATTAGAATTTGGCTACACTGATGAAATCTTGCCGTCTTTTGCTTGGCTCCTCTTGTTTCTAGAATGATCAGTAAACATGATATATGCAGGGAATTGCAGATAGTACTTCTTTTCCTCTACCAGACCATAGTCCATCAAGTTTTCAAAATAATAAATTCTTAATACCAAAATGTTTGCCACTAAGTGTCTATAGACTCAGTTTCCTATTTCTCCACCAAAGAATTATGAAGAAGATCTTAGGCATTACTAAATTCAACCCTCGTCAAATGCATCCATCTGTTTTGAGTCCCTGTCAGTGGGGCACGTCCAAACTCCGCTAGAATCATTTTAATTTGGATGCACTGATCTGTGCTCAGCTGCCCGGACAGATCCCTTACTTACCCCCCTCCAACCAAACATGAATGTGTCCCCTTAGTCTGACGTCTTCAAAATTTTCTCAAGTCAGATATTTTCTCCATACTTCACTGTTCTGGACTCTCTCCTTCAGACGTTCTCCATTTTAGATACACCTATGTTTCTGACTTTATGGGTTTTTTTTTTTTTTCCATTAGTGTAAACCTATTTCTTTCTTACTATGGCTGCTTTAACATAATCACTGCGTTCTATCCATAATAGTTTTGACTTAAAATGTTTTGATAGGTTGGTGGGTGGGGCAAGGAGGTGGGTATTTCAGAACTTTCAGTGAGCAGACCTGGTTTCTGGAGTTGTCTCCATCTTGATTTTCTGTTTCACCTTGCATAAGTAACTTAATCTCTCTGGGTCAAGTTTCTTGTGCACATTCACAATGTGCACTAGATCCCCAAATTGTTCATGTTTGCTGAAAGCTCATTATTTCTGTTATTTTACCTCTAACGAATGAAAAATCCTGACATTGGGGAATCAGGAAACTATATTTTCCAAAACCTCTCTTAGTGTTTCTAAACAAACTGATCCATGGATATGTGTTAGGAAAAAATAAAAACATAACAACATTGGCTAACATGTATGGAGTAGTTGCTTAGCGCTTTACAACTCTGGAAGTCAGGTATTATCTTGTCTTCATAGCTAAGGAAATAGAGGCCCAAAAATGATTAAAAACAAAACAAAACTTTCCAGGGGACATACATCCATGAAGTGGAAAGCTGGGGTCTCAACCTAGGCAGTCCATTCTCAGAGCCCATAATCTTTCCATTGCTGTGTTGGACTATTCTAAGAACCACTGCGTAAGAGGATGTAAATGATCCTTTCAAATTTATTATCAACTTTTATTTTTTCCAGTAATATTTTACAACTTTTGTACTGATTTCTGAAGGCTCTATCTTCTTTGTGATGGGTTAAATATGTTTTTAAATAACTTCTAGCTATTTGGCTAAATTTGGCTATTGTTGTAGGCACTGCTATAAACATTGGGGTACATGTGCCCCTATGAATCAGTATTCCTGTATCCCTTGGATAAATTCCTAGTAATGCTATTGCTGGGTTGTAGGGTAGATCTATTTTTAATTTTTTGAGGAACCTCCACACTGTTTTCCAGAGCGGCTGCACCAGTTTGTATTCCCACCAACAGTGCAAGAGGGTTCCCATTTCTCCACATCCTCACCAGCATCTGTTGTTTCCTGAGTTGTGCATTTTAGCCACTCTGACCGGTGTGAAGTGGTATCTCAGTGTTGTTTTGATTTGTATTTCCCTGATGATAAGTGACATTGAGCATCTTTTCATATGTCTGCTGGCCATCTGGATGTCTTCTTGGGAAAAGTGTCTATTCATGTCTTCTGCCCATTTTTTCACTGGATTATTTGTTTTTCATGTGTTGAGATTCCCATCACCTGATGAATGGATAAAGAAGATGTGGTTTCTATACACAATGGAATACTACTTGGCAATAAGAAAGAATGAAATCATGCCATTTGCAGCATTGTAAATGTAACTGGAAGGTATTATACTGAGTGAAATAAGCCAGTCAGAGAAGGGCAAGTATCATGTTTTCACTCATATGTGGATCTTGAGAAACTTAACAGAAGACCATGGGGAAAGGGAAGGGAAAAAATAGTTACAAACAGAGAGGGAGGGAGGCGAACCATAAGAGAATCTTAAATTCAGAGAACAAACTGATGGTGGATGGGGGCGGGGATAGTGGGGAGAGAGGAAAATGGGTGATGGGCATTGAAGAGGGCACTTGTTGGGATGAGCACTAGGTGTTGTATGTAAGCAATGAACCATGGGAATCTACCCCCAAAAACCAACAGCATGCTTTACACACTGTATGTTAGCCAATTTGATAATAAATTATAATAAATAAATAAATAAATAAATAAATAAATAAATAAATAAATACATAACTTCTAGGCACACAGGGAAAATTCTCCTAGCATTAAAAAAAATGGTCCTTTGGAAATATTCCTCTGCCTAGAATATCTCCTTCACCATTTTTAGCCACCTTTGCTGTTGTCATCCAAGAATCCACACAGATGCCATTCCATCCAGAAAGTCTTATTGATATTCTATCCCTACTAATTAGTATGTATTAGTGATTAATGTGGGGTATATTATCATTATCAATCAATGTTGATGCATATATCTCCAACTTTTCAGTGCTTGGGTTAAAATCATAGACCCTGACCAGCCTCCCATTTGGCTTCTTGCCTAGGAAATACAGCCAAAGGAGTTGAGGAGTAGATAAGGCTAACCAGGAATCCAGTCCAATCCTCATAGCTATGTACTTTGCTCCTTATCTTCAAAATCTGGTCTTCAATTTCCACCAGCTCCTCTCAGATAATTTCTTCACCATCTAGATTGTTGGTCTGCACTACTCTATCTTTTGCCCATAACATGTGTGTTCTGGGGTTATTAGCTACAATAAGATACACACACACACACACACACACACACACACACACACAAATAACATCTAATCATTCATTAGTCCCTTCTCCTTAAAGAATATCACAAAATATCTTCAAAATCAAAACTCAAACTTCAGACTCCAAACTCATGACCACCATCTTTAGGTCTGATTCTGGCCCTACTATTTACCCAGATGTCCTAATCAATACCTAAGCATTCTCCTTCACTCTTCTCTCACATCCAATCGATTCCTATTTCAACATAGACCACCACTATCTCCTACCTCCAAAGGTCCCCCTACCTCTCATCCTGCTCCCCTACAATTCATTCTAAACAGACATCTTTCTAAAATACAAATTTGATTATGCCACACTAAACTGTGTCAGGAGGCTCCCCTGGCACCCAAAATACAGCCCAAATTCTTTAGCAAGGGAAATAAAGTGATCAAGACATAGCCCCTACCTACCTCTCTTATTTCCCTCGAGGCAACTGGCCCCCCAATTTTGCTGAACCACTGTAGTTTTCTGTATATTCTCTATCAAGTGGTCCTTTGCATGAACCTTCCCTATGTTCCATTCTCTTGTTAACTATTTTCTATTTGCTTTTCATTATCCAAATTAGTTATCATTTCATCCAGGAAGCTTTGCTGACTCTTTCTTCCCAACTTTCACCAAAAAAATATGGTACCTCTCTCTATAGCCCCTGTGGTTTCTATTGTCATTAATTAACTTTGTTTTCACCATTGGCAGATTTTACTCTCTACTCCAAGCTTTCCAAGGGAAGGAACTATGTCTTTTTTGATCCTGCTTATAGAGTTCAGTAACTGGTAGATATGTGGCACTTAGTATGTTCTTTGAATAAATTAATATTTGTTTGCCTTTAATCCACCAAGGATCTTGGTGCATTTAATATCCAAGATGACAGCAGGATAGAACATTACATGAAATATCTAGAAAGGATAGACACCATTTGCTCTCATTCTTCCAGGAAAGGCATGAAGCTTTGAAACAACTGTAACCATCCCTTCAGATAAATATTATAAGATGGAATAGTGTTCTATTTTTAAAATAGAGAACATCTTTCTTTTCCTTGGATAAGGCACAATGAAATCCATTTCTATTCCGAAAATAAGAAAAATAAAAAACTTCTTTCTAAGTTAATATCCAAGAACTTTCTGTGGAGGTAGTTTCAGCAACCATAACTTGACCCAGAGAATATCTGAATCCTTGTGATAATATATAACATTACAGCAGGTTTGTACTTTTAGAGCAATGTGAAACTCAGCTAAATTTATGATACTGCAATACAACGATATAGATTCCAAAGACTATTTCCTGGGCATGGAATTCAAAGACCACAAACAAAATATGGGCTTTTTTTTCTCTATTTCTATTTACCTTCCCAAATAACTTATGAAGCATTGCTCTACCATATAATCATCTCTACCATCTCAGGAACTATTAAGAGACTGTATACCTTGACACAATGCAGAATGGAGGCCCAGATTTAAGGACATTGTAAGTTACATAGGACTAATTCTAGTTCCTTCAGAGGACACATTTCTTTGGGGTCTGAGTTGAATAGCCTAGCTGCACATTTCTCTTCCCAATCATCTGAATGGTCAGCATTTGAATCTCAGTTCATATAGCAGGCAGGGGACCTCATTAAACGCTGTGTACTCAAAAGGTCAACAATTTCTCACACTGAAGAAAGGAAAAACGAGAAACCCCTCCAGAAAAACAATTGAAGAATACTGTAAATGTTAGTAAATGAGAAAATGCAGGAAAGACCCTGCTGGAAGAAGATACTGGGCAAAACAACAAAGCACAAAGGGAAATCCTCTATCACCCATCATGGTCCACACTGAGGTCTTCTGGTTAACCAACGTTTTGATTAGTTAGAAATTTATTACCTATTAAAATGTCCAACGTTCAAAGAAATATGATAAAATTAAGTAACACTCAAGGTAATTTACTTTCTCTTGTGATTTAGAGAAATTCAGGATATGGCAGGAACTCAGAGAAATCCAGCAAGCCAAATTATTCCTTTATTCTTATTTCTCCCCCTGAAATCAAGTTCCTGCAAAATCTCTGTTAACTTGTACTCAGCTACATCGGACCTCCATGTTGCCATCTTTAAAATGATGGTGACAGAGGCCTGGGTCTCTCCTAGTTTTAACTCAGTAATAATATATTCCCTTCACCACAAAGTTATATTGATACAGGGAAAAAGCCAGTTATTGATTTCTGTAATGATATTTTCCCCCCCCCCACCCCGGCCCCCATGTAGACTGCTAAGCTCTTTTACCATTGCAGAATTTCTTAATGGTGTTTCTAGAAAATCAGATTTGGAAGACAATTTGTTCTGTTGTTAGATGAATTAATTCAGAGAAAATCATTTGATACTTTTAAGTGTGTTGAGTTTTTCTTGTATTTTCTCAAATATAGTTTCTCTAACACATCATTGTGATTGTCTTTAAAATTAATATTCTGAGGCTAAAAACTCCAGAGTGGACACAATGGGCAAAAGATATTCAACAAAGTGAAAGAATACTATGTCTAAGGAATATACAAATGCTTCTTTTTCAAATTTTCCTTCCAAGAGAAGGTTGTAACATCCATCAAACACTATTTCAAGCAGGCAGCACATTTATTATTAGCCACTGAAACCCAACCTTCTAAAATTTTCCATATTAATGACAGCTCCTAGGGATTATTCCCATTTAGGAGGTTAGGAGTCATTACGCTTTATTATCTTCCATGTCAACAAATATTATTGGGAACAAGTGAACTAAATATTCAAGACATTTAATGCATTTATTTACAAATCCCAAGAATGAATTTATTCATCTCGTTCCATTTGGGTTCATGCTTCATCAAGCATTAAAAAGCCTTCTACCACATGCCTTTCATAATTTGACAAGTCTGTCAGCCTGGCTCTACTCATGTGCATGAATAGGTAAATCTGTAAAGACACAAGGTGAGATAAAAAAAAAAAAAAACTTAGTTGTTTCCAAATGACTGCACTAATCATTCTAATTGTGCTTTTGTGAAACATCTCCTTAAAGAACTCTGAAATCTCATGTCCACTCTGGCCAGTGTAGGAACAAATTATCCTCCCATATTATGTCAAGCCCCAATTATCCATAAATTTGACATTCAGTTGTCTTTTCTTTTCAAATCTGTAGATTATTTCTTTAAAATGAGCACCAAAATGAGGGACAAAAAATAGGGTGGTAATCTTTTAAAACAGGTATCCACATCACTGAAAAATGTTTGCCTTGTGGAAAGGTTGATGTGTGCAGTGTCAATGCATTTGGTAGTTCTAAATTTGATTATTTGAGTGTGTTGGAATCCTTCAAGGCAAAAATTCTCTTAGGCAAGTGAGATGTTTTTGAATCAACATATTAGGGCCAGATTGCATCAAATAAAAAAAGAAAAAAATAGTGAATGATTACTGCTTCTAACTGAATATCTGGGGAATTCTCTGAGCAATCTAGGCCACTTGACTGCCCCTGTGAGAAGAGACTAAAGATGATGATTTAAAAACAGCTAACATTTTGTTAATAGTATACATTGTTGAGTACTGCGAAGACAATCTGAATTCTCATCCTAAAAAAATAAATAAAGCCAGTTTACCTCCCAATGGAGATCAGAAGCTTTCACAAATATTTATAGGTTCACTAAGATTCATTAGATAAAAGTTGACTATAAACATTATGAGAAAATGCTGAAAATATTCAGGGAGAGAAGGAAAGAGAGTGTAGACAGCCAATAGGAGAATTCAGGAAGATGTGTTTTTCAGTATTTTCTTTCTAAATATACCATCAGGAATGCTAGTGATTATTCTCTGATGCTAAGCTTATGAACGGCCTTCTTTGATGTCCTAATATATTATTTCCTCATGACACCTAGTAGATGAATTTCTGAAAAGCTCCCTTACAGACCAAGCTATAGGGAACGTGTGACACCAAAAGACAGATCAGATCTGAAGGGAAATTAGACCTGTAGCCATGACAACCAGAGTAATCAAGTAGCACATTTTTCTAAGTTGGGAATGAGAAAAATTCAAAACATTACTAAGGGAGGCAAATTCTTTCCTAGCTCACCATGGGGTGAGTGCTGAGGGAAAAGAGTGGGTTTTGATGGATTTGTGTTGGGTGAGAGAGTCAAAAGTAGTGTAACAGAGCTAACGTAGGATTTTAGCACATTAGGAAGCCCATACTCACCCACCTATGGAAGGCACAGGGTCAAATTTAATGTGTTTCTTCAGACAAGAGAAGAATGTTCACATTTATAAAGCCTCAGTGAGAAAAATTAATCTTGCAAAGGAAATGCTCTGTTGATACTAGAGGAAAGGTGAGTGCTGATATTCTTGTATCCAGTCCTTCACCCCACATATATACCTTAGGCACCTGAAGCACTGGGGCAATGCATCCAATTGGATAATGGCTGCCTAAATAGTAAAGTGAACAGAAGGTGAACAGCAAACCAAAGAGACTTTTCTAGAAAGAAAAGAAGTCCTCTGTATAGATATATAGAAACACAGGACTCTCCTTGAGCACGTTTCTACGCTTCAGAGGATGTTCTCCCCCTCTCCATCATCACTTTCCTCCGTAACATAGAAACCTTACACACATGACGTTCCATCAAAGCCAATAGTTGTGGTTTTCAAACATTAAGCATGCATAAGAATTACATGGAAAGTCAGTTATATGTTTAGGTTTTTAAGTCTCCACCCTAGTGGTTCTAATTTAGTAATCTGAGGTAGAATCCAAGAATCTGCATTTTTAACTACAGGGAATCCTTGGACCTCAATTTGACAAACAGTGGACTAAGGAAACCATTTTCCCTTAAGAAAAGATGCACACTTAGAAAGTCCAGATAGCATAAGACAGAATATACTTCTTCCAAACTTGGAGTGGGGAAACAAAAGGATAAAGACAAACATTTGTTTTCATTAATAAAATATAATTATTATGTGTAATAACTATTAAATTTTACATCCTGATATTTAGGTCACTTCAAGCTTCTGCTGGAAATACTGGACATCACCTATACTTAGTTATGGTTACTGTCCATGAAAGGTCTTAGTCAGATGAGATGGGGGTGTAAATGAATGGGACTTTGGGAATCATATTCGGTCTTAAGAAAGTCTTCATTGTAGGAAAACCATTCCTAAAAGAAAGTGTTCACACATATAGCGGCCAAGTGGACTGTTTTCCTTTCTATATAAAGAAATTACCAGGGGTCCTGAGTGGCTTAGTCAGTTAAACATCCAATTCTAGATTTTGGCTCAAGTCATGATCTCATAATTCATGGGATTGATCCCTGCATCAGACTGTGTGCTGACAGCACAGAACCTATTTGGTGTTCTTTCTGTCTCTCTTTTCCCTTCTCTTTCTCTTTCTCTTTCTCTTTCTCTTTCTCTTTCTCTCTCTCTCTCTCTCTCTCTCTCTCTCTCAATAAGTAAATAAACTTAAAAAAGAAAGAAATTATCTTTGGAGATGGGACTGAATTCTAAACTACAGCATTCTGGGGTGGCTACATGGCTCAGTTTGTTAAGCGTCTGATTTTGGCTCAGGTCATGACCTCATAGTCCACAGGTTCGAGTCCTGTGCCACGCTCTAAGCTAACAATCTGGAGGCTGTTTCAGATTCTATGTCTCCCTCTCTCTCTGCCTCTCCCCCACTCGCCTTCTCATTCATTCATTCTCTCTCTCTCTCTCTCTCAAAAATAAATATTAAAACTTCTTAAAATCTAAACTATGGCATCCTATTACAACCATGGCATGACCAATGGGAACCAGAAGAGTATCCTAATATTGGAAATACAGGAGATACAATAGTCAGTGTTTTCAATCTATTATCAATTATAGGGAATTGTCTTGGAGTAAAGCTCACATTACAATTACCTGAATTCTACTTTAATTGATTTAAGGAAAGCTGTGGCTATCTGACTACTTTGAAATGGGAAAATAATTAATGGATTTTCTACACCATTACAACAAAGACAGGTATGCAAATGTCAAATTATAGAATGTCAATAAGATTTTAATTTGCTGGTTTATATTTCTAAATACCCTACGATAGTTGGTTATTTGGCTGAATTTTATAGTAAAATATTAATATTCATTCCTCAACTGTTTTGTTACATCTGGCCTTCCAAACAATACAGTTTGACTCTCTGACTTCTGAAGCACTAAGAAGAAAGAGAGAAATGCTTAAGGATACTTTTTAAAACTGAGTGAGAGATTTTTAAATATAAGGGATTCTCTCTCTCTCTCTCTCTCTCTCTCTGATGGGTTCATTACTGTTGTCCTATTCTCCTGGCAGTATTGTTTTGAGAGTCTTAGATTCTGAACTCCTAGAAAATTGAAATTGTACCTTAGCCTATCATTTTATCTTAAAAGACTCATAAAAGATATGCCCTAATGATCAAAATAGCCCACAGTGATTTCCATGGCACAGCCCTGACCTAGACAAGCAAGTTCATACACCAGAGGTGAGGAGGAATAAATAACAACTAAGCACTTCAATTATCAGTAGAATATCTCACTTCACTGTTTCCTGTTGCTTTGTGGGTCTTTCCTCAAAGAGAGCCTGATCTTACTCATTTATCTACAAGACAGGTTTATAAGCTGTAGAGGAAGCTAGTGGACATTTTCCAAAGTGCATTTATACCTCATTTCCCACTCACTCAAAAGTACTACTTTAAGGTAGAACAGAAAATATTACTTACCATGGAAATAGAGGAAACTCAGAGTAAAGGAAATAACAAACATTGCATAAGCTATACATGGTAAAACTAGGGCTAGAACTCAGATTGCCTGACCTGAGGTGCAACCCTGTGAGCTCTGGCCAACCCTCTTATTTTCCTACCTCTTGGTATTTTGTTATTGAAGTTCCTCATCACTAAGGCTTATCATTAAGTATTTATTTAGCATCTACTATGTGGAAAATATTTAATTCATCTGTATAGGCCAAGGTATAGTCATGTTTTCAACTTCCACTACCTGAGACGTCATATTATCTTCGTCTGTGCAAAGGGTACAGACTGGATTGACTCCAAGGTTTCTTTCCTTCTGGGGCCAAGCGTGTAGTTTTTTTTTTTTTTCTTTTTCCCAATATATAACAAGGGGGAAGAAGATACAAGTTACTCAGGCATAATTTAAAAGGTCTGCCTATTCAATTGTCATTTAAATTTCCAGGGAAGTTGGAAGACGCAGCATCTTCCCTTGTTTCTGGTGGGTTAATAACTTCTACATTACATAAAACACTAGGTTGCTTAATGATATATCATAATAGAGAGGGTAATAACCAGAGGGTGCATGCTTGTTTTGACCATTTGTCATGCTGCTGGCTTGAAACCATTTATTTCTCCTAGTCACTATGTTACAGCCCAGGTTTGTACTTGTCCTGTTCCATAAATCATTAGCTTAATTGAGAAAGAGACCAGATCCTTATTAATCGCAATTATCCTTTGAGACAACATCCCCCACCCCCCACCCCCCCCACACACACAAAATCCAACAAAATCAGATGAACAGACGTAGTCTAGTTTGAATCTGGTCCTCATCTTCTAAACCATTTCAGAAGAAATTATTCTGGCATAGTATAATTCTGATGTCATATCCATTTGTATATAATAAGGATAGTTAAAATATTTTTCCAATAAGTGCCTAAGAATGAAACTCTCTCTCTTATATATTTGCTACAGTGGAGGATTTGGATTCAGAGGACCTAGCTTGTATTTCTGAGGTATATCACATATGCTATTGAGCATTCTTTATTTCTCAAAGTGCTTTCATGGCTTCCCTCTCAGTACATCCTCAGCACAACCCAAAAAGGGAAAGAGGACAAGTTGTAAATGAGGAGGGTGCAGTATCTACATAGGACTACAGTGAACAGTCTGAGGTCTTAAGTCAGACAAAGACAGAAGTCAGACCCCGTACCTCTAACTTCTAGTCTAGGGGCCTTTGCCTTCAGTTGCACTATGATTTTACACAAACTAGGATGGGTGTTACATAAGGAGTCATAGCAGCTTAGCCTCTGGGCTCTCAGTCTTTCTGTCAGTGGATCACTCTTATCTTTCTTTCCCCCTGGGGTCATTCAATCACACAACTGGGTTCACAGTAGGGAGCTGGGACATGAGCAAAATCTGAGAAAGACATTTAGGGTCTCAAGCAATGTTAAGATTTAATGGACACACTTCAACCAAACCCAATGACAATTAAAATACCAAACCAGAAAAGAAGCATGAGAACATCCAGGAGTGTTCTTAGTTTTCCTAAATGGATACCTGGATGCTTGCTTTCTCACATAATTTTTTTCCAAAGAACATTTTGGAGGGGTCTCCTGCTTTATAGATATTCCAAGCATGTATACATTGTGCAATCAAAAGCAGCCACTTGGAAGTGAATAGCAAAGAACACACTCAGAAACACACATACTTCTCATCCTACACATAACCAATGCCTACAGCAAGGGACTCTACCAAACCAGTGCCACCTCAGGCCCAGCTTGCTGTTGGGGTATGTTGTCAGATCTCTGAGGAAAGTTTCCATGAAGAAAGGCACAACAAACAATGTGCTTCCCTGAGGTGCCATCCTGTCAACTCTGTTTCCTTCCACCAGGGCTAGAAGACTGGGTGCTCTTCTAACCAAGTCAGAATCATTTAGCTCATGAATAATCCTGTCACAACTAGTGATACGCTCCACTAGAATCATTCAAAGTTAATACAAGTGTAAGTTTAAGAGCTTGATAAAATCCAAACACAGCTTCCTTGCTGGGGACGTCGGTGGTACCAAAGAAAGGAATAGTGGGCCCAATAACTTGATAATAAATATGCCCCTTAAATTGCCAGTGGGAGGATACGATTCCCATTGTGTCCATTAACTCAGGAATTGTTCTTTCTGTTTGCAAGTGAGTTTTGAAAGGAACAATTTGCATTTCCAACAACGGTATCTCAAGCCTGTGACAAGATTTAAACTCCATATCAAACTTCACTCTGGCAACTGTATATTATCCTGTCCTAACTCTTCAATTAGACATTTAGTTATGAATTGATTTCCCTGGTAAGTAGTTGATTCTGTGGTGGAGGTGAGGCAGAGGAAAGGATTGCTGTGTGGCCCCCACTATTTGCAGTGCTGGTTTGCTCATCTAGACACACAAATCATACATGTGTTTATGGTGGCAACTGGTCCTAATGGCCCAGTTATATTTAAATTCAAAGTACAAACTTTAACAAAAAATTATTCATGGTTTACTGTGGAAGAAAGCCAGGGTGACAGCTAGCCACTTTCTCTGTAAATAAGCAAGATAATAACCAGGCAGCACATGTAAATGATAGCTGCTGCATATTTTAAGCAGTGATGGTATCGCTGCTAAAACAATACTTTATTCTAAATTATGTTTCATCTGAGACCAATAATATTGGGAGTGAGTCATTAGCCTCTGTTTTTCTTTGAAAAGAGCTGATTATGTGTTATCAATTCCAAAGACCTACCTGTAGTTAAAGCCGAGGACAGCTCTCTGAAGTGATCAGGGATTTCACCTTGCCAGAGAGAATTTCCCCAAAGGACTAGGATTAGCTGCCTCCATGCATTGAGCACCCATTAACTGCAAGGTTTTTATATTTGGAAACAGGGATTGAACCCATTATAACCTAAGTGCATAGCAGCCAAAGCAGTGTCTTGTGGATTTGGGAAAGAAGGGAGATCGGTTTTGATGGTCCTTGACCCTGACTGTCCACAGTTGAGCTCATGTGTGGAGAAATTTCAGCCCTGCTACATCCTTCTCATTCAACCCTCCTCCCCCACATGTACATTTATGCAGGCTCAACCTCATCCTAGGTTGTGGGATTAATCCTGAACTGAGGATCAAAGGAAGAGAAGGTTGGCCCCAACCTCATCCTCTGAAAGGCAGCACCTTCCTCTGTTTGTCTAGTTCCCTCTGGGAGTGCACCATGAACTGATAATATCAAAAGATGGAAAGAGTCTGGACCCCTGAAAAACCAAATGGATAAGAATTTACACTTAGTTGCACTGCAATCTACTTGAGCAAAAAGCAAACTGTCCTATGATAATTCACTGAGATGGGGGATTTATTAGTTGCTAACAAACTATAAAATAATGCACACCTCTTTCCCTGGACCCCACCAAGCACCCCCATCATTTAGCCAGAATGACATATGTGCTGTCATTTCAAATGCCAATCTTACCCTTTAAAGTCTTCTTCAATCATTAGTCTTCTTTTGACTCCTGGCAACTCTCCACCACCCATTGAAATGTTGGCTGTCCCTCCACTGTGTGATGGGGTCAGTAAGAAATGAAATGAATCAAAGCTCCTGGCTGTGCCCCAGCAAGTTGGCTGCAAGTACAGCCAGTTTTAATTGATGGAGCAACTTACTGAGTCTCTAAATTAAAATATTCGATTTGAGCCACATGACATCCTAGGATCTGCCTGACCTCTCTCTGGGGCTCAGAGGTGGTGACATCGGAATACAGCAGGAAGCGGTAAGTGCACCTGTTCTGTAATTAAGGTCCTTCCT
This sequence comes from Panthera leo, assembly GCF_018350215.1. NCBI lineage: Eukaryota > Metazoa > Chordata > Mammalia > Carnivora > Felidae > Panthera > Panthera leo. Next base: position 49,583,401 of record NC_056680.1, read on the forward strand.
CACTCTTCAGGGAATGATGCCAAAGCTTTGACTTGAGACACAGGGCAGATAAAATGTTAATTGCAATCATGTAGGAGGAGGCACAAGGTATGAGCTGCACTGCTCACCTTGTTAAGTCAGATTTCCAGAAGGCGGTATCTGAGGGTTGATGGCTCTATTAGCATTCTTACTGTGCTTTCTAAGCCTATAATATTTGCTGAACTCTCTCCACCAAACACATGGTTAAGAAGAGAAAAGGTGCCTGGTAGGTAAGAACAATGGGGCTCACAAGTGACAACTTACCGGACTGGGGGATGTTATACATGCAGAATTACTATTATTATGCATCGTACATTAAGTCTGTCTGGAATGAATGCTGATCCAATTCTGTCAAACACAGAACACCAAAAGGCACATGTGCTCAAAGTATGCTCCCTTAGAAAATGTCCATATGAAGATGCTCACTGGGAAATGTGTAAGCATTTTTCCCTTTGGTAAGTATATCAATAGATTTTGAGGAATTGACACAAACAAATTTAAAAGGGAAAGGAGAAATTATTGGCATAGCTCTCACCCTTAGGTGAAAACTGACCCCAGTCTTCTGACTGCTGTCCAGTGGCATTCCATTATACTACTCCCTGGTATCACAGTGATCACACCTTTTCTATGAATAAACTTAGGATGTCAAATATATGGAATCTGAGTAGACACTATCTAACTCCACTATGTCATATCTAGCTAATTAATCTCAGCACTGTTGTTCAACCACATTCTCCAGATGGCCAGTACTAATTGACCAAGGTTAATAAAAGAGATGAAACTAATTGTTCATTCAGATACTGGACATTGCATTTATTATTCTGCTAATAATGCCTTGAAGGTATCCCACTAGCACCCATCTCCTCCCACCCCCAGACCCCTACAGTATGCTCAGGAAGTCAGATTGATCAGGGCACAAAATCCACCTTCATTAGCCTCTGGCTATGGATCCTGGGAACACTCACCTGACTTTTCTTTTCTTTTCTTTTCTTTTCTTTTCTTTTCTTTTCTTTTCTTTTCTTTCTTATGAAAAGAACTGAATGTCTTTTTATTTTTTTATTTTTGAAATATAATTTATTGTCAAGTTAGCTATCATACAGAGTACACAGTGTGCTCTTGGCTTCAGGAGTAGATTCCCATGATTCATCACTTACATACAACACCCAGTGTTCATCCCAACAAGTACCCTCCTCAATACCCATCACCAATTTCCCCTCCCCCCTAGTGCACCCATCAATCCTGTTTGTTCTCTGTATTTAAGAGTCTCTTATGGTTTAACTCTCTCTCAGTTTGTAACTATTTTTTCCCTTCCATTCCCCCATCGTCTTTTGTTAAGTTCTCAAATTCCACATTTGAGTGAGAACATATGATATCTGTCTTTCTCTGAGTAACTTATTTCACTTAGCATAATATCCTCCAGTTGCATCCATGTTGTTGCAAATGGCAAGATTTCATTCTTTTTCATTGCTGAGTAGTATTCTGTTGTATATGCATACATCACATCTTCTTTATCCATTCATCTATTGATGGACATTTGGGATCTTTCCATAATTTGGCTACCTTTCTGATCCTCTGTTGTATTACTGAAACCATTCCCCATAGGATTAATGGTTGAATCTAGCAGAAAATTTAAAGCTTGTCTTTCAGAGAACTGTTTCTCCCTGATCAGGTATCTTTCCTTTTCAGATCCCACTAACAAATCCACTAGCTATTTCTGCAGAATCCTGGACTCAAGGTTAAGTGAAATGGTTCCAGCCTCAGAGAAAGCAAGGCCCTATATTCCTAGCCTGAGATAACAAGCCCAAGACCCTATCCAGTCTATACCAGCTCTTGGAGCATGCCCACAGCCTCCTCTCCTTGTCCTAGATAAAATTTTGCCTCATTCTTATGTTGCCTCCACCTTAGAGTAAACATAGGATGTATGTTTCATACATACATACATACATACATGAACACATGCTCAATGTACATGTTCCATCATTCCTTATGAATAGTCATAAGGTCCCCTGACCTTTTTCATCAATATGTATGTCATCTCAACCCCTATGATTCTAAAAAAATTGGTTTGTCCCCTTTGAGGGTGGGGGATTTGAAGCTCATGCTCCTGTCTCTTCATCTGGCTGCTTCTTGAATCAACACTTCCCTTGTTGTATACCTGATGTGTCAGAGATTGGCTCTGCTGTACCTCAGACAAATGGATTCAGGTTCAGTCACATTATGCATAAAAATGAGAAATAATGAAATTTTTATTACAGTATGATTGGGTAAGTATTATATAAGATGAAATATATGAAAATACCTAGCACAATGCCTGGCATATCAAGGGTGCTCAATAAGCATGGGTTCATTTCATTTTTCAGCATGAATAGCATTGAGATGCCATCCAGGGACAAAGATAACTTGCTCTCAGGTCTTATTTTTCTTTTACTCCCCCATAATGTTACACCTATTAAGTAAGAAACATAAACTCCATGACTTACTTCACACTTAGAAACAGGATTCACAATAGTGCTGAAAATATGAAGGCATGCATGCAAAATGATTTTTCAAATATTGAATTTTGTTCCCAACAATGTTGGCAGAGAAAATTGGTATAAGCTATAGGGTTTCATGCATTACTACTAGAATGAAGTTAAAGCTTCCTGGGCTTTTTCATGGAAGAGGCTAGAAGATGAAGGCTGGAATCTTTGGCATGTGTTAATTAACAAAAACAATGCTGGGAACAACTTTGGGAGATGAGGAAGAGGAGTCTCTTGTTTTCCTAGAACAATAGCTGGAACTCAGAGCCCGTCAAACTCCGCCTACAGGTGCCCTATAGGTGCCACAGAAGTCAAGCAGATTATCAAGGAGAAGTGAATGTGAGATAAGAAGAGAAGCAGCAAGCCCACAAACCTGTTCTCTAAGGACTGTAACAAGGCAAGACTGAAATCTTTGAGCAACAGATGTCAGTTCCTTCAATCAATGAAAAATCTCCAGCACCACAGAGGAGACCATTGAGGTTGGAGTGAGCCAGGTAGGTCAAGACAAAAGAAACCTGTTTCCATCTGATATGTATGTTAAGGGAAGATCCCTGAAGGCCATTTCAATGACTCCACACAGCCTATAAGACAAAATCTGAACCTCTAAGCATAACCTACAAGGCCCTCCATGGCCTAACCCCACCATTTTCTCTAGTCTCATCTCTTACCACTCTCTGCCTCATAGAGCAGCTCCACATTGCTTAAAACTCTGTGCATATCGGGGCGCCTGGGTGGCGCAGTCTGTTAAGCGTCCGACTTCAGGCAGGTGACGATCTCGCGGTCCGTGAGTTCGAGCCCCGCGTCAGGCTCTGGGCTGATGGCTCGGAGCCTGGAGCCTGTTTCCGATTCTGTGTCTCCCTCTCTCTCTCTGCCCCTCCCCCATTCATGCTCTGTCTCTCTCTCTCTGTCCCAAAAATAAAAAAAAAAAAAAAAAAAAAAAAAAAAACTCTGTGCATACCATGATGTTCCTCTTCTGTGGGCCTTTGCTCACATTGTGTCCTCCACCTGGAAGACATTCTCTCCCTTCTTCCATTCCTCCCACCAACCTCTTCCATGTCTTCTAAACCTCAACAACAGTGGTGACTGGGTGGCTCAGTCAGTTAGGCATCCAACTTCAGCTCAGGTCATGATCTCAGGCTGTGCTGACAGCTCAGAGCCTGGAACCTGTGTCCTCCTCACTCTCTGCCCCTGTCCTGCTCGCACTCTGTCTCTGTTTGTCTCTCTCTCTTAAAAATAAACATTAAAATAAATAAGTAAACAGACAAACAAAAACTCAACAACCCCAGGGAGTCTCCCACAAACTGTGTCACATGCTTTTTCCATGTGTCCATTAATTTACTGAGCATAAGCCCTGTCCCTGCACTTACCATCCTGCTTTATGACTAACCACCTCTGAATCTTCTAGTTTAACCTATAAACAGCAAGAGGACAGGACTCCATGCTTTCCAGGGCTGTAGAGCCAGTGCCTAGCACTGTGCTTGGTACAGAACAGTACAGAAATGGTTACTGGATAAATGATGCCTGGATGAGGAATGAATGACTAATGAATGCCTTAGACATGGAAAGGGAGTAAAAGAGGGAAACCACATCTTACAGACCACCTACTAATCACTCCAACCACTCCCACCCAGAGATATGGAAGTGTTTAGGTGACAATATGTGGGAAACACTTAAGACTGGGGTTTCTAGAATTGTCACACTAGCTCTCCCACCACACAGAGAGGCAGCCAACCTACCTAGCCCTGAGTATATCCAGTTTCTTTCCCCAGAGATGGCCTTAAAGTTACATTCCTTTTTTTACCCCTTCTGATATAGAAAAATCCCCAGTGCTCAAACACTAATCACGTTAGACTGCTTGTCACTTCAGTTGACACCAGAGGTGAAGCTATGTCCACTCCAGCCTCAGCTCGTCATCAAACCTGATGACAGTGTGATGATAAAAAGTGACATGAGACACGGCTAGCATACGTGCACCACCCACTCTTGGTGATGTGAGAGATTTAGCTCACAAGCATTTTAAGAGCAGAAGGAAAGAAAGTGGTTTCTCAAAATTTGTGGTTGGAATAAAAAGGATAGGTAAAGTACCCTCCAGACAGCATCATGATACAAATGGTATTAAGTGATGCAGTATTTTTTGTGAGCCATTTAACTCATTACTCCCTGACATAATAATAAATGTTACAAATATCCAGTTCATATTACAACCTTGCTTTCCAAGAGACCAGTTGATCTGTTACTTACACCACACAGGAGTCAATATGGGAGCTACGGAGGATAGAAAAATGTTTATTTTGTGGCCCCTCGAAAGGTTATCAATTCAGCCTATTTGCTACAATGTACACTTTCTTCCATTAATACATTTAACAAATATTTGTTGAGTTCCCACTCTGTGCACACCACTACATGAAGTATTGGAGGCTTATTTGGGTCAAGAGGGAGGAGGGATGACAAGACTGGGAGGGTGAACTGACATCTGAAATGCAAGTTGATGAGATCCTAAAATAAATCTTTCTTTGGCAATTTTTCAGTGATGTTCCCTTTAACTTTGTGGATCCAAACTGGGTTTGCAATGTTTGTGATAGCGAGTGTCAAGTTTATGTTCTATCTTTCTTAGAAGGTGAAGTAGAAGTAGCTTTTGGATATAAGCAGAAGTCTTAACCAAAGATGCAACAAGAATTGATTTATTCATTAATAGAAGATACAGCATCCACAGTAACCCTGATCTAAATATCCTGGTAAGAAAACTAGGAGAAATGGAAAGGTAATGAAGAAACTCCAGGAGCTTTAGAGAATTCAGAGAATGAGGAAAGGTGTTTAAAGGTTAAATGAATAATTAATGTTTAATAAAATTAACAGTGATTAATAGCAAAGTGACATTTCATCTTAACACCTGGTACCACTATTGGAGAGAGAATTAAAATCATCAGAGAAGTGACTTATAAGGACTTAAGTAGGTGGTGAAAGCCTAAGGATTTAGGACCAGGATATCTGAAAAGGGCAAAAGAAAAGGGAAAGAGTTGATTTTTCTCCCAAGGGCAGGAGAGATGAATGAGAAAACAAGGAAATAGGGAAGGTAGTGCTGATACTGGGCATAGAGACATGAGCCAAGAGAGCCACTGGCACAAAGTTGGCTCTAAAGAATTTTAGGAAGGAGAAATTCTAATATCCAAGGTTAAAATTGTTTCACGTGCAAGCGTGCAATGTCACCCTCTCCTCTTTTCCTCTAAAACTTACAAAACCTCTCAAAAAACTTTAGGCTACTATAGTTTTCCTGGAATCCAATGAGTTTTATATTGAATTACACAGAAAAGCACACACACACACACAAAAATGCGTGTGGGAATAGAATTCCTGAGGCAAACAAGGGCAAGGGATTATAATCCCTGCAAAGAATTCACCGAGCCCTTGAAAACTCCCACAGACATTTGAGGGGCTGCTTACTTCTAGATTACTTTGGATCTTTGAGGCCACTGGGAGTTGCTATCAGGGGCACAATTTTGGGGCATCCATCTGTAGGTGTTATGATTGTGTCAACTGGCCTTCAAACAATCAAAATCTGGAAAGTCATCTTTCTTCCTTGGCAGAAAAGTAAAAGTTACTAATCAAAAGCAAGACTTCGCAATTAAAAGCACAGTTGAAACTTAATCAGTTGGTAGGGTCAAGTAAATGCTACATTTTCTTTCCTAATCTACCACTGAGTGCAAACAGGCAATAGAGACAAATGATTTTTCTATGAAAGTTCATATAATATGACCACAACTTTCAAGGGAATCTTGAAATCAGCAATTGTAATAAACCTCATTTTTCTCACTACAAAATAAAGTTATTTAAAGTTATTTTTTAAAAAGCTTTTTAAGTTTATTTTTAGTAAGAGAGAGCATGAGCAGAGGACAGTTAGACAGAGAGAGAGAGAGAGAGAGAGAGAGAGAGAGAGAGAGAGAGAGAAAATCTTAAGCAGGTTCTGCAGGGTCAGTGCAGAAATCAATGTGGGGTTCAAACTCACGAAACTGAGATCATGACCTGAGCCAAAATCAAGAGTCAGACGCTTAACCGAATGAGCCACCCAGGCGCCCTGAAAAATGAAGTTATTAATGGCGACATTTGAATAACGTCTGTAGTCTAGTTAACAGTATTGTACCAATGTCAGTTTCCTGGTTTTGGTAATATATGTAGTTATGTAAGATGTCATTATAAATTGGGTTAAGGCTACATGGGACCTCTTTGTACTAGTTTTACAACTTCTTATATGTCTAAAATATAAGATAAAAAGTTTGAAAGAAATGGTGTTAATATCTTTTTCACAGGTAGTAATGACTAAATGCGATAAAACATGAAAATATATGGTTAAATTGCCAAAAGTGCATGATTCTTGGTGGTTTAATAATCATTCCTATTCTCCAGCTCTCAAAACCAATGGTTTTTCTCAGGGTAATAATAGCTAATGCATATGTACCCCTTACATGCGTCAGCTATCACTTTAGTTTTTTTAAGTCTGTTACCTCATGTAAGTCTCTCAACAATTCCATGATAGACTAATAATGGTTTTCTTTTTGCAGGTGAGCAAAATGAGGCTGAGGGAAGAGACATTTGGTAAAAGTCACATAGCTTAGAACTGGGTAGAATTGGGTCACAAAGCTAGATCTCAGATTCTAGTGCCGGAGCTCTTCAATACCACACACAATGCCTCTCCTTTTGCAGTCTCACCTCCCCAAGATACCAGAATAAAAGAGATTATGGTTTGTATTCATTTGTTTATTTGCTGCATAAAAAGTCACGGCAAACTCAGTGGCTTAAAGCAATACTCTTTTATTATCTCATCATTCTGTAAGTCACAAAGTTGGAGTATGGCATGGCTGGGTTCTTAGCTCACATACTCATGCACTGAAATCAAGGGGTTGGGTACCTGTATTTTCATATAGAGCTCAAGGTCCTCTCCACGTTCAGATGGCTGTGGCAGAATTCATTTCTTTGCATTTTAAGACTAAGGTCTCCATCTCCTTGCTGACTGCCAACCAGAGGACACTCACAGCTCCTCGAGGGTACTCTGATACCGTGCCATGTAGCTCCCTTTATCTTCAAAGCCAGCAATGGAGACTCTCCCTACGTAAAATCCTTTTGGATTTCAAATCTCTATCCCTGGAAGAGTCTAGGCTGTTTTAAGGGCCCACCTAACTAGGTCGTCAGTCCAGGATAATGTTCCTTTTTGTAAAACCATCTGTGTCACATAAATAACATAAAGATGGCATGGCATATATCAGAGTCACAGCTTGGGGATTACCTAAGGGTCAGGATCTTCAGAGCCCTCAGAATTCTGCCTATCCCAGTACTTTTCCAACACTGCCAACCTTCTTAACCTTGAAGTACAAGGGTATGAAAAGATAAAAGACCATCTCAAGTTAACCTCAAAATGCAGTTAACTGGCTAACCCAGGCCTTTGGTATGTATTATACAACTGGGAAAAGTGGTGTGCTACCTTTCCCAGAGTTCCTTGATTAATGGAGACTTAAATGCATACCAAGAGTCAATGTTCTCTTGTTGTTGTTTATTTACTGTCCTATTTTGACTAGGACAGAAATTGCTATGAAAAGAATATATCAAGGAACACATGGAATGACAGCTTATCAGGATAACTAGGAAAATCCAGACTACATTCACTCATGCGACATGGTTACTCTTTAGGGGACTCATAGAGGCACGACTCTCCAAATGGACTACTTTGAGTATTTTCCTGTCAGATCAACTGTTGCTAAATGTTAAATGTAAAGAGGCCAAAATACTAAAGTATCAAAGGTTTTAGACCTCCCTCTCCACCAGAGGACAAAGAAAATGCTATATTCACCCCCCAGCTCTTCTTCCTCTCCCCCACTGCTCCTGCAACACCTACCACTCTCCAGGAAAGAACATCAGGGCCAGACTGTTATTTGGATTTGTGACAGAATCATTACAGAAGGGGCAGGAAGAACAAGACTTAGGGAGGTTGAGGTAAGAAAGTCCTTTACAAGAAAGGCTAAGTCAATTTATAAATTAAAAAGCTGAAGAGAAGGAAGAGATAAGACAGAAAAATGTGTGCAAGCTGAAAGCAAAAAGTAGCAGGGGGTGGAGTTAGAAAATGAGCCACTTGAGAGAATATGGGATAGGAAGAACAAGGAATCTTTCAACCTCTTCTGGAAAAAAAATTCTTAACTCAATCTGAGTATTAATTTGCTTGAGGGGGGAGGATGTTCCTAAATCTACTAAAACTATATGTAAAATTGTGTGTGAATATAATTTCTTGAAAATTAATCTATAAAGATTCTGGGAAGGTTATTTGACCCTAAAAATATTGTGAGAAAGATACCATTACTATGGGAAGAGCTCCAGAAAATGCCTGTATTCTTCTGGATAAGACACAGGGTTGTTATTATAGTAAAGGACTCAGACAATTACAGGCAAACAGAGGCCCTGAAGATATAAGTCACTGGCTTCCTGGTTATGCATGGGGCAGGACATACCTAGCACATACATCATAAAAGTGTACCCAGTATTTGATGGTTGAGAAAGCTGGCCTAGTAGATATTCTATTGTCGCTTGGTAACAGTATGTGGTGGCCAGCCTCCAAAATGGCAACCAATGACCACTTCTTTCTGGTTTCTACACTTTTTTGCACTCTTTTTGCATAGTGAACCAGGGGAGGCTTGAGTGACCAACAGAACACAGAAGTGGTAATATTTTGCTATGGAGATTAAGTCATGGAGGTCAAGTGTTGTGGCCTCTGCCTTGGTCTTTTGGATTTCTTACTCTGGAAAGCTAGCCACCATGTCAAGAGGGCACTCAAGTTGCCCTATAGAAAGTCCCACGTGGAGAGGAACAGAGGTCTCTCAGCAAGAGCAAGCATCAACTTATCAGTTACATGAATGAGCCAAACTAGAACTGGATCCTCCAGTCCCCATCAAACTTTTTTTTTTTAATTTTTTTTAACGTTTATTTATTTTTGAGACAGAGAGAGACAGAGCATGAACAGGGGAGGGGCAGAGAGAGAGGGAGACACAGAATCGGAAGCAGGCTCCAGGCTCTGAGCCATCAGCCCAGAGCCCGACGCAGGGCTCAAACTCACGGACCGTGAGATCGTGACCTGAGCTGAAGTCGGACGCTTAACCGACTGAGCCACCCAGGCACCCCCCCCCCCCCATCAAACTTTCAAATGACTGTAATCCTGGCTAATGTCTGAATGTAATCTCATGATATATTCAAGCCAGAACTACACAGTCATGATGCTCCAGAACACCTGATCTACATATGTTGTATAAAATAGTCAATTATTATTCTATAAGCCACTGAATTTTTTGAATAATTTGTTACCTAGTATCTAGCTAGTTAATAGGCCAATGTGCAGAGGTGGTGCTCAATTATGAATTACTAACACTGATATTCAATCTAATATAAACAAAGGTAACATCTGATAAAAACATAAATGCATGTTTTTGCTAATTATGAATGATAATGGTGTCATAACTTATAAAGCACACAGTAGCACATTTTTACCATTGGCTGGCAATGAGTTTATTCCCTCCTGGTTACAGTGGGAAAATGCAATGCTTATATTTTCTTTTGACATACTGATTTCACAAGCTACTATAGATCCCTCTAACTCTGCAATAAAACCACTACCTATCAAACAACAACACCAAAAAAATCCACGTCCTTTCTACATTGCTTGCCTTTACAATAACAAAGGGAAAAGCTTATACTAATCCTCAGCTGGATTTAGAAACCAAAGAAAGTGAAATGTAGCGGTATGCTAGTGACATAATAATGAAAATCATCAAATTGGCATTAATACTGTTGATGGAATTTGTTTAAGTAATAAATTTAAATGTATTCACTACACACCTTGAATAATATTATATTCTCTACAATCAAAAATTAATAAGCATGAAAGTCTACAATGTTTTTATTTCTGAAAAGAACAAATATTATGGCCTCATAAGAACAATTGAGTGATCTCAATATTTTCTCCCTCAAATATAAGGCAATTAAAGATGAACCAACCACGAAGAAATATTAATAACTACAAAATGAAAACCACTGAGGAAAAACTCACAAACAAATGATGGATTGTGTAAACTAGATCATTAAAGCCTAGTAATTTCCAAGGTTTGCTGAACAGATAAAGTATTATTTATTTACAACATGAGGAATTATAGTCCCTCCCTTTTGCAGTACTCTGGTAATGACAAACAGTGTCATTTGGAGCATTTTCAGAAGGCAAACTGTATATTTCTAGAGGTAAACTATATTTGTGTTTCAATGAGAAGACCAAAGTCTCTCTCAAAAATAAATAAATAAACATTAAAAAAAAAGAAGTTCAAGAAAGACAGGTGATTGCTGAGCTTTTACTGATAATCTTTTTAAACATCTAACAGCAGGGATGAGCATGTCTGTAGCAAGTCACAAGAAGAAAGTTAAACTAGTATAGGCAATAATAATAATAATAATAATAATAGCAACACATAGTGAGATTTATTAAATACTTACTGTAGATTGAAAAAGTGACCATAATCACTCCTAGCTCTCCCCCCATTTAAACTCTTTGCAATGTGACAGATTTTCGTATGAAAAGGTAGTCTACTTCTCCATTTCACAGATGAGGGTTGGCCTCATGACTTGCTTGGTCTAAGCACCATGAGAGAAAGGATGTGGGAGGGCTTGCTGGAGGATGTGGGACCATGCAGAGATAAACTAAGCCATCTCAGAAACTTACCACAGACGCATTAGTGAGCAGATCTGAGACAAGAATAACCACCCAGCAGAACCCAGAAAAAAAGGCCAACCCATAGAATCATAAGTTCAATTGATGGTTGTTTTAAGTCACTAACTTTGGGGTAGTTTATTATGTAGCAATAGTTAACTGGTATGTGCCAAGCATTACCTAAAGTGTGTTACACACATTATTTAATATAATCCTTGCCACATGCTATGAGGTAGGTAGTATTAGTATCTCCATTTTAGAGGTGAGAACCTGAGGCATAGAACAACAGAGGGAATTCCTTGTTTAATGTACCTGAAATATTCCAAGGATATGATCCTACTGGATTCAGGTATGACTGGTCTAGATCTTTAGGCAATGTCACCAGGACTCTGCTTTAATTATTATCCATTTCTGGCTCCACTTTTCTCTTCACTGTATGGATTTATCCTCAAAGTCCCCTTCCCTGGGGTGGCTATCTGCTCATAATCCAGAGGAAAATAGCTCAGGTAAAAGTCTAGGGAGGCTCTGACTAGCTAGACCTAATCATGTGCCCAATTCAAGGACCAGGGGGCAGGTGAAACCTTATGACTGGCAGTTCCATCAGAATCACCTGGTGGGGACGGGCTAGAGAGCAATAGTTCTGGGATGGAGAAATGAATACTGGGCGGACAGTAGCATTATGCCCTCTGCAATGATTCACAGATTCATTACGTGGATTCTAGGACCCCTGAGTGCTGACGTGATTGGAAATATTTGAACTATAACATCGAGTCTGTCTAGAACCTGGTGTACCCTCCAACACACAAAACCAAGGACTCCACTCTTCTAGTCCCCAGGCACCCTTCTCTTCTCCCATCTCTCCATGCCACCTTGTCACAGCTCCTCTCCCTGAATAATAAGAACACTCTCTGGCACTTTTTAGTTTTATAGATTTAGCTGATGTTTGAAGAACAGCATTTTCTCCACAGCTAAATTGGAAAGTGGATTATTTGCTTTACAAAAAGATTCTCGACTTTACAAAGGATTTCCCAGAAGAGGACTTTAAATAGCAACCTCCCCCTAGTGCATTTAAACTATAATTCCATTTGCAAGCTACTGCTTCTCAATACCTCAAATTTAGTTTACTTGAGGGGCTAGGCTAGGCAGGGACTTCTAAAAGTCCCTCCAACTCAAAAAGTACATGAGTCTGACCAACAACTCATAGCAGAAAGACCAGGATAGTGGTACTTGTTGCTCTCACCTGTAAAAGGTGTGTAAGAATGTCACCTACCACAAAGTTATGTTGTGAGGACCAAATTAGTTAAGATAGATGACATGTCTAGCACATTGCTAGTACAAATCAAGTAGTCTGCCTGCAACTACTTTGAATAGCTTCCAACCCGTTTGGGCTTCCTAGCCAGAGGTGTCCATTCAAAATGTAAATTCTACCTTGTCACACCATTCCACTCAAAATCTCAATAGTTTTTCAATGCCACAATCAAAAACCTCATTCCTTGGAAGATTCAATGAGAGCCCAATGCCTGGCCTTCCCCTGGCTGCTAGAACCATTACTCACCATTCTCATTCCCATCTTTACACAAAATCTGATATTTTCTCCAAATTACAAGAAAATGAAATTTCTTTTCCTCTTCTTCTACCTCCTCCTGTGAGCCTCAGCTCCATTTCTGTGCTCTCCTTTGCAATGAAACTTCTTGAAAGATTTGTCCATGTTCATGGTCTTTAGTTGTTCCCTCCCCACTCCCTACTTGAAATCTCCACTTGGATATAAAATGCAAATCTTATCGGCATGTCCAGCAACGAACTCCTAGTCCCCTCCTTCTCTATCTTGCTCTCCCTGGACTTTTTCTCACATAAGTTGACGCAAATCCAAACTTCTGGAAATCTTGCAGAAGTGTCTGTCTATCCATACCCACCATCCATATCCATCAGTTAACCCTATTGCCTCACCTTCAGAGTACAAGTGAAGAATGACCACTTCTCACTAACTGCATTGCCTTCCACTGGCCTATGCCATAGCTGTCTATTGTTGGAATTACTGCAATAGCCTCCTCATTACCTTGGCTTCCACCCTTGGCTCCCAAACCTTTATTTCCAGTAGAGTAGGAAGATAAATCCTGTTTAAACAGCAAGTCAGATCATGTCCTGATTGCTGAAAACACTTCAGTAGCCATTTCACTCCGAGCAAAAGCCAAAGCCCAACAAAGACCAGAAGGCCCTCTGTAATCTAACCACCACCCAGATCTTTTTAGCTTATTTCCTACTAACTCCCCACCTGGTCCACTCTGCTCCAACCATGCCAGCCTGCAACCTTTCCTGAACATGACAAGCACACTCCCATCTTTTAACCTGGCTGTGTTCTCTACCTGAAACACTTTTTCACTGGGTATCTGTGGAGTTCACCCCTCACCCTTCAGACTGTCACCTTCATAATGAGGCTCCCCTTTATCAGTACCTTCAAAAGCAGGAGTTGCCCCCACCTGGAGATACTCATGATTCTCGTTACCCCTCACCATCTGTTTCCCTTGCCACTTTCTAATGTACTATATAATTTCATTATTAGGTTTATTATTCACTGACTCTCCCTTTCCCAAATATATTAGCCCCTCAAGGACTGTAATCTTAGTGTGTCTTGTTCATGTATCCCACACAATCAGAAAAAAAAAGCCCAGCATATAACAGATGCTCAATAAATATGTTAACTAAGTAGATGCTCTTGTCATGCTGGTCTTCCATTCTCCTAAAACTTGAAGCTATAGTTCATACATCACTTCCTCAGAAAAACCCTCACTGATCTCCCTGGTAAATTTCCTTAATGACAGACCCAAAGTCCCTCTGCTTCACAGAACTTGTTTTTTAAAGTTTATTTATTTTAAGAAAGTGTGCGTATGTGAACCACAGAGAGAGAGGAGGAGAGAGAATCCCAAGCAGGCTCCATGCTCTCAGTGCACAGCCTAAAGCAGGGCTTGATCTCACCAACCTGGAGATCATGACCTGAGCCGAAATCAGGAGTCAGACGTTTACTTGGATGAGCCACTAAGTATCCCTGCTTCATAGCACTTTTTTTTTTCAATATATGAAATTTATTGTCAAATTGGTTTCCATACAACACCCAGTGCTCATCCCAAAAGGTAACCTCCTCAATACCCATCACGCATCCTCCCCTCCCTCCCACCCCCCATCAACCCTCAGTTTGTTCTCAGTTTTTAACAGTCTCCTATGCTTTGGCTCTCTCCCACTCTAACGTCTTTTTTTTTTTTTTTCCTTCCCCTTCCCCATGGGTTTCTGTTAAGTTTCTCAGGATCCACATAAGAGTGAAACCATATGGTATCTGTCTTTCTCTGTATGGCTTATTTCACTTAGCATCACACTCTCCAGTTCCATCCACGTTGCTACAAAAGGCCATATTTCATTCTTTCTCATTGCCACGTAGTATTCCATTGTGTATATAAACCACAATTTCTTTATCCATTCATCAGTTGATGGACATTTAGGCTCTTTCCATAATTTAGCTATTGTTGAGAGTGCTGCTATAAACATTGGGGTACAAGTGCCCCTATGCATCAGTACTCCTGTATCCCTTAGGTAAATTCCTAGCAGTGCTATTGCTGGGTCATAGGGTAGGTCTACTTTTAATTTTCTGAGGAACCTGCACACTGCTTTCCAGAGCGGCTGCACCAATTTGCAATCCCACCAACAGTGCAAGAGGGTTCCCGTTTCTCCACATCCTCTCCAGCATCTATAGTCTCCTGATTTGTTCATTTTAGCCACTCTGACTGGCGTGAGGTAATATCTGAGTGTGGTTTTGATTTGTATTTCCCTGATAAGGAGCGACGTTGAACATCTTTTCATGTGCCTGTTGGCCATCTGGATGTCTTCTTTAGAGAAGTGTCTATTCATGTTTTCTGCCCATTTCTTCACTGGGTTATTTGTTTTTTGGGTGTGGAGTTTGGTGAGCTCTTTATAGATTTGGGATACTAGCCCTTTGTCCGATATGTCATTTGCAAATATCTTTTCCCATTCCGTTGGTTGCCTTTTAGTTTTGTTGGTTGTTTCCTTTGCTGTGCAGAAGCTTTTTATCTTCATAAGGTCCCAGTAATTCATTTTTGCTTTTAATTCCCTTGCCTTTGGGGATGTGTTGAGTAAGAGATTGATACGACTAATGTCAGAGAGGTCTTTTCCTGCTTTCTCCTCTAGGGTTTTGATGGTTTCCTGTCTCACATTCAGGTCCTTTACCCATTTTGAGTTTATTTTTGTGAATGGTGTGAGAAAGTGGTCTAGTTTCAACCTTCTGCATGTTGCTGTCCAGTTCTCCCAGCACCATTTGTTAAAGAGACTGTCTTTTTTCCATTGGATGTTCTTTCCTGCTTTGTCAAAAATGAGTTGGCCATACGTTTGTGGGTCTAGTTCTGGGGTTTCTATTCTATTCCATTGGTCTATGTGTCTGTTTTTGTGCCAATACCATGCTGTCTTGATGATTACAGCTTTGTAGTAGAGGCTAAAGTCTGGGATTGTGATGCCTCCTGCTTTGGTCTTCTTCTTCAAAATTACTTTGGATATTTGGGGCCTTTTGTGGTTCCATATGAATTTTAGGATGGCTTGTTCTAGTTTCGAGAAGAATGCTGGTGCAATTTTGATTGGGATTGCATTGAATGTGTAGATAGCTTTGGGTAGTATTGACATTTTGACAATATTTATTCTTCCAATCCATGAGCAGGGAATGTCTTTCCATTTCTTTATATCTTCTTCAATTACCTGCATAAGCTTTCTATAGTTTTCAGCATACAGATCTTTTACATCTTTGGTTAGATTTATTCCTAGGTATTTTATGCTTCTTGGTGCAATTGTGAATGGGATCAGTTTCTTTATTTGTATTTCTGTTGCTTCATTGTTAGTGTATAAGAATGCAACTGATTTCTGTACATTGATTTTGTATCGTGCAACTTTGAATTCATGTATCAGTTCTAGCAGACTTTTGGTGGAGTCTATCGGATTTTCCATGTATAATATCATGTCATCTGCAAAAAGCAAAAGCTTGACTTCATCTTTGCCAATTTTGATGCCTTTGATTTCCTTTTGTTGTCTGATTGCTGATGCTAGAACTTCCAACACTATATTAAACAACAGCGGTGAGAGTGGGCATCCCTGTCGTGTTCCTGATCTCAGGGAAAAAGCTCTCAGTTTTTCCCCATTGAGGATGATGTTAGCTGTGGGCTTTTCATAAATGGCTTTTATGATGTGTAAGTATGTTCCTTCTATCCCGACTTTCTCAAGGGTTTTTTTACATTTTTTTTTTTTCAACATTTTTTATTTATTTTTGGGACAGAGAGAGACAGAGCATGAACGGGGGAGGGGCAGAGAGAGAGGGAGACACAGAATCGGAAACAGGCTCCAGGCTCCGAGCTATCAGCCCAGAGCCTGACGCGGAGCTCGAACTCACGGACCGCGAGATCGTGACCTGGCTGAAGTCGGACGCTTAACCGACTGCGCCACCCAGGCGCCCCTCTCAAGGGTTTTTATTAAGAAAGGGTGCTGGATTTTGTCAAAGGTGTTTTCTGCATTGATTGACAGGACCATATGGTTCTTCTTTTTTTTTTTTTTTTAATGTGATGTATCACGTTGATTGATTTGCGAATGTTGAACCAGCCCTGCATCCCAGGAATGAATCCCGCTTGATCATGGTGAATAATTCTTTTTATAAACTGTTGAATTCGATTTGCTAGTATCTTATTGAGAATGTTTGCATCCATATTCATCAGGGATATTGGCCTGTAGTTCTCTTTTTTTACTGGGTCTCTGTCTGGTTTAGGAATCAAAGTAATACTGGCTTCATAGAATGAGTCTGGAAGTTTTCCTTCCCTTTCTATTTCTTGGAATAGCTTGAGAAGGATAGGTATTATCTCTGCTTTAAACGTCTGGTAGAACTCCCCTGGGAAGCCATCTGGTCCTGGACTCTTATTTGTTGGGAGATTTTTGATGACTGATTCAATTTCTTCGCTGGTTATGGGTCTGTTCAAGCTTTCTATTTCCTCCTGATTGAGTTTTGGAAGAGTGTGGGTGTTTAGGAATTTGTCCATTTTTTCCTGGTTGTCCAGTTTGTTGGCATATAATTTTTCATAGTATTCCCTGATAATTGTTTGTATCTCTGAGGGATTGGTTGTAATCATTCCATTTTCATTCATGATTTTATCTGTTTGGGTCATCTCCCTTTTCTTTTTGAGAAGCCTGGCTAGAGGTTTGCCAATTTTGTTTATTTTTTCAAAAAACCAACTCTTGGTTTCATTGATCTGCTCTACAGTTTTTTTAGATTCTATATTGTTTATTTCTGCCCTGATCTTTATTATTTCTCTTCTTCTGCTGGATTTAGGCTGCCTTTACTGTTCTGCTTCTATTTCCTTTAGGTGTGCTGTTAGATTTTGTATTTGGGATTTTTCTTGTTTCTTGAGATAGGCCTGGATTGCAATGTATTTTCCTCTCAGGACTGCTTTCGCTGCGTCCCAAAGCATTTGGATTGTTGTATTTTCATTTTCGTTTGTTTCCACATATTTTTTAATTTCTTCTCTAATTGCCTGGTTGACCCACTCATTCGTTAGTAAGGTGTTCTTTAACCTCCATGCTTTTGGAAGTTTTCCAGACTTTTTCCTGTGGTTGATTTCAAGCTTCATAGCATTGTGGTCTGAAAGTATGCATTGTATAATTTCAATTCTTGTAAACTTATGAAGGGCTGTTTTGTGACCTAGTATATGATCTATCTTGGAGAATGTTCCATGTGCACTCGAGAAGAAAGTATATTCTGTTGCTTTGGGATGCAGAGTTCTAAATATATCTGTCAAGTCCATCTGATCCAATGTATCATTCAGGGCCCTTGTTTCTTTACTGACTGTGTGTCTAGATGATCTATCCATTTCTGTAAGTGGGGTGTTAAAGTCCCCTGCAATTACCACATTCTTATCAATAAGGTTGCTTATGTTTGTGAGTAATTGTTTTATATATTTGGGGGCTCCGATATTCGGCACATAGACATTTATAATTTTTAGCTCTTCCTGATGGATAGACCCTGTAATTATTATATAATGCCCTTCTTCATCTCTTGTTACAGCCTTTAATTTAAAGTCTAGTTTGTCTGATATAAGTATGGCTACTCCAGCTTTCTTTTGGCTTCCAGTAGCATGGTAAATAGTTCTCCATCCCCTCACTCTCAATCTGAAGGTGTCCTCAGGTCTAAAATGAGTCTCTTGTAGACAGCAAATAGATGGGTCTTGTTTTTTTATCCATTCTGATACCCTATGTCTTTTGGTTGGCGCATTTAATCCATTTACATTCAGTGTTATTATAGAAAGATACGGGTTTAGAGTCATTGTGATGTCTGTATGTTTTATGCTGGTAGTGATGTCTCTGGTACTTTGTCTCACAGGATCCCCCTTAGGATCTCTTGTAGGGCTGGTTTAGTGGTGACAAATTCCTTCAGTTTTTCTTTGTTTGGGAAGACCTTTATCTCTCCTTCTATTCTAAATGACAGACTTGCTGAATAAAGGATTCTCGGCTGCATATTTTTCCTGTTTAGCACACTGTAGATATCGTGCCAAGCCTTTCTGGCCTGCCAAGTTTCAAAAGAGAGATCAGTCATGAGTCTTATAGGTCTCCCTTTATATGTGAGGGCACGTTTATCCCTTGCTGCTTTCAGAATTTTCTCTTTATCCTTGTATTTTGCCAGTTTCACTATGATATGTCGTGCAGAAGATCGATTCAAGTTATGTCTGAAGGGAGTTCTCTGTGCCTCTTGGATTTCAATGCCTTTTTCCTTCCCCAGTTCAGGGAAGTTCTCAGCTATTATTTCTTCAAGTACCCCTTCAGCACCTTTCCCTCTCTCTTCCTCCTCTGGGATACCAATTATGCGTATATTATTTCTTTTTAGTGTATCACTTAGTTCTCTAATTTTCCCCTCATACTCCTGGGTTTTTTTTATCTCTCTTTCTCTCAGCTTCCTCTTTTTCCATAACTTTATCTTCTAGTTCACCTATCTCTCCTCTGCCTCTTCAATCCGAGCTGTCGTGGTTTCCATTTTGTTTTGCATTTCGTTTAAAGTGCTTTTCAGCTCCTCGTGACTGTTCCTTAGTCCCTTGATCTCTGTAGCAAGAGATTCTCTGCTGTCCTCTATACTGTTTTCAAGCCCAGCGATTAATTTTATGACTATTATTCTAAATTCACTTTCTGTTATATTATTTAAATCCTTTTTGATCAGTTCATTGGCTGTTGTTATTTCCTGGAGATTCTTCTGAGGGAATTCTTACGTTTGGTCATTTTGGATAGTCCCTGGAGTGGTGAGGACCTGCAGGGCACTTCCCCTGTGCTGTGGTGTATAATTGGAGTTGGTGGGCAGGGCCGCAGTCCGACCTGATGTCTGCCCCCAGCCCACCGCGGGGGCCACAGTCAGACTGGTGTGTGCCTTCTCTTCCCCTCTGCTAGGGGTGGGATTCACTGTGGGGTGGCGTGGCCCATCTGGGCTACTTGCACACTTCCAGGCTTGTGGTGCTGGGGATCTGGCGTATTAGCTGGGGTGGGTAGGCAAGGTGCACGGGGGCAGGAGGGGCAGGCTTAGCTCGCTTCTCCTTAGGTGATCCACTTCAGGAGGGGCCCTGTGGCAGCGGGAGGGGGTCAGATCCGCTGCTGGAGGTTTGGCTCCGCAGAAGCACAGAGTTGGGTGTTTGTGCGGAGTGAGCAAGTTCCCTGGCAGGAACTGGTTCCCTTTGGGATTTTGGCTGGGGGATGGGCGGGGGAGATGGCGCTGGCGAGCGCCTTTGTTCCCCGCCAAGTTGAGCTCTGTCTTCCGGGGGCTCAGCAACTCTCCCTCCCTTTGTCCTCCAGCCTTCCTGCTTTCCGAGCAGAGCTGTTAACTTATGACCTCCCAGAGGCTAAGTCTCTCTTGCTGTCGGAACACACTCCGTCCGGCCCCTCCGCTTTTGCCAGCCAGAGTCGGGGGCTCTGCTTGGCTGGCAGGCTGCCCCTCAGCCCCAGCTCCCTCCCGCCAGTCCGTGGAGCGCGCACCGCCTTGCCGCCCTTCCTACCCTCTTCCGTGGGCCTCTAGTCTGCGCTTGGCTCCGGAGACTCCGTTCTACTAATCCTCTGGCGGTTTTCTGGGTTATTTAGGCAGGTGTAGGTGGAATCTAAGTGATCAGCAGGACGTTCAGTGAGCCCAGCGTCCTCCTATGCCACCATCTTCCAACCTCCTCCCATAGCACTTTTGAGACATCTAACTTATATTTGCTTTGTGACTACCCAAGCTCTCTCAGGACAGGGAAAATTCTGTTTTTATTTATCATCTTTATCACTAATACCTAAGAGTCTTTGCATATAGTAAGTGTTCAATAAGTATTTTTTAAATAAATGAATAGCAGTTGGTTATTCATATTATAAGAAGTTAATATTCCTTTACTCATCAATGGCCCCAAGCACATACACAATTAGCATGATTAAAATCAACCTTCTTTACGAGCACATGGGTGGCTCAGTCAGTTAAGCATCTAATCCTTGATTTTGGCTCAGGTCATGATCTCACGGTACCTGGGATCAAGCCCTCCACTGGGCTCTGCACTGACAGCATAAAGCCTGCTTTGGATTCTCTCTCTCTCTACCTCTCTCTTTGCCCCATTCCTGCTGTTGCATGCTCGCTCTCTCTCTCTCTCTCTCTCAAAATAAATAAACTTTTTAAAAAATCATTAAAATTTTTTTTAATGTTTACTTATTTATTTTGAGAGAGGGAGAGAGACAGAGAATCCCAAGAAGGCTCCCCACTGTCAGAAGAGAGCCCAGAGCAGGGCTCAAATTCACAAACCATGATATCATGACATGAGCTGAAACCAAGAGTTGGACACTTAACCAACTTACTCCTCCCTAGGCACCCCTAAAGTTTTTCAAAATTTTATTTCCTTTATTTCCAGTAGAGGAAACAGTTAATTGTCCCCCAAATAGGCCAGTGGTAACCTGCAGGGCTCCTGTAGATACTTTGCCTTCTACCCTATGTAGCTAAAGGACTGTACCCAAGTGATCTGAGTGCCTTCTATTAGAACTTTACCTCAGTATTAGTTGGTTTCATCTGAAACAGGCCTTTTCATTTCCATCTTAAAAGCATGCAAATATTTTTGTTTTATGAATAAAAAATTGAAATTTGCCTGGGGAACCTGGGTGGTTCAGTCAGTTAAGCATCTGACTCTTGATTTTGGCTCAGATCATGATCTCACCTATGTTGGGCTCTGTGCTGACAGCCTGGAGCCTGCCTGGGAATCTCTCTCTCCCTCTTTCTGCCTCTCCTCCACAAACACTGTGTTCGCGTGCTCTCTTACTCTCTCTCAAAATAAATAAACTTAAAAAAAACAAATAGAAATTTGCAAATTAGACTCCAAAAATATCCATTCTTAATCTTTTCACTTTAAAGTGTTTTCTTTTTAAATTTATTTTATGACAGATTAATTCAAAATTCATCATTGTAAGAGAGATGGGCATAATTGCCCAAAAAAGAAAAAGATGGTGGCACATCTCTGATCTTCTGATAACTGTGTAAATACTGATATTCTACATGC
The DNA here is from genome assembly GCF_018350215.1 of Panthera leo. Lineage (NCBI taxonomy): Eukaryota > Metazoa > Chordata > Mammalia > Carnivora > Felidae > Panthera > Panthera leo. The sequence goes on from NC_056680.1 coordinate 49,605,240, forward strand.
ATGGAATTATGACTAACTGAATTAGGGCTGATATCGTATACCCCGGATTTGTTGGGTTGTGTTAGTAATTTAACACAGAAAATTACTGATATAATCCTCTGGTTAGTAAAATTAAATAGAGCTTCTTTCTTGATACACTATAGCCTTTTTAATCTGGGACTTGAGAAGGCTCAGAATGAAGAGACATGGGTTAACTGCTTATGTATTCCTAGTTTTCTCCTCAGAACATTTACATAGTATGTCCCTGTTGGGATGTTCAAGATTGACTGCTGAGCACTAAATAGTCTGGGCCCAGCCACAGGAATAGATTAGTACACAGAAGCCTGATGGAATTTTCCTCTGAAGAAGGGCTCTACCTCTCCTTCTCACCCCACTCTGAAAAGACACTGTAACTCTTGTGGGGTCTGAGGCCTTGATAAATAAAGCAGTGGCAAAGAGGGTGGGTTAGGCATCTTATATTTGCCAAGGACTCTTGAGAGAAAAAAGGAAACATTTTAACAATTTTACTACCAAATATTTCAAGCATATAAAAATGTATACAAATAATAAAACTAACACTCTTACGTCCACTATCAAACTTTGCCAAATCTTAATATTTTATCTTGTATCAGATCTAGTAGAAATAAAAGGGAACATCAGAGATGTGATTGATGTTCTCTAAGGACCCCACCTGTACCACACATTCACCTGTCTTCTTTCCAAGACATATTTACTCTCCAGAGTCTAAAGTTTACATTGACATGTGTTTTTTATTGTTATCTATACATTTTTTGTGTGTTTTAAAATATATTCTCTAAGCAAGTTGTACATACACACACACACACACACACACACACACACACGCATGCACCTTGGCTCACTATTCTATTTTTTAGATGTATCCATATTAAAACTTGAATAAATCACATTCCATGTCATCTACTTTAAACCAGTGAATTGCATTTCAGCATTTAAACTCATAAGTGATGGGGCACCTGAGTGGCTCAGTCAATTAAGCGTCTGACTTCAGCTCATGATCTCACAGTTTGTGGTTTCAAGCCCTGCATCAGGCTCTGTGCTGACAGCTTATAGCTGGAGACTGCTCCAGATTCTGTGTCTCCCTCTCTCTCTACTCCTCCCCTGTTCATTCTCTCTCTCTCCCTCTCTCTCTCTCTCTCTGTCTGTCTGTCTCTCCCTCTCTCTCTCTCTCTGTCTGTCTCTCTCTCTCTCAAAAAAATAATAAATTAACATTAAATTCCTAACAGATCAACTCATTCTCATGGTGGTATATGTTCATGTTGTTTCTTTTTCTTGGTATGGCAGGGGTACTGGTGGCAGGAGTGAGGGAAGAATAAAGAGCTACTTTTTCTTCCTGGTGATTCCAATATGTACCCTGCAAGAGAGTCTGTGTGGTTAAAAGATGTCTGTGATGATTAACCTTACATGTCAAGTTGTCTGAACCATGATATCCAAATTTTTGGTTAAATGTTATTCCAGAAGTTTCTGTGAGGATGTTTTATGGATAAGATAAACATTTAAATTGATGGAATGTGAGTAAAGCAAATTGCCCTCCATAATGTAGGTGGACTTCAATCAATCAGTTCAAGGAGAAGAAAAAGCTAAGAGAAAAAAGCCTGAGGTCCCCTGAGCAAGAAGGAATTCTTCCAACAGACTGCTTTGTCCAATGAAATGCAACTCTTCCCTGAGTCCCCAGCCTCCCAAGCCATCTGGTAGATTGTGGATTCACGGAGTCTTCAGAAGCACATGAGCCAATTCCTTAAAATCAATCAATCAACCAATCAATCTGCATGTGTGTTTGTGTGTGCACATACATATATGAATGTACATACACACACACATCCTGTTCCTTCTATTTTTATGGAAAACCCTGACATAAGGTCAAAATATAAATTTCATTTGTTTTCATTTGTGGCTGTCTGGTCTTTGGAGATCCAGAAACTTGGGAATGGAGCAAAAGCAATGGACACATTTGTTGTGTACGCTTTTCTAGTTGTTATGTATGCTTTTCTTTCACCTAAACTTATACTTTCAGCCCTGGGCCATGAGTTATTTTCTCTACTCTCTGTGCTTTATCAGAAGATGTAAGATAAGGGGCACCTGGGTGGCTCAGTCGGTTAAGTGTCCGACTTCAGCTCAGATCATGGTCTCACGGTCCGAGAGTTTGAGCCCCGCATCGGGCTCTGTGCTGATAGCTCAGAGCCTGGAGCTTTCTTCCCATTCTGTGTCTCCTCCTCTGTCTGCCTCTCCCACACTCATGCTCTGTCTCTCAAAAATGAATAAACATTAAAAAAAGAATTAAAAAAAGAAGACACATGATTAATCTCATAGGCACTCAACTATTGTTTATTAAATTATTAGCTGAATAAATGTGCGTGGTAATTTCAGAGAGCCAAATAGGGATAATAGTAATAAAGGGACCACTTAACCAACAAATCCATCAATACAAATACACCTGTGTGGCATGGTCATATATTTAGCACTATACTGGAAAGTGTTGGGTAACAGGGTCCAGAGAGACTTGGAAAAATAATTGCAATGGTGACATTTAAGGTCAAAACATAAAAGCACTCAAAAAATGCCGGTACAAAAGAAGCATGTGATAAAAACAAATATAAAAAGAATCATAAGATAGTAGTGATAGAAATAAATATGAGAATAAGTATGAGAAGAATGAGAGGTAGCATGATACAATGATAAAAAGAATGCCGAATTTGGGAACTGAAGGTCTGCATTCAAATCCTAACACTGCCACCCTGTGTTCCATATAATCCTTGGCCAGACAATTAACTCTCTAGCCTTGTTTGCCTTTTTTACAGAATGACTTTCAATTGTCTCTCACTGTGTTCACCCTCTAGATTTCTCATGTGTTGAGTGGTGAATAAGTCAGTTATATGAACATCAAGTACTAATTTATTGATTTCCCTCTACCTGAACATCAAGTACTAATTTATTGATTTCCCTCTACCCTCTGTTTGTCAATCACAAAAACTACTCTGTTAATGAAGTAAAGCAGCATTCAGTACTCAAGGTGCTATGTTTAAAATTTTTTTTTACATTTATTTATTTTTGACAGATGGAGAGAGAGAGAGCACAAATGGGGAAGGGGCAAAGAGAGAAGGAGACACAGAATCAGAAGCAGGCTCCAGGCTCCGAGCTGTCAGCACAGAGCCCAACGCGGGGCTCGAACTCACAAACCATGAGATCATGACCTGAGCTGAAGTCAGACACTTAACCGACTGAGCCACCCAGGTGCCCCCCCCCAATGGTGCTATGTTTAAAAGAAACTACTGAACTCTGTCAAAATCCAGTGACATTACCAAGTACAGGATGAACCACTCTGCTACTTCTTGGATGACTTCACATTTTACATCCTGTTCTGGACACTTCAGAATCTTGTGACAGATCAGATCATGGAACATGGGTCATGTAAATGCCTTCAAGTTGCTCAAATCAGCAACCCCATAACAAGATAGGCAGTCAGATGAAATTATCAGAAGCACAGATGGCACTCAATCGGGCTTAGTGTGGGAGAATTCCTTCTCAAAACATGTGGGGATTGAGTTCTCCTTTATGCTACCCCTTTGTGGAAATGCTTTATGTTTAATCAACCTCTCTTTGCCCACATGCCTGAGAAATGCAATTCCCTTTTCAATGGGGAAAATTGGCCCCTGACTGATTTCCATTATATTTATATATCCTTTGCCTTCCTGGGCATGCATCGGCTGGGTCTCTGCAGTGACAAACTGATGGATGGGGCTCTATGGAGTGGAGAGGAGATGCAACTCCATAGGACAGAGTTCCTCCTTTCCATCTATCTGCTCTGAAGGTATACCATCTCCCAGCTGGAAGCCACAGAAACACAACACAAAGATCCTGAGACTCGGAAAAGTGCTTTGAAAAAGAGAACTGAGAAATATAAAGTACAGTTAAAAGTGTCAGGGTATTCGGTTACAGTCCTGGCTCCACTGATAGCTAAATAGGTGACCTTGGATAAATCACATAAACTCATTAATAAAATGGAAATCTTTCTACCTCATTTCTCTTGTGAAATAACCAAAAAGTGAAAACTTATATTAGGAATGCAAGGTTTTTTGTGTTTTTTTTTTGATAAATATGATCATATATAGTCTACTAGGGATAAAAATCTCAAGGTGCTTCCTGTGGTACCCTCATTGGCCCTGAGCAGTAGAGCTTTGTGGTTACATGTAAGGAAGGGATTTGGAAGTCACCTGCAGGATTTAAATCTCACCTCCAACTCTGGCCATAGGTGTGACCTCACATAAGTTCCTCAAACTGAATTATCAACCTTTTTTTTTTCCTTATCTACAAAATAATTAGCTCACAGAGTTATTGTCATGTTAGTTCACGTATGACAAAATTAACATAACTGAGTTGATTCTAGTTCTGAAAATTATTCTGGACACGCTGGTGTTATTTGGTATAGTATTTGTGTAAAAGGCTGAAAAGAAGCCAACGTAGAGGATGCTAACACAAATCGTAGAGAAGGCAAAGTTTCTTTCTATGTCTAGTGCCAGCAGGCACCCCCAGACCCTCGTTCCTCCTTCCTGCTATCCCTTTAGTGAGCTCAATGGGATTTTAAAGCAGCTCTTCCTCCACACTGCCCAATAGAAGAATGAAATACAGATATAAGATGCTGTCCTCCAAAATGTACATTTTGTGGGGCCAAGCACAGGACACAAAGAAAATCTAGAGGAAAATTCTAGAGTGTACATACAAATGCTCAAGACATAGGATGTCAGAGATGAAGAGGTAAGGGAATCATCCTAGTGGGATATAAGCCACCATGGCTGTATCACAAAATCACAAAATCACAGTGAGTTCTTTTGTATTCACAAAATCACAATGAAGTTCTTTGAGTGTCTACTGTGAAAACATTGTCCAACATACTTTATTGTCTATAATCTCATTCAGTCCTCATAAATCTCCTTCAGAGTAAATATTACCATTCCCCCTTTAGAAAGGAGGAAAGGCTCACAGTGATGTCTCCTGGATGAAGTCACACAGAAGTTATGAAAAAGAGTGAGTCTGTGATAGGTTTTTGCAGCTCTGCCTTACCTTCCCAGAATTTTAAAAGTTCATTTGGCTGGTCACATAAAATAACTCACCCCTAAGTGTCCAGGGCGGTCTTCTGGATTCTGGACCTTGTGCTGTTATTTTCTTGCTTTCATTGGCCCACTGGAAGCTTCAGTTCCCAAAATCTGCAGATAAGGAGTAGTTCCAAAGGTTCCCTGAGCCTAAAAGGGAGAAGGAAATAATAGGTAGATGAAATCATAATTGCACAAATAAAAAATAATGGCAGAATAGACCACTAAAAATAGGAACTAATATTTCCTGGAAAAAGAGGGCAACAAAGTTTAAGACTTTATCTTGAGAAAATAAAACTAAAATGTATTAAAGGGAGTTAATTTTACATTTAATAAAAATATAAATTATACTGCAATTATTTGACAATTATTAAAGTTAACAAAGAACATTTGAGATCATTTTCCAAAGGAATTACGTAACTGCATGCCCATGATACCCTCCAATGTAAAGGGAATCATTCTTGCAAAAAAAAACACTGAGAGTTCATCAATTTTCCCAAAGGCTTCCCTGTATCCTTTGATATTCAAATCATCAAATTATTCTCCTTTGAAGCCTATCGTGTCATCCTCCTTGTCGATTTTTCTCTTCTTCAATTATTAACTGGTCTAACTCTGTCAGATCCTCATTTGTCAATTATTTTGCATGTGATTAGAGAAATTCTTCATCATCCCTTCATCTTTGCAAAATCCTGCAGCTTTTTCCAAGATGTGCAGTTTCCTTCTGCAGTCAAATTGGAATATACATGTGCTATGTTGTCAGATGTCTGAGAGAACCCAGCAAAGGTACCAATACTGTGGATGTAGAGAGCAGTATGTTAAGTGAAGAGAGATATTCTCATGGACACTAACTGTAATGAGGGGACAGTTTATTAGTCCATGCCCTCATTCACTGATGCCTTTCATCCCACTCTCCTACATAGCTGTAACTCTAGGGGTGATGGTAAATAATATTATGGTAAAAAGATTCTCTGTATTAGGAAGAATAATAACTCCTAAGTCCTGGGGAGCTCTTCACAGACAGCAAGCTACTTTCACATCCATCACCAGTGTATCCTAACACTATCCTTTAAAGAGAGGTGAAGTATTTTTATATACAATTTCACAGATGAGGAAACTGAGACTCAGCAAGGTGTACATTTTTAAAGAATTTCTTCCTAACCTACTCTCCATCTTCAAAGTATTAACTTTTGTTTACTATTTTCTTGCTTGGCATTGAGTACTGTGCTAAGTATTTTACATGTAGCACCCCATTTATTCCTGATAACTGTCTGAGTGAATGATTACAATTAGGCATTATTAACTTAATTTTGTAAAAACAAAACTGAGGATAATTAAAGTTAAGGAACTTGTTGTGTTAAGTCACTTATTGCTACAACAATCCTGTATAAGAAATGACCCCAAAATCTCAAAGGCTTCCAACAACCATCATTTATTTCTTACTCAAAGAATCAGCTGGAGGGCTGAGTTGACTCTGGTTCAGGTAGTAAGTTGGGTTCAGATCTGTTCCATGTGGGTCATTTATGACCCATGCTGAAGTTGCAGTAGCTATCTGGGGCAAGACCTCCTCATGACATGTCAGCAGTGCATGAGGCTATGTTCATGTCATATCCCTGAACCTGTCACTGTCCAAAATGAATCACTGAATAAAACCAACTCAATGGAAAAAGGGCATAGAATCTGTCTACACTGCTGGGAAGCACTGAAGAGTCACATGACTAAGAGTATGGGTGGATAACCTATTATAGGTGTGGGCAGGCAAAGAGGGTAACAGTTACGTATTTTGTATTTCTGACAACAGCCATATCTTACCACTGGCCCAAGTCTCCCCACCAAGTTCTGACTCCAGAGCCCATGCTGTTAATCACCTCCAGGTACTTTGCAGGAACTGCACCCAATGCACAAAAGTGAGTCCTTGTGGTCATGTTGATACTATATCACCACTTCCTCCTGATCAAAGTTGTTTGTCACCTTCTAGCTGAACCCTCTTGATCCTCCTCTGTATAGATAGCCCCGTGTAGCTCAGGAGCTAACCCAGAACTGGATGATTACTCTCTGTATTTCGAGGACAGCAGCTAAGAAGAAAAGATTTCCTCCTGGGCTGCACTGACCTTAATAGTATATTGAAACAGCAATTCTCAGTTCACAAAGCATTTTCATAGTTCTTATCTCAATGGGCCCTTCTCCCTTAAATTTCAGGTGATAGACATTATCATAGCCATTTTAAAGATTTAGAAGCTGAGGCTTAGCAAGACAAAAGACTCTGCAAATACATAGTTCATGAGCTCCCTGGTCTGGAAATGACGTGAAACCTTCTGTTTAATGTACTTCTATCATCTGGGCAGGCCACTTACTGAGGCTCCTGCAGATGACTTCACTTAATTTTCACAGCAGTGAAATGGGCCAGATGTTCTTATCTGTTTCTGTACACAAGAAGTTAGAACTGTCCCAGGTCATAAGCGAGGGAAGTGGCAAAACCACAGTCCAGCCCAGCTGTGTCACTGCACTGCCTCTTCCTTTAAACTCTACATGCTATTTTGTTTCTTCTTTCATCCTTGTCCCACCTCTCCACTAGGCAATCAGCTGCCAAAAGCCAGATGGTCTCTTGCCTCAAACCCTTGTGATGTAGCCAAACCATGGTCTGGACCCAGGATTTGTCTTTGACTCCATACCTGAACATTTTCGTTCTTCTTTTCTCAGTCTCCTGTATGCTACTCTGTCTAGTTCCATCTGGATCAATTGCTTTCTGACCCTCAGGCCTACTGGCTAGATCTTGATGCCTATTACCTCTCATCCTGCCACACAGAACTTCTCTTCTTAATGTCCTATTTTAAGACATTTCTACATTTACACCTCTATCAGTTTGGACTGGAATGTCTTCAAGTTCAACTTTTGGACAAACAGGTTTTCAACATGTTTACAAGAATAAATCTATCCTTGATGTTTTTGTCCACAATATGTCTCATATATTTAAAATGTTCTTTTTATTTAAATTTACATATAATAAAATTAAACCTTTTTATGTATAGTTCCATGGCATTTAACACATGAATAAGTTTGTGTTACTATCATAACTGATGCACAGAACCATTCTGCCACTTCAAAATTCCCTTCTGCTTTCCCTTTGTAGTTACACCCTTCTTCACTCCTAACAATTGATATCCACTGATTAGTTCCTCACTGCTATAATTTTGTGTTTTCAAGAATGTCATATAATATGTAACCTTTTGAGCCTGGCTTCTCTCACTCACGATAATGCCTTTGAGATGCATCCAGAATGCTGTATGCATAAATAGGCCATTCCTTCTTATTGCTGAGTAACATTTCATTGTATGGATGTGCCCTGGTTTGTTTTTACATTTCCCTGTTGAAGGACATTTGGAAAGTTTCCAGTTTGGACTGATTATGAATAGAGCTGTCATAAACATTCACATATAGATGTTTGTATGAACAGAAGTTTTCATTACTCTAGGATAAGCATCCAGGAGCAGACTGCTAGGTCATATGATAAATGTATTCTTAACTTTATAAGAAAGTGCCATACAGTTTTCCAGAGTTAGAGGTAGTTTTCTTACCTACCTCTATGCAGTTTTATTACAGGCAGACTTTTGTTTGTTGGTTTGTTTTGTTTTGTTTTGTTTTAGAGAGAGTGCAAACAAGGGAGAGGGCAGAGGGAGAGAGAGAAAGAATTTTAAGCAGGCTCCATACTCAGCACAGAGTTCAATGTGGGGCTTGATGCCACGGCCCTGGGATCATGACCTGAGCCAAAAACCAAAAGTGGGACTCTCAACTGACTGAGCCACCCAGGTGCCCCTCACAGATTCTGTTACAGTGCTTACGCCCGGTCTTTGCTCCTCCAGATTTACTCTTGGCTCTTCTCCATCTTTCTCCATGCTCAGAAGACTAGTATCCATGGCTACACCAAGTAACTCCCTTATTTTTTGCTTCCCATTGGGTTTGGCTTGTGGGAGGCACTGTTAAGATGGCAGAAGGCAGGAATAGAAGGATGTCAGGATTTGCTTGCCTGATACCTCCCTTCTGGTTGTCACAGTTGTTGTAGCTCTCTAACATAGCCATTGTTTCTTCCAGGCCACACACTTTGATTCCCTTGCCTCCATGGGCCTATTCTTGGTCACCAGGGGTCAATGCACTGTCTCTGGTCATTGTATATTCTTTTTATATTCATATGTTTATATTCTTTTTATATTTATATTAATCTTTGCAAAGTCACTATAAAATAGGAAGATAGCTGAGAAAACAGAGGCACAAGGATAAATTGCCTGAGGTCACATAGGTGGTAATTAACAAAGCCAAGATGAAAATCCAAGTCTTTTGACCCTTAAGCCCATGTTCTTCCCAATAAACTGACTGCATCTTATTTGTGTCAATTCTCTTATCATATATCCCTAGAGATAATTCACCACACATGCTGGGAACATTAAAATAAACTAGCAAAGTCTTGAATTTATGGTCCACATCTTCTCAGCATGTTGACTACATCAATATAGCTTCTCTTCTTCCTATTTATCTGATTTTCTTTCTTATTTTTTTCTTTTTTTAAGTGAAAGAGAGACAATGGGGGAGGGGCAGAGAGAGAGAGAGAGAAAGAGAGAGAGAATCCCAAGTAAACTATGCACTGTTAGCACAGAGCCCAACGTGGGGCTTGAACACATGAACTGTGAGATCATGACCTGAGCAAAAGTCAGACGCTTAACTGAGTCACCCAGGCACCCCTGATTTTGTTTCTTTATTCCTAATACCCATGGTATCTTTTGTATCAATTCTAAGCTTAATAAAAAAATGATCAAAATTCCTGAATAAAACATGGGAAGGCTAAATAAAATATTTTTGTTCTTAAGTGAATATTGTCTAATGCTAATATGCCCTATATTCATTATTTCAATGAATAATTGAATAGATTAATAATTTCTTTTAAACTTTAAATATTTTAACATAAACATCTACTGGAATAATCGTGAAATTGAAAGGAACCGTTCTTATTTAACAAAATAACCAATGCCTATGGGTGTCTGGCCTTACTACCCTTAGGGAGAACATGAATATAGACACAATGCACAGCTCTATATGCACATTCATCTATTCATTCCTTTGCAAATTACTGACTTCATTTAAGTCATTTACCCAACGTCTTTCTACTAGTAAATAGAGTTGCTACTTCTCTTGATTTTCACATCAGCAGTCTATTTACTATGAGAGAGTAATTTAAACTGGGATCTGTAGAACCCCAGGGGTCCCTACATGCACTCTTAAGGATGTGCTAGGTGCTCTTTAGGGTAACCAACCACCCCAATTTTTCCAAGAGTGAGGGTTTTTCCCAACATGTGGGACTTTCAGCACTAAAACTCAGAATATTCTGGGCAAACTGTGGGACTTTCAGCACTAAAACTTGGAATATTCTGGGCAAACTAATGAAATGGTCATTCTAACTGGACAGAATGTGTTTGAATTCAATTACAGGAAGGTCACCCAGATGATTCAGTATATGTGTGTATATACACACATACACATACATATATATAGATATATACACACATGTGTATATATATATACATATATATTAATATTACTATTGGAATTATGCAAACAAAATTATTTGTAGCTTTAATCCTCTTCCCTACCACATTTCCTTTCCCTTATCCCCAACTCCAGAGGAGCCAGAAGCAGAAGACTGAGTTGGGGGTAAAGTGGAGAAAGGAGAGCAAAGAACAGCCTGCATTTCCTTCGCCATTGCTGGTCAGTGGAATGCAAAGAAAACCTAAACTTGAATGAGCAGATCAGCTCTGAATTTGATGACAGACTGGACTCTTGAGTTCTCCGTCTCTGAAAATGATATTGGTAATTATCTCAAAGTGACCAGAAAACTAATGGAGTCTGCTTAACGCAGCAGGTGGGAAAAGAGAAAGGAATTCAACAGACATTTGAAGGCAGAACTGGGCATAAAACAAGGCCCTTTCTTGGCTGTTCCCTACCAAAGCCAGCCTGCTTTAAAAAGTAGTTATGGGAATGCAGGTTATCTCTTTGGATATTGATTTCAATTCTTCTGGGTGAATTCCCAGAAGTAGAATTGCTGGATTATATGGTAGTTCTAGTTTTAATTTTTTGCAAAATCCCTATATTATTTTCTATAGCAGCTGCATCATTCCCACCAACAATGAATGTGTTCCAATTTCCCCACATCCTCACCAACATTTATCTTTATTTTTAAATAATAGCTACCCTAACAGATATGAAGTTTGCTTTTGATTTTTACTTCCCGGATGATTAGTGACACTGAACATCTTTTCCTATATCTGTTGGCCATTTGTATGCCTCTTTTTGCAGAAATGTCTATTCAATCTGATTATTTGGATATTTTTGCTATTGAATTATAGGAGTTCCTTACACATTTTGGATATTAGCCTCTTATCAAATATATGGTTTGCAGCATTATTCATAATATCCAAGATACCTGAACAACATAAATGTTGATCAATGGATGAATTTAAAAAAAAAAGAAAATGTGGTATATACATATGATGGAATACTATTCAGCCTTTAACAAGAAAGAAATCCAGGGGTGCCTGGGTGACTCAGTCAGTTAAGCATCTGACTCTTGGTTTTGGCTCAGGTCATGATCTCATGGGTTTGTGGGATTGAGCCCCATGTCAGGCTCTGCACTGACAGTGCGAAACTTGCTTGGGATTCTGTCTCTCTCTCTCTCTCTCTCTCTCTCTCCCTCCCTCCCTCCCTCCCTCCCTCTACTCCCCCCACCTTGTTCTCTCTCTCTCTCAAAATAAATAAATATTTCAACAACAAAAGGAGAGAAATCCTTCCATATGTGACAACATGAATGAACCTGGAGGATATTATGCTAAGTGAATATGTCAGTCACAGAAAGAAAAATACTTCATGATGTCACATGTGGAATAGAAAACAGTCAAACTCATAGAAACAGAAAGTAGAATGGTGGTTGTCAGGGGCTGGGAGAAGAAAGGAATGAGAACTTGCTGTTTGACAGTTATAAAGTTCCAGTTATATAAGATAAATAAGTTTTATAAATGCTGTTTGACAGTTATAAAGTTTCAGTAATATAAGATAAATAAGTTTTATAAATATTTATACAACCATGGTGCCATTTTTAACAATAGTGTAGTATACACTTTAAAGCTTATTAAGAGGATAGGACTCATTTCAAGTGTACTTACCACAATTCTAAAAAAAAAAAAAAAAAAAAAAGGTAAGGCAGTTATGAAAGAATCAAAGGCCCCAGTGAATGACTTATATGTGGAAAAGGAGAGGCAGGGATCAGGGTTCTCAGTCTACCTATGGGAGAAACTGGAGTAACAATGATACTTCCATGTATTATTAAGGCCAAGGACGTGGAGATGGAAGGTTTAAGTTCTAGTAATATTGTATCACTTCCTGGCTGTGAGACATTGGGAAAGTCATGAACTATTTGAAGCCTCACTTCTGCATCTGTGACATGGGAATGGTAATATCCACTGCATATGGTTCTGGTGATGGGAAAATATGTATGCACAAGTGCTTTGTAAATATAAAGCACTATGGAGACATGAAATATGATCATTGGCAACAGAAAGAAAATCAAGAGAAAGAGTCTCAATAAGGCATAGACAGCTGGTTTTCTATGAGGTCATTCTCAAAGGAAAAACCACAGAGGAGTGGATGAATCCTTAGATAGTAGAAAACAAGACCAGAAATCAAGGTCAGGGTTGTTGATTTATGGCTTTCTCAGGTGACAGACAGCCACAGTCAAGTATTTTGTACCACACCCTTCCCTCACTCCCTTGTTCAATTTCAACTCATCCTTCTGATTTCATTCATCTTAATGAGCACTTCCTCAGGGAAGCTTTCTCTGAACACCCTTCCCACCTGTCAGAAAAAGTCCACCCCAACATAGTTGAAATGTCACATTTGCTTTTTCAATTACTTGATTGATGCACCTCTCCACCCAACGCCTAGATAGCAAGCACCAAGGAGGAAGGAACCAGAACCATGGAGGTTTATCTTTATATCCTTATCACTAAGCAGATTGACTGGTGTGGAATAAATGTATACTGAAAACCTTAATGAATAAATGAATAATACATTCTGCCCCATCTGTCCTTCCTGATCTGCCTAATAAGACTATATACCATCTATCCTTGAATTCTGAAACTTTATTATATCTAGCCTTTCATTGGAGTTTAAGTTAATGTTGTGCCTCTCCAAATTGACTCTCTGCTCTGTAAAGACAGATGTTGGTTTGTCTCTATTTGTTCACCCCACATTGCCCAGGATGTGGATGAACTCATAGGTGGTACTCAGTAAGAACACAGTGCCTCTTAGTCAGCTCATGAATCCACTTTCTCCACCACCCTTGCCAACTGCACCCAGGGGAGTGCTCAATTCAGAAATGGATGCCAACTGGATCTCTAATTAAAGTAAATTATTCAGATTCTGACAAGGCCTCCACACGCATAATGGATCTATAGAGTCCTTTGTCCAAACGGTCTCAAACTGCACCTCAGAGTCCCAGGGTTCACTGCAGAATTTCACAAGCTGAGCAGACAGAGAAGCTTGGTGGGAGCCAAAGAGGAGATTTTAAGTTTCCTCATCTTTTCTATAGGCCAAGAAGCTCTCCTCTCTGTTCGATACATGGGGGGTTCAGGTTAAGATTTTAGTGGCCAAAAACAACTCCTCTAATACAATGCTAGCATTTTACTTAAGGGGAATTACCCAGATAATGGAGGGAATTGGTGGCTGAAAACTGACAGCAGAACGCCACACATGAGAAAACTACAGTGATAATCTCTTCCGAATGGAGTATTTTTCAAGTTTCTATGTAATCTGAGCCTCAATTTCTATGAAGGTAACAGTCCCCAGAGCCCTCTCTGTATCGCATATTCTATTATCTGGCTGATTTGGCATTGTTAATAATATCATTGAGAGAGGAGAATTTAATAGTCATCCATAGAGACTTGCTGAGCATGTCAGTGTGTGAGCCCATGCAAGTGAATTCCCTCATGGGTGTGGGCTTAGGTATGTCTTCCATAAAAGAAATCATCCTGTCATTAATCTGTGTACAGCCACACTTGTCAACAGTAATCACAGCAACATCAGTAACCGGCAGAACACAGAATAGATATTTTGGGGGAAATGGACACATCTAAGACATTCCAAAAACAGAAATCTAAGTACGCAGGGTCTATTTTCATTGACAATGCTTTTTTTTTCATTTATTCTTTCTGACTTCCTCAATGAATATAAGTTTATAATACTATTTTCCATTTTGTAATCTTATGGGCTGAATCACTGAAAACATACAATTAAACCAGCAAAAAGAAGGAAGCTATTTTAGGCACTATAAGACAGGGAATATTGAAAATGTCCCAGGACAATAGACACTTTTTCTCTTGAGAAGCGCTGCCATTAATCTAACCAAGAAAAGAAATTTTCTGGGCCTAAATGATCATAATGAAAAGAAACATACACACACACACACACACACACACACACACACACACAGCAACAGATCACTGCAAAAGAAATTCAAAAATAATGAGAGAAAGTTGGTTAGCAAACAGCATGAGTCTTAGTGTTTATTTAAAGGAAAAAAATATTTAAAAACTACCTCTCACAAATCATTCTCAACCTCTTTTGTTCTCAATACTTTATGTACTTAAAATCTATTGAAGACTCCACAGCATGTGTTTATGAGAGTTGTATCTTTCAATATTTACCATGCTTAAAATTAAAATTGAAAAATATAGAGAATATTTATTAATCTATCTTAAATAACAATAAACTAATGACATTCATAACATATTTCTATGAAAAATGAAAAAAAAAAGGCTTTCACCACTGAAAAGCTGTGAAGCTCAGGTTGGCAACTATACATTTTTCTGAAATTCGAAATAGTGGCATGGACCCTCAAATTTGCCATTGGCAACTAGTGATGGCAGCTGTTTTTCTTGAAATGGCAAGCTCAGTTCATTCATTTTAGAGAAAATGTCTGCCAAATGCCAAATACCAATACCATGTCAGTTAGTTGGTCTTTCAAGTAAAAATGCTGTTCAATGAAAAAAGCAGATAGTTCTACTCACAGCTCAAACAACTGCTGACCACGTTTCCTCAAGATAACCATTATATCATACTTGGCTTGCAACAGAAATATTTCATGTGTGCTTATTATTTCTTCACACAGAATAATTAATTAAATTAATAATGTTGCTGCCTCATCAAGGACAGTCCTAAGTGAAACTAGCATTTTTTTAATATGAAATTTATTGTCAAATTGGTTTCCATACAACACCCAGTGCTCATCCCAACAGGTGCCCTCCTCAATGCCCATCACCCACTTTCCCCTCCCTCTCATTCCCCATCAACCCTCAGTTTATTCTCAGTCTTTAAGCGTCCTTATGGTTTGCCTCCCTACTCTCTAACTTTTTTCCCCTTCCCTTCCCCCATGGTCTTCTGTCAAGTTTCTCAGGATCTACCTAAGAGTGAAAACATATGGTATCTTCAATGAGAAAGCATGAAATATGGCATTTTTTTTAATACTGTAAATACATGGTTTGAAGAATACGAAGACTCCTCATATGATTTAATCCTACTGCCTTGGTTTGTATTAAAGCAGCATTATTTTTGAATTGGCAGTATCAGTGGAAAAAACATATCGCATCTTGGCATTATTATGAAAATAGTTTGAACTTTCAGACTCCATGAAAGGGTCTTGGGGACCTCCAGAGGACTACAGGGATGACCAACTGTCTTAAATTCTTCTTCTCTTTCTTTCCTCCCTGTGCTTGTAAACAAAGCCAGTGGAAGCCTGGAGACAAATACTGATGGGCAACCACAGGTAACTATACCATGACTCCTGTCCCCAAAGAACCCAGGCTCCTTGAAAGCCCCATCTCCTAGTGATACACTGTCTTTCTTCCCCCACATGGACCCCTGTCATTTACAACAAAAAAAGTCCCTAATCAAGCAGAGTATTCAAAAGGCCCAAACCTGACCTTTCAGGTTTGACTCCATTCCATGGATTTTCCATAGCGTACTTAATATTATTTATATCTATAATATAGTAGCATTGATTAATTGATCAGTATGTAAACATTCATTCTCATTCTTTTTCTTACATTCTGAAACATGTTATGAGTAAGTTTATTAGATTAAATTATATGAAATTTCCATTTTTGAGTGTGTCAAAAATGGTTGAATAAAATCAATTTCATATAGTTCAACCTAATAACCAAAGTATTATTTTCTATTATTAGAAGGGAAAAAAACAAAATACATCAGCTGAAAGAAAATGGACTGTCTCCAAGTGATGGGCAATTGTCCATCCAAGGAGGGACATTTACTCCAATAAAAAGGAAATTCAGTGAGGTAAAGATTCCCTGACTTAAAATGTGTTTAAGTTGAAACAAACAAGGCAATTTTGGACCCTGCTGGTTTCGCTCAAATATTGAACACATCCGTTTTGTGTTTCCATGACCCTATATTGTTGAGGAAGATAGATCTCCCATTGCTGATGTCCTTCCATGTGGACATCTCTCACACACCCCATCCCACTCACTCCTCCCCATTGAGAAATTTGAGATAAAGAACAGGAACTTAACTGGATCTACCCACCCTTTCTCTTAGGATGACACATTCTGCTCTACACCTTCAAACTGTACCTTGAACAGGGGCAGCCTCCTAGGTGAGAAGAGGTGGGCTGTGTTGCTGTAGCACTGTCTTCAGTAGAAACTTTTATAGTAATCTGGGGTTCACAGTAAATAATCACACTATAAGCCCATACCCAAAGCGCTGACTCCTCAATGTCTAGCTCTCAATATGGCAGGAAAAAAAAGATTAATTTTTGGCTCTTTAGACATCCACATGGTGTTGTTCATATTTATTCACCCAGTCCATAACATAATGCCTGGCACACAGCAGCCATTGAACAAACTTTTGTTGAATGAGTGAATACTTGCAAATACGTAGCTTCTTAAGAATTAGACTCTGGGTTACCCATGCATGAAGCCCATGGGAAGAAGTTTATATTTTATGTTAAGGATGTTAAGGGAGTGGGAAATTACTGAAGGTTTTAAACAGGAGGATGCATGATCAAATTCATGTTTAAAATGTTAATTAAATAAGTATAAAGACAAATGGAAATTTGTTTCTGGTGGAGATCCAGACAAGGGCAGGTGGTGGCGAGTGTGGGAGGAGAATGTCATATGGATCTGTTTCCACCTCATTACTTTCATGGTCTTCTTTCCAGAGATGAAATGGGGAACTAGGCATCCTGCTTGATCTCTGTAGGTGGGTGGTATTACTTTTGCGACCTGCTCCGGATATCTGGCTGTTTGTCCTTGATACAACAAGGCCTCTCTGGGGCTTATGATGATGATGTCAATTATTTTCCTCAGAGGGAAAATAAAATTGACTGTGGAATTTTATTGATGAGTTTTGGCTATCTGCTTCTCAAAGATAAAAAGCCTTCCACACATTACATGACTGGCAATTTAGACACTCCTTCATAGTCATTGTGGTCTAGTGATCATGGATGTCAAGTGGGGACAAATCATTTTCTTGTCTTTGCCTTCTGTCTCAGAACTGCTCTGTAAACAGGCTGATGGAATATTTCAGATATGGCAAGCGGACCTGAGGACTGGCTTTAAGGTTTTAAGGGTAATTTTACCACTTACCACTCTCACCTATAAATTGGTCTCTTTTCCCTTAAAAGTCACCGTCTTTAGTAAAAGCCACATCATCTACAACATGGAATGAGGAAGAGACTGCCAGCCTAGCCAACTAGATCAGCTGGATTAATCATGACCATTTGTAGGATAAAAGAGTAGATCAGCAAAAGCCCATATCTAAAATCAAATTGTAAGAAAAAGTTGAAGTTGGAATTAAAGCCAATAGCGACCAGGAGTAAATGTACAACAGTTTGACATTGTCCCAAACTCACGGGGCTATTTGTTATCAAATACAAAGGTAAAAAGGAAGCATAATAGCTATTGATACTGTTTTTCCCCACAATCCCTAAGACTTTGAACTTGGATTCCTGATGAAAACTGGTAGGGTTTAGATCATGCTGCAAGTGAAGAGCACAGAAGTGAAACCACACCACCTTTCAAGTCTCCATCATAACAGGATTAAGTGTTCCCCTTTACCAGAGTCACATTCATCAGAGAAATGTTTGCTTACAAGTTCAGTTGTGCAGTTTTTTGCATGGATAAGCCATAGAGTCTAATTCTTAAGAAGCTAAATATTTGCATTCATTCATTCAACAAATATTTACTGAATGGCTGCTGTGTGCCAGGCGTTATACTACAGACTAAGTAAATAGATATTAACAAAACAGACACAGTCTGTAACCTCAGGATTACAATATATGCAGGCATGTGCAGAATATAAAATTTCCATTTCTTCTCTTTTTTAACGTTTATTTTTGAGAGAAAGAGACAGAGTGTGAGGGGGAGAGGGACAGAGAGAGGGAGACACAGAATTGGAAGCAGGCTCCAGGCTCTGAGCTGTCAGCACAGAGCCTGATGTGGGGCTCAAACTCACGAACCGGGAGATCATGACCTGAGCTGAAGTCGGATGCTCAACCGACTGAGCCACCCAGGTGCCCCTAAAATTTCTATTTCTAAGCCAGATACCATGAAAACAATTTAACCTATGCAATTATTATACAGATGAGAAAACTGAGGTCTAAGGAGTTACTTTCCTAGAATCACATAGATAGTAAACAATAGCATCAGAGGTGATGATAAACACCATTAATCTCTATTGAATACTATGTACCAAGTTCCTGGTAAGCAAGTTCTTGACATGGGCTACTTTCATAACTTTTCATGTAATATTTCTAAGATAAGTACTATGTTCATCTTAATTTTCTAGATAAGACAGATATATGTTCATAGTCCTGGGAAATCATTGAGCTAAGGTTTATTTCTAGGCAGGGTGACTTGAGGAATTCCTAATCACTATTATACTCTAAAAATATGTCAGCTCAGCAACACACCCCCTCATCACCAGTTAAAGTCTAACACCTACTAGTATCCACAAAACAAAGAGAATTTATCCAATATATAAAGAGAGGGTGATACAGTAACCATCTGTTTGCTTGCATTAAAGCCAGGAGTGGCCATGCAAAAATAAAATAGCTTTGAGATTTCCAAAAAGTATCTTAAATCTTGGTCACTGGTATATCAAATTTTAAACTAAGAATTATACATGTTATAAAATGATTATTCTTAACAATAGAGGTTGAAAGGATGTAAGTTCCTTCATTTTACCAGAAAGCTTCCAAGAGGATCTTGAAATTTTATAACTTTCAGGTCCCTCAAAACTTATATTTGTCACTACTTTAGCCATATAGAAGTATGTCTTAAGAGTTAACTCTGGCTTGACGTTTACCATGAGACTTTGGGTAATTCATCTCTTGGAACCCCTATTTCCATATCTGCTAAATGGATATATACATTCTTGGCATCATAGGGTTGCTGGGAGAACGAGAGTGGCCATGTTTATATAGCAAGAAAGATCAATGTTACATGTTGCTTCTTATACCTCAATTTCCTTGAGGCTGGCTTTTATCTGTAGTAACAAAACCTCAAGATACAGTGGCTAAAATGACTAAGGGTCCACCTTTCCTGATTAGTAAGTCTAGAAAGAGTCTCAGAAATGTCATGGGGATCCAGACTCACTAAATCTTACTCTTTAGCCTTCCTTAGTGTAGACTCTATCTTCATGGTCTCAGAATGACTGCTCTACTCCAGATATTGTGTTTGCATTTCAGGAAGAAAAAAAGGAGAAGGGAACATGAGGTATGCCAGTTAAATTCATCTCCTTATGTCAGGAAAAATATTATTATTTCTAGGAAGTCCACTGTGTAAGGAGAGAGTTAATTTGTACGGAATCTGTAATAATTCTATTCTTATCTCAGGGATGCCTGGGACCATGCCAGGAAGCATGGTGCTGACCTTTGGGCAAGAAAGGGATAAAATGCACTGGCTAGTGGTTTATAATATTATGTTTAAAGTCCGAAACTCCCCAGAAGGCATGCTATACCAGCTTCTCTATACTGTTTACTGCAAACATGTAGATTGATAGGCTACAGCTGATTTACCTGGTTTTATAGCCTAGTTTGTGTTATTTGACCAGTAGGGTATAAAAAAACTCAGTAAACTTGTGCCTTAGCAAGCTATCTCACATGTATCTTGATAGTTTATTATCTGGTAAGGAAGTACCTCCTCTGAGACTGAGAATCTATGCCTAGGTATCTCCAACCTCCCTGATGTTTACCCATGATTTCTGTCTCCTGCTATATTGTATCTTACGTCATCATTCAAGATACATATGTATGTATATGTATATTTATAGAGATATACATATATATCTAATTTAAATATATATCTCTATATATTTGATATATAGATATATTTATACAGAGATAATATTTATGTGTCTAGAATTTATATATATGTGTGTGTGTACATATATATATATGATCTGCATTTACACATAGGATCTCTATTTCTGTGTTACACACACACACACACTTATGATTTGTTTTATTTATCCAACCCTGGGTAAACGTTGCAACCATCCAGTTATATCTCATTGATAAGAAGTGAATCCCATGGCAATTTGAGCTCTATGAGCCTTGGGTAGTGAGAATTTTTACCTGCTAACACTTCTTAAAAAAAATTGGAGTTGTGAATACATGAAAGAGAAAGTCATTTATCTAGTATAACATTCTCAAACTTTTGCTAACATCAGAATTATCGATCGTGAGGCCCCATCCCCAGAGTTTCTGATTCAGTAAGTCTGGGATGCAGCCTGAGAATTTACATTTTTAACAGCTTCCCAGATGATGCTGTTGCTACTGGTCCAGGGATTATACTTTTTAGAACCATTTGCCTCACAGAACGAAAAAGGATGGGATTAGTTTTGCTTAATCTCTGACAGCTTCTACTGGGTTGATTTTATGGTCCAAGCAAAGCAGAAAATAAATGAAGAAACCAATATTAAACCTGGATGGGACTTATTTCTATTTTCCTGGGGAAAACACCAGATAAATGTCAGCCCATTTCATTGGCTTTATTTGGTATGGGGACCAGAAGCACGCTAATGAAGAGGCTGGCTATTTGGCCAAGGAGTTTTAAACCTATCTCAGTGGTGACGAGTGAGCCACCTGTGCCAAATGCCATAGAAGAAACACAGAGGGAAAATGACAGATGAATCCTAGGGACGGCCAGTTCTGAAAATGCCATTTTCCACCACAAAAATATGACCAGAGAGACCATGCATTCCAGAAGCTGCCAAGTAGAAGCAACAGAAAAAGAGGAGAAAAGCTGAGAAGTGATGCCAATAGCTTTTTATTACAGGTCTTCATTTACTTCAGCATAAGGTTTGTGTTCCGTCTATCATGGGAAGGAAATCTGAGGCTTTTGGACAAGCCATTGGAGAAAGACACTAGACCTAGCCTGGCTTGAGAGATACCTGACCCGTCCCTTCTCTCCTAAATTCTAATGACCTATTTCCCTAAATCTTGTTTGATAAAGGTCTATGATTCTTTACCCACAATTCTGAAATCCAAACTCTCTGAAAACCAAGAGTTTGTTGTAAAACCTGACGTGATTACATTCGGCAGCAAAGCCTGAGGTAATCTGACATAAAACTATTCATAGTCTTTAAATTTTCTTACTTGGCATGAACAGTTCTACATTTCACTGCAGAAAAATTAACACACTTGATTATAAAGCTCTGCCCAGACATGCTGGGGAGATTTTACACAATGAAATATGCATCATGTTACCTTTCAAAAGAAGAATAATTCTGAATTACAAAATGGATATGGTCCCGGGAGTTTTTAATACCGCTTTGAGGACCTGACCTTTGCTTTGTCTGATCACGTTGGTTCCCATTTTTGATGAATCTTTCTGTCACAGCCTTGTCCAGATCTCCTTCCCCCGGGGCACCTTTTCAATGCATCCAGATGTTCTTGAGTTTCCTAGCAACTAGAGATGTGATGCCACTAGTCTGTGGCTGAATCCTATTTTGAACTCAGCAGGAAGCCTTGCTCATGAAGTCCCTTCTCGGTGGACTGAAACTCAGGAGAGTAAGTCTGAATCTTCTGACGTGACTGCTTACTTTGGGAAAATCACCTTAATAGTTTAATTCCTCTGTTTCTTCCCTTAGACCACATCCCTGGCAGTATTTTTATACACAAAGGGAAGAAACCAAAGCTCAGAAAAATTGATCAACTTCTTACATTACTGTCTCAACATGATTCTAAGACACAATGTTGGAAGCAACTTGAGGCAAGAAACAGATTCCACCATCTTCTATACAGAACAAGCTGCATAATTTGCAGTGCCTTGTGAAAACAAAAGTACAGGATCCCTGGTCTAAAATGTACTAAAAATTTCCATGTGGAAACATGAGAGAATTTAAACCAAACACCGGTGCTTTAAGTGTGAGGTGGTGCATGGATGCATAAGGCACACGCCCATGAAGCTGGCACTGCTACTACATTTTCCACAGCACCTAATATAATATGACTTGATGAAATAATGTTTTAATTGAATGCCATCCATGTCAATTGATGGGAGGTAATGCCAAGAAATGACACCCACAAAATATTATAAAGTTGACTTCACAATATGCCTCCTTACTTTAGTACTATCCATTAGACAGTCTGCTTAACTTGCAAACTGCCTTTTTATGCATTGAAACACTTCTGAAGCAGGCATATTGCCCAGGAGATGCCAACACTGCTAAAAACCTATCTGTGCTCAAAGTAATTTATTTTCCTTAAAGCTTTTCCTTCCTTTTATAGACCAAGTTATAACCTCTTCCAGAAACCATTACCCAATACTTTCTCAAAACACTTTCTTTTGGTTGTATTGTGGATGTGATGGCATGTCCATTTGTCATGGTGAGTTTATAAACATCTAACATCTCTTCACTGAATATTCAACTTATTCAAATACTGCCAGCTCAGGACATGAAAAGAAGCCAATCAGCCAGTAAGGCCAACCTCTACACAATTATGGTTAATTGGTAGAAAAGTTTGGTTTTATTGTGAATAAGCTGGTAATGTTCAATTATCTGTATACATGAAAGGGAGAAGTATTTAAAGTCTAAAATAATGCACAATTCAAAAACCTCTTTTGTCACTGTAGAGTTGTCTTTTTTCCCTACATTCTCCTCAACTGTACTTTGTGTATGATGTGTGAACAATGCCATGTACACAAAATACACAGGCAGTTGAGTCAGATAAGCCAGAGACTTGGCTAGTGTCTCCTTTTTGTCACCTTGTGCAACTCTAACGACAAAACTATGCTCAAGCTTTGGGGAACCTTAAATATAAACAATCCCTGCTTTTTCATATCATGGGAGGAGAATCTGAAGCTCAGAGAGGCTTCTTCCTGCAGTCCTATCCATACTGGAAACTGGAATCAGATTCCCATCTTCCCTGCTCTCTTCGAACTCACAAGGTAGCTAAGGGCTTGCCTTCTAATGTACTAGCCTAGGTTCCACGTCAAAAATAGAGCTAAGCTGTCAAGGAAACTATTCAAAGTACATCAGGCATCCTGTTATTTTGATTTTTCAAGTGTCCACAAAATAAGTTCCTTAGGGTGGTAAGCATTAACTATCATCAGGTCAAGCTATTTACTGAATCATTAAATAACATCAAAAACTAGCTAAATAGCACACTGCCAGGCACCTAAGGAGTTAACAACAACAAAGAATGAGGTGATAATATAGTCATCTTCCTCAAGACAGGAGTCAACAACCAATCTGGGAGACAAAAGTGGGTTGTCAATGGACCCTAACCTCCCCTGGAGCAAGTTCTGTCTGTGTGCCTTTTATCTCTGCAGCCAAAGCAATCCTTCCAAAAGTGAAGTCTTCACAGGTTTTCTCTGCTCTTAGAATAAGTGCTAAATCCTTACTGCTGTCTTTGAGGTATAGCACAATATAAACTAGGGGTCAGAAAACTTCTGCGTAAAGGGCCAGATAGTAAACATTTTCAGCTTTGCCAGACAATCTCTATGGCAATGTCTCCATTCCATCACTGCAGCAAGAAGGCAGCCACAGGAGCTTAGTAAGTGAACAGGCAAAACAGTGGTGCAATAAAACTCTGTATAAACACAGGTAGTGGGACGATCTGGACTGCAATCCATGGTTTGTGGATTCGTGGTATAAACTATGTATCTCAAACTTTATGCCTACTAATCACCTGAGGATCTTGTTAAATAGAGATTTTAATACAGTCTGTCTGGAGTAGAGACTGAGATTCTATATATATTTTTAAAATCCAAGTTAGTTAACATATAGTGTAATAATAGTTTCAGGAGAAGAATTTAGTGATGCATCACTTACACACAACACCCAGTGATCATCCCAAGTGCCCTCCTTAATGCCCATCACCCATTTAGCTCATTCCCCACACAAAACCCCTCTAGCAACCCTCAGTTTGTTCTCTGTATTTAAGAATCTCTTCCTGCAGATGGCAAGATTTCATTCTTTTTGATCGCTGAGTAATATGAAAATCTTCTCTTTTTCTTTAATCTATTCATTCAAAACCCATCTCAGGTGCCCCATTCCTTAAAAAAAGATGCTCCACAGAGGTCAAGCACACCCCATATGCTCTCACTGGTCCAGACACCTCTCCATCAGAGTGATTATCACATTTATAATTTTATATTTGCTTGTGTCGTTCTTAAGGGCTGTCTCGTCCATTGGAATGTAAGCTGCTTGAGAAGAGATGATATGCCATTTTGGTTATTTTATACCATGTCCCTAACACAGTTTTCTGCAATAGTTGATACTCGTAAATATTTAATAAATCAAGGAAGCAATTAATCAATCCTTATTGTCTAGAATGGCTCATAGTAGATAGGCACTCAGTTAAGACTGGCTAACTATTTTTATTTTATTTTATTTTATTTTATTTTATTTTATTTTACTTATTTTATTTTATTCATTTTATGAGAGTGTTTGTGTGCATGAGCCAGGGAGAAGGGCAGAAGGAGGCAGGGAGGGAGGGGCGGGAGGGGAGGGGGAGAGAGAGAGAGAGAGAGAGAGAGGGAATATCTCAAGCAGACTGTGCTGAGTGTGGACACAGGGCTTGAACCCACGATCCTGGGATCATGACCTGAGTCCAAATCAAGAGTCAACACTCAACCGAGCCACCCAGGCACCCCAAGATTGTTGGATAACTTTTAGGAAGTTTTGGAATTCACAAAATTTAAAAATTTAGAAGGTTTTTTTATACCCCTTTACTGTTCTCCTTCCCTCCCTTCTATACTCTACTTCTCTCTCTCTCAAAACCGGTAATGTCCAGTGGAGATTTCTGCAATGATGGGACTGTTCTATGTTGTCCAATATAGTAGCCAGCAGTGCTACTGAGAATCTGAAATGTGCTGGTGCAACCAGGGAACTGAATTGTAATTGTATTTAATTTTAAAATTTTAATGTGAATGGACACATGTGGCTCGTAACTACTGTATTGGATAGTACAGCTCTAGATTTTCTTGGGGTGATTATATCTATTATAAAACCAATGGCTATGATGATAGTTACTAAATCATTTAGAATTGAATCACCAAGAGTGTGAGGGAAATACCTTGTTTTGGAATCCATTGTATTGCCCTGTGTCTGGCATCAATTGTACTATGCCCTTAGCTTGAAGTAGATCTGAGTGGTACATCTTTATGATGGCTCAGTGCCCAAACATGCTCCTTTGTGAAAATGTGAGAATGCTCTTCCTCATCTTATTAAACACAATCACATTTATTCTTTTCTGGGGGAAGTGGGGTTAACTTGAATATGGGTTTTTATCATACTTTTTAATAATTCACATAATTCACAAACCATAAAATTCACATCTTTAAAATGTACAATTCATTTAGTACATTCACGATGTTGTATGATCATCACCACTAAATCCAGAACCTTATAACCACCTCAAAAAGAAATTTTATACCAATTAGCAATCACTCTCCATCTTTCCTTATCCTAAAGCCCAGGTATTCACTACTGAATTTACTGTGTCCTTGGATTTGTCCATTCTGGACACTTCATATAGATGGAATGAAATATGTGGCCTTTTTTGTTTAGTTACTTTCACTTACCATGAGGTTTGATTGTATCAGTACTTCATTATTTTTATAGATTGTATCAGTACTTCATTATTTTTATAGCTTTTTAATGGTACAGCACATTTTCATTATCCATTAATTATCAGGCACTGGGGTCATTTCCAGGTTTAGACTATTAGGAATAATGTTGCTATGAACTTTCATGTACAAGTTTCATGTGGGCATAGTTTCATTTCTCTTGGGGATATACCAAGGAGTGGAATACCTGGGTCAAATGATAGCTCAATGGGACTGCCAAACTGATTTCTCAAGTGGCTGTGCCACTTTCCAGAAGCAATTAGGATGGTTCCAATTTCTCCACATCCTAACACTTGCTATTATTGTCTTCTTTATCATAACCCTCTTAGTGCATGTGAAGTGGTATCCCTTTGAAATTTTAGTATGAAATATACTAATTAATGATGTTGAGTGTCTTTCATGTGATTATTGACTACTTTGGAGAAATATCTATCCAAGTATTTTCCCCAATTTTTAATTAGGCTTTTGTCTTTTAATTTTTGAGGTGGAGGAGTTCTTTATTCTCCATATAGTCCCTCAAAAGATATATAATTTGCAAATATTTTCTCCCCGTGGGATGTCTTTATACTCTCTTGATCATATCCTTTGAAGAATAAATAAGTAAATTTTAGTGGAGTCCAATTTATCTATTTTTTTTCTCTTTTGTTGCTTGTGCTTTTGGTGTTATATTTGCCAAATATTAGGAGTCACAAATATTAATTTATACTTGTTTCCTTTTGAGAGTTTTTTCATTTTAGCTCTTTATGTCTTGGATCCATTTTGAGTAGATTTTTGTTAATGGCATGAGGTAGAAATCCAACCTCATTCTTTTCATGTGGACATCCAATTGTTCTAGCACTGTTTGTTTAAAAGACTATACTTTTGCCCCATGAATCATGTGGTATCTCTTTCTTTTTCTTTTACTTGCCTAATTGCCTTGGTTAGGACCTCCAATGCAATGCTGAAAAAAAAAATGATGTGAGTGGACTTCCTTGTTTTCCTGATCTTGGGGGGACACTTCACTTTTTTACACTTAAGTGTGATGTTAGCTATGGGGTTTTGGTGGATTATCTTGATCAGGTTGAGGAAATTCCCTTCTATTCAGGCTTGTTCAAAGTGTTTTGAATCGTGAAAGGATTTTTGGATTTTGTGAAATGTTTTTTCTGCATCTATTATTAAATCAAATGGGTTTTGCCCCTTTGTTCTATTAATGTTATGTATTACACTGATTGATTTTTTAATGTTAGGCAAACCTGGTATAGCTGTGAGATAAATCCCACTTGATCCTGTCATATAATCCTCTTTATATGTTTTTGGATTTAGTTTGTTGGTATTTTGTTAAGATTTTCATTTTGATATTAATAATGTATACTTTTTTTCTTTTTCATTTAAAGTATTGTCTAATTTCCTTTTTCTTTATCATTCCCTTGTTGCCAAGGAACATCATACTTTGTATGATTTCAACTCTTTCAAATGTATTGAGATTAGTTTTATGGCCTAATATATGGTCTATTTTGGAAAATGTTCTCAATACACTTAAGAATACATATTGTGTAGTTACTGACTGAAGGACTCTATAGACGTATGTTAGGTCTAGTTCATTTAGTTTGGGTAAGTCTTTTGTTTCCTCAGTCATCCTCTATTCAGGTGTTTTAGCCATTATATAACATAGAGCATTGATGTTTCCAACTATTAATGTTGAATTGGTTAATTATCCTTTAAGTCTATCAATTTTTGCTTCATGTATTTGGGACTATATTACTGGCTTTATATCTGTTTATAATTATTATATCATCTTGGTGAAATTAACCTTTTATTATTATAAAATATCCTTCTGTGTGTCTAGCTTTTTCATAAAGTCTGTTTTGTCTAATAGTAGATCCACTCCAGATTGTGGGGTTACTTTTTTATAGTATATCTTTTTCTATTCTTTTGTTTTCAACAGATTGTGTCTTTGCATATAAAGTGTATCTTTTTAGACAGCATTTAGTTGAATTATTTTTCCAGTTTTACTGAGAAAAAACTGTCATACATCACTGTGTAAGTTTAACATATACAGCATGATACTTTGATTACAATATATTATAAAATGATTACTACAAAAGGTTTATTTAACAACCATCATCATAGAGATAATTTTTTTTAAAAAGAAAAAAAGGAAGCAGCCCAGGTGTCCATCAACAGATGAATATATATACATCCCATCCCGTGTGTGTGTGCGTGTGTGTTTGTGTTTGTGTGTGTGTGTGTGTGTGTGTGTGTATGGGATGTGTGATATATATATATATACACACAATGGAATATTATTCAGCCATTTAAAAAATGAAATCTTTCCATTTACAATGATGTGGATGGAGCTAGAGTATAATGATAAGCAAAATAATTCAGAGAACAGCAAATACCATATGATTTCACTCATATGGGGAATTTAAGAATCAAAACAAATGAGCAAAAGAAAAAAGACAAGGATACAAACCAAGAAACAGACTCTTAACTATAGAGAATAAACTGATGGTTACCAGAGGTGGGTAGATAAGGGGGTGGATGTATAGGTGATGGGTATTAAGGAGTACACTTGTGATGAGCACTAGCTGATGTATGGTGTAGCTGAATCACTATGTTGCACACCTGAAACTAATAGTGTATGTTAACTATACTGGAATTAAAATAAAATTTTATAAAATACAAAAAAAAAATTTATTCTTATGATAAGAACTCAGAATTTACAGTCTTAACAACTTTCTTATGTAACCTCCAGCAGTGTTGACTACAGTCATCATGTAGTACATTACATACCAGTACTTATTTACCTTGTAATTGCAAGTTGGTATCTTTTTTAAAATGTTTATTTATTTTAGAGAGAGAGAGAGAGACAGAGCATGAGCATGGGAGGGGTAGAGACAGAGGGAGACACAGAATCTGAAGCAGGCTCTGGGCTCTGAGCTGTCAGCACAGAGCCCGATGTGGGGCTCGAACTCACAAGCTGTAAGATCATGACCTGAGCTGAAGTCAGCTGCCCAACCAACTGAGCCACCCAGGGGCCCCAACAAGTTGGTATCTTTTGACCACCTGCATCCAATTCCCCCACCCCTCAATCCCCTGTCTCTGGTAACCACAAACCTGACTTCTGCTATAATATTGGTGTGGGTTTTTTGTTTGTTTGTTTGTTTGTTTGTTTGTTTGTTTGTTTTGGGGTTTTGGGGGGGCTTTTTAGATTCCACATGTAAGTGAGATTATACAGGAGTTGTCTTTCTCTCTCTGACTTATTTCACTTAGCTTAATACCATCAAATTCCATCATGTTGTTACAAAGAGAATTTCCATATTTTTATGGCTGATTAATATTTCATTGTACATACATAGCACAGCTTCTTTATCCACTAATCCACTGATGGGCACTCAGTTGTTTCCATGTCTTGGTATTATAAATAATGGTGCTATGAACATGAAAGTGTAGCTATCTTTTCAGATAGTGTTTTTGTTTCCATTGGATATGTTCCCAGAAGTCAAATTGCTGTATTATATGGTGGTTCTATTTTTAATTTTTTGAGGAATCTCCATACTGTTTTCCATAGTTGCTGCACCAGTTGACAATCCCACCAACAGTACACAAGCGTTCCCTTTTCTCCACATCCATGCCAGCATCTCTTATCTTTTGATGATGGCCATTCTTACAGTTGTGAAATGATCTATCTGTTGGTTTTAATTTTTACTTCCCTAATGACTAGTGATGTTGAGTATCTTCTCATGTACCAATTAGCATTCGTTAACCTCTTTGGAAAAATGTCTATTCAGGTCCTTTGCCCATTCTTAACTGGATTGTTTGTTTCTGCTATTGAGTTATAGGAATTCTTTATATATTTTGGATATTAACCCCTTATCCAACATATGGTGTGAAAATATTTTTTCCCATTCCATAGGTTGTCTGTTCACTTTGTGGATGGTTTTCTCTGCTGTGAAGAAAGCTTTTTAATTTGATGTAGCTCACTTATATTTCATTTGGTTGCTTGCACTTCAGGTGTGATTTCCAAAAAAAAAATCATTACAAGAACCCATGCCAAGGAGCTTTATTTCTATGTTTTCCAAGGGTTTTCCAATTTGTTTATCTTTGTAAATAACCTGTTTTTAGTTTAGTTAATCTTTTCTGTAGCTTTTCTGTTCTCTATTTCATTTACTTCTTCTCTAATCTTTATTTTTTCCTTCCTTCTGCTAACTTTGGGCTCGATTTTTCTTTTTCTTATTTCTCCAGATATAGAATTAGGTTGTTTATTTGAGATCTTCTTGATTCTCTTTCTTTCCTTTTTTTCTTTCTTGATTTTTAATGTGTTTATTGCTATGAAATTTCCTCTTACAACCACTGTTGCTGCATCACATAAGTTCTGGTAAGTTGTGCTTCCATTTTTATGTGTTTCAAGAAACTTTTATTTCCCTTTTAACTTTTTCTTTGATCCACTGATTATTCAAGAGACTGTTGTTTAATTTCCATGTATTCGTGAATTCTCCAGTTTTCCTCTTGCTCTTCATTTCTAGTGTTATGCTGTTGTGGTCAGAGAAGATACTTAGTATAATTTCAGACTTCTTGAATTTGCTAAAATTTTCTTTGTGGCTGAACATATGGTCTATATCCTAAAAAATGTTCCATGTGTATTTGAGAAGAATATGTGTTCTACTGTTGTTGGGTAGAATGTTCTGTATATGTCTGTTAGGCCCAATTGGGCTATAGTGTTGTTTAAACCCACCATTTCTTTATATTCATTCTCTGTCTGGATCATGTATTCATTGATGAGAGTAGGGTATTTAAATTCCTAACTACTATTGTATTGGTGCTTACCTCTCCTTTTATCTCTGTTAGTTTTTGTTTTATACATTAGATACTTCAATACTGAGTATATTTACAATTGCCTGTGAGGTGAGTCCAGAATAGAAGCTCCCACAAAGCAACCTACAATGCTAGGGGTGCTAGTTGTTCCCCTAGGCTCTCTTTCCTCACTGAGGAAAAAGGAATTCCTTCTGCATGGTTCTGCACTGACCTGGGGGAAGAACCACGTGGTTAGGATGTAGCTGTTCCTCTTACCTTTCTAATGCAGTCCATCTTGGTCTCTGTGGTACAGGGGAATGTTTCAGCCTCATTCACACATTCTAGGAGTCTCTCAGTGGTGTCTTGTTTGTAAACAGTTGTCAGTTGTTTTTCTTGTGAGGCGGACTGAGGCAGGAATGACCAAGGCTGCCATCTAAGTGATGGCACTCCTGGGTAATTTGTTTTTTAACTCATTCACCCAATCTCTGCCTTCTGATTGGAGTGTATAATCCATTTACAATTAATGTTATTACTGATAAAGTAGAATTTTCCCTGCCATTTTTCTATTTATTTTCTGTATATCTTATAGTCTTTCTTGTTCCTCTGTTACTTCATTTTTGCTTTCTTTTTCTGTTAAACAGACATTTTCTGGTGTATTATTTTAATTATTTTTCCATTTCTTTTATTATTTTTTATTACTTTCTTAATGGTTACCTTACAGATTACAATTAACATTTAGTTGATAACATTGTAGCTCAGATTAATGCCAACTTAATTTCAATAGTATACAAAAACTTTGCTTCTGTATACATACATTTCTTCCCCTCCTCTTATGTTGTCATTGCCATATAAATCACATCTTTATAAACTGTGTGTCCATCAAAACAATTTGTAAGTATTGCTTTATGCAGTTGTCTTTAAATCAAATGAGAGAAAAAGGAGTTACAAACCAAACATGCATTTATGTTGTCCTTATTATTATTTATTCCTTCCTACAGATTTAGGTTACTTTGTAGCATCATTTCATTTCAGCCTGAAGGACTTTGTTTATTATTTCTTACAGGGCAGGTCTGCCAACAACAAATTGTCTCAGTTTCTGCTTACTGACAATGTCTTCACTTCTCCATTTTTGAAAGATAGTTTCACTGGATATAGAATTCTCAACTGACAGTCTGTTACTTTCAACATGTTGAATATGCCATATGAGTTCCAGGCTTTTGATCAGAAATCAGCTCTTCTTATGGAGAATCCTTGTAAATAATAATTTTCTTCTTTCTTCCTGCTTTCAAGATTGTCTCTGCTTTTGGTTGACTGTTTGCTTATAATGTGTTTATGTATTATCTCTTAGAGTTTACCCTACTTGGAATCACTGAATTTATCTGATGTGGAAACTAATGTTTTGCATCAAACTTCAGCCATTATTTCTCCAAATATGCCTTCACTTTCCTTCCTCTCTTTCTAGAACTCTCATTAAGAGTGTATTAAGTTGCTTTTTAGTCTCCCACAAGTCTCTTAGGCTCTATTTTTTTAATTCTTTTATCTGTTTTTCATTCTGAATCATCTCAACCCATATTTAAGGTCGTTGCTTCTTTCTTCTTCCTGATCAAATCTGATGTTGAATCCCTCTGGTGAATTTTTAATTTCAGTTATTATACTGTTGAACTTCAAATTTCTCTTTGGTTCTTTGTTTTAACATTTTTTAATGTTTTATTTATTATTGAGAGACAGAAACAGAGCATGAGCATGGGAGGGGCAGAGAGATGGAGAGACACAGAAACCAAAGCAGGCTCCAGGCTCTGAGCTGGAGCCCGATGTGGGGCTTGAACTCACATTCCATAATATCATGACCTGAGCTGAAGTTGGATGCTCAATCGACTGAGCCACCCAGGTGCCCCTGGTTCTTTGTTTTAAATAATTAATATTCCTTTACAGATACTCTCTATTTGGTGAAACATTGTCTTTATCAGCTTGGGCTGCTATAACAAAATACCACAGACTGATTTCAACAACAGAAATTTAGGTTCTCTTAGTTCTAGAGACTGGAACTCAGAAATCAGGGTAACTGGATGGTCAGATTCTGTTTGGGTATCTCTTCCTGTATTGTAGAGGCTGCCTTCTCACTGTATCCTCTGAGTTGGACATAAAGGGAGAGCAAACTCTCTGCTTTCTCTTCTTAGGACCTCACCCTTGTAACATCATCTGATCTTAATTACCTCCCAAAGACCCTATCTCCAGATATGATCACATGAGGGATTAGGGCTTCAACATAAGGGACTTAATACAAAGGATCTGGAACTGACTGACATTCTGAATAAAAATCCCTAGTACATTTTCAGTCCACCTCTTTTTGTCCTATGCTGCTGAAGTTTCAAAATCCTACCCTTTCTCTGATCTGTTTTTTATCTGTGACTTTTAAATTGTAAAAATATGGTTCTAAAACATTCCAAATGAAAGTTCCAAACATAGGAAATAATTTCAAAAACATTTACTGAATTCAACAGAAGCCAGTGAAGCTGCTGATGAAGCATTTCCACAGATCTCCATGGTCTCCTCTATAGTCTTTTCCTCTGCCCTGCTGACCTAGCTTCTTCCCACTCATTTTCTACTTCCTTCCACATCTTTTAAATTAACCAAGGTTCTTCCTTTCCAACAGAAAACACCTTGTAATATTCTCATTGTAAAGTGTTAAGTGATGGATGATACAGTAAAAAGGAACACTGAGACTTAGTTTCCAAGATTACTTTTATATCCAGACTTAGTTCATAATTTGTATTAGAAAAATTTCTTCTTCCCTCTCAAAGTACCACATGAAAATATTGATCTCTACAGTTTTATTTTTAGTGTTGCATGAATCCACAACATAAGTTTCATAAGTTGCATAATAGTGTTATTATTAAGTCATCACCCCTAGGCACTATATATTTTTTAAAAGTATATGCATTTAAAAGAGAATAAAGAACGATGGCAATGTTATATCTTAAGGCGGGACTCACTAGTGGTAAGATTTCAGGTACTATATACTTATTGTATAAACACTTATTTAGGGTCCATGCTAAACACCCTCCCTATGTGTTAGTAATACAGAGATAAGTGACCACTGCCCTATAAAAGCACATAGTCACACAAATTAATTTTTGGAGAAGATTTAGTTCAACCAGAGTTGGTAAATGAAATCTTACCTCCCTTGCCAATTTCACTCTATTAGTAATTCCCACCTTAATAATCATTTTGGCTCCTCAGGATAGACTGCTGAGAGTGGATAAAACATATGTGTTATGTATATAGGTGATACAATTGTACAAGGGCCACAGATTTCCTTTCCCTACTCTGAGATTACCTCATGCAGTGACTCCTTTTTGCTTTAGTTTTCCATCTCTTCATGTTAGTTTTCCTTCTTGTTCACTATGTTTTACCTCCCTGAATCTTACCTCTCAACTATATTATGGGGATAATGATAGCACTTACTTTATGGGACTGTGGGAAGACTAAGTTAGAAGATGTATGTAAAAAAAAAGACGTATGTAAAACAATAAGCAGAGTCTGATACACAACAGAAAACCACTATCCTCTAAATCATTGGTTCTCTATTGGTTTAGAGCAAGAGTTAGAGTAGAGTTATTTTCCCTTAAGGGGACATATGGCAATATATGGAGTTATTTTTGTTGTAACTTGGGGAGGTACATTACTGGCATCTACTGGGTATAACCCATAGATGCTGCTAAATGGCCTACAATGCACCAGCCTCCCACAAAAAAAAGAATTATCCAGCCTAAAATGTTAATAGTATCAAAGCTGATAAACCTTGCTCTAAATTAGTGCTAGAAAAAAACGTTAAAACAAGTTATGACTATAATATATTAATTTTTGTTAACTCTCAAACTAAATATTTGCCTACTTTTCTTAAAATCATAACACAATAAACTCAAGAAAAGTTACTGTATGCTTAAGAGCAGGTACCAGGCAACACAGAAAGTAAAGCCTAGCTTCTCTCCTTCCCTACGTCCTTCTCTCCATCTCCTCCTATCTCTATTTTTCCGTCTGTTTCTCCCTCGTTCCCCTCTCTCTCCTTTTACCCACAGTTCTGCAAAGATGGCTTCCAGGTGCAAGCAAAGATTTGCAAAGAGCATCAAGGCACATCATTTGCATTTCAAGTTCACCATGAAAATTTATGTTCCTGCAACAAGCAGGAAGCCCAGGAAGCTGATTTTCTCTGGTGACATATGCACTCCATAAGGCAGAAATTGTTGTTGTCAGAATAACTGAGCTAAAATATCAGGATATTTGCCTAAACTCAGAGAGCTTGTCATATAAATTGCCACTGAGCAGGGACTGCATATGGGATTAGAACCTGCCTTTTGGAGAGGTGATTTGTCAGCCCAGGCAGCAGAACTGGCACAGTAAATAACACTAAAATGAAATGAGCTACATTCTCAGAAATGGTGTACTTTATGTTGCAATGGGCAGTTAGGGAAATAGAGATAAGTAATGGCTACCTACTACATGCTCACATTTCTACCTAATCATGGCCTCCTCAGTCACAGGTACTATGTACCAGTGTGGAGACTGACCATGGGTCTGACATCTTTGATGGGGAGGAATATGTGCATATAGCTAATAACATGGGAGAGGAAATAAAAATATGGGTCTTGGGAAAAAAACAACAACATAGTGACATGAGTGGATACAGTTTGTAGGTTAATCAAAACTAGCTGGGATTAAGGAAGACTTTGAGAAAGTACATTTGAACTCAGTTTTACAATATGTGTAGGATCTGGATAAGGACTTCTTGAACGCCAGGACTTCAAATCCATGAATTCGAATGGGAAACAAAATCACATCTTGATATTCACCAATCTCTGACATTTAACATTCCTTCATTTACTAAAGTAAACCACACACATAATAGTTTTGGTAGAACCTGTGATTCGGTCACCAGTAGAAATCATAGGTACCCTCATGGCATGTTACTACATTACAGATAATTGAAATATTATTTATGTTCATCGCTCCCTTGAAATTACAGTAATTATTAGACCAACTGTTACATCTTATTTATGAGTCCATTAGAAAAGCACATACATTACCCTAACAAATTAAGTTTTTAAATGTGTGTTCATTATTTTTAAATATAATTGGCTCTCTGTGTAAATTTATAGATTTTATATTATGCATTTTAGAATGCTGTTCTGACAAGAAGTGAACAGACTTTACCAGATGCCAAATGGACCCAATGGCACAAAGGAAACTAAGAACCTGTAACAGAAAATGGAAACTGGAGAGGTGCCTGGGTGGCTCAGTGGGTTAAGCAGCTGACTCTGGGTTTCAGCTCAGGTCATCATCTCACACTTCATGAGTACAAGCCCTGCATCAGGCTCTGCAGCTGGCAGCATGGAGCCTGCTTGGGATATTCTCTCTCTCTCTCTCTCTCCCCCTCCCCTACTCGTGTTGTCTCTGTCTCTCTCAACATAAGTAAATAAACTTAAAAAATAAAAGAAAATGGAGAATGGAGTGGACACATTTGTCACATAACAGTATAGACATATATACAAAAGGATGACTCCATGATTTTGAGAAATGACTTCATGATTTAAGAATAACAAGAATTAGACCTGATATTTTTATAGTTCTTTAATGTGGTTCAAACACTGATATTAGTCAATTTAGCACTCTAAAAATTTTATGAGGTCGTTATGATTACTGCCCCCATTTTACAGATAAGGAAACACACAAAGACAGGTTGAGTGATTTGACCATAGTAGCACAGCTGTTAAGAGTTAGAGGTGACCAAGCTGACAACAACTATGTTATACTGCTACACAATAATAATGGCATTCCTAAAAATAGCAATGATCATGTGCTAAGTGCTGCATAGGCATCAGGCATTGTGATAGTGCATTACAAACTTCATGTAGTTTAATTCTTATGACCATTCTGGAAGGTAGTTATTATCCCTACAGTACAGAAAGTGAGGCTTAGAAAAACTATGAGATTTTCCCAAGTCAGACAATAAGTGGCTAAAGGAGAATCTGAACTCAGGTTAATATGATATCAAGCCTGGCCTCTTAATGTCTGCAGCCAGGCCAAGAAGTTTTATTTTAGTCTGTGGCAACAGGGAAACATTAATGGCTTTTGATGGGAAACCTACATTATATGATCTGTATTTTTTTTAATATATGAAATTTATTGTCAAATTGGTTTCCATACAACACCCAGTGCTCATCCCAAAAGATGCCCTCTTCAATACCCATCACCTACCCTCCCCTCCCTCCCACTCCCCAATATGATCTGTATTTTAGACAGATTGACATGGCAATAATATGGAAGATAGTTGGAGCAAAAAGTTGGAAGCAATGAGATCAGTTAAGCAGCCATTGGAGAACCTGTCCAAGGAGAAGTTAAGATAAAAGTAAGCAGAGATAGGAAAGGCATTTGAGGGAAATAATGCTATCTGGTATAAATCAGACATCACAGGGGGCAGTGTAACAAGTGGAGAGGCCAATGACACCACCCAGGTGTCTAGCTAGTGATTATGGGACCACTAAATGGAACAAGGAACAAAGGAGGACAAAAAAACCATGAGCTCTTCCTTGCACATAATGAATCTGAGGTACCCATGAAATACCTTGGTGGGTGTATTCAACGGAAAGTTGGAAGTTTGGGTGTGGTCCTCTATGACTGAGATGTAGTTTGTGTCCTGCAGATGTTCCTACGTTCCAGGACTAGATCAAAGTAGTGGAGCCAATGGAAGAGCTGAGAAATGGACAGAAAGGCTTAGGATGCAGACATCAAGAGAGGAAATTGTTCTTAATAATAGAGGGAATTAGTGGAGACAAGAGAAAAAGAAAGAGCAATAAAACAATGAAATATATCCTCAAAAAAGAATTTGAATTCCTTTATTTTTCATTTTATTTTTGAGAGAGAGAGAGAGACAGAGTGTGAGCAGGGGAGGGACAGAGAGAGAGGGAGACATAGAATCCGAAGCAGGCTCCAGACTGTAAGCTGTCAGCACAGAGCCCAACGCAGGGCTTGAACTCAGGAACCATGAGATCATGACCAGAGCTGAAGTTAGACACTTAACCGACTCAGCCACCCAAGCGCCCCTTGAATTCCTTTTTTGAGGCTCTTTAAAGCAGGTAGGAATAGTCTTCTTAGACATATTTAAGTCCTTATTTGCATAGAGGCAGAGAGATGGAAAAAATGACACTATTAGGTCCTGCCTGATCCAGTCACAGATTGGGAGTTCTAAGATAAATGATGAAAACAACATTTGGGCTCCTGCATAAGGAGAGAGGTTAAGACGGGGAGCAGGTGAGTAAGAAACTATCTTTTCAGTCGGAAAACTGGAGTGAGGGAGGTGTGTGTGTCCATGTGTGTGTATGTTGGGGGCTGGCCTTAAATTGTTTACATTTATATGCCACGGTTACAACATTGAAAAACTCTAGAAACAGCTTACATAGAAATTTAAACCATGAAAATAGAAAAAGAGCCTGAATATGAATGTGGTAATTTCTATAAAAAGCCATGATTCTTTGGTTGGGGGGGGGGGGGATATAGAGTGGTGGATAATAAACTACTCAAGCAGGTGAATCATTTTAAATACCTGGGAAATCTCAATAGCCCAGGGGAGGAAAGAATCCTGAAGCTAAGAGATTAAAATTTATTACAATAAAGAAGAACATTAAAGGAGATTTATAATATCATCACAAAGCCGATTATTAATTTTGGCAGGGCAACTTGGATATGGAAAGAAGAAGATAAAAAGACAATATGGTAGAAGCTGTTGAAATGAAATTTCCTGTCTTACTTGAGGCTTGGATAAGATTTAAAGAGTGAAAATACACAGGATGCAGAATATTGGTAGTGAGTGGTAATTGGTGACCAGAATTTACTTTTACAAAAACAGAAAAGATCAACTGGAAAACACATTGAGACTTTGAAATACCAGGTAGTCTGAACCAAACAAGACACCCCAGAAAATGCCTGCCCATTCAAATATAGATCCCATCGATGCCAGGAGTGAGAACCAGTCTTCTGTGTCTGACTCAATTAGAAGTCTTCTGATTTGCCCACTAACAGAAAATCAAACCCTCCTTGACGAAAAGAGAAAAGTCTTGACTTCTGAACCAGGAAGTACTAGGGCTAGCATTACATTTCAAGTCAGCTTGAGGCAGAGGCTCAAATGCGTTCCCAAGAACTCTGTTCTCTTTGTCTCTCATATCAGCTCTGCTCTTCTCTTCCTGTGATTTCTTTCTCACTCAGTCTCTCCTCCTTATCTCAAGGTAGCTGCCAAGCTCTAGACCTTACCTCCTGTCAGTTTTCCAACCAGTGGGAGAAGCACTGCTCTCCTTACAATGGTCAAGCATGAATCTCAGATATGATGCTCACTGACCAAATGGGAGCCTTCTGCCCATCCCCAGCCAATCACCATGCTCAAAGGAATGTGATATGATAATAGGCTTAAACCAATCTGAGCCCAGCCCTGGAGTGTGGGGGACAGGTAAAGATTAAATCATAGGAGTTAAAAATGAGGGGCGGTTCCCCAACAAAAAGTAGGGGATGTCTTTCACAAATGGGGACAAGGAATGCAAAATATAATAAACATTCACTGTAGTTAACAAGCTTCAGTTCTGAGAGTCCCACCCTGTGTATAATTTAAGCTTCTTATGCTAAAATTTTAATCCATTCCGTAGATCAAGGGTGGTGTCAAGTACATATCAATAAGCAAAAATCCTCATTGTTGCAATGGAGAAGAGTCTTTTGATATTTCATATGGGTGGTCTGCCTAATTGGAGTAATTCTAGTTATTGTAATTGAGTTATTTTCATATTTGTGCAAACAAGTTAAGGAAGATGATAATGGAATATATATTTAGCAAGGTAAAATCACCTATCCACACAGTCATCAAATATCATATTGTTTATCATG
Source organism: Panthera leo (assembly GCF_018350215.1). Classification (NCBI taxonomy): domain Eukaryota; kingdom Metazoa; phylum Chordata; class Mammalia; order Carnivora; family Felidae; genus Panthera; species Panthera leo. The sequence continues at coordinate 49,645,234 of NC_056680.1, forward strand.
TAAAGAGCCTTTGATTCTTTTTTTAAAAAAATCTTTTAACATTTATTTTTAAGAGACAGAGAGAGACAGAGCACAAGTGGGGGAGGGGCAGAGAGAGAGAGAAGACACAGAATCTAAAGCAGGCTCCAGGCTCCGAGCTCCGAGCTGTCAGCACAGAGCCCAATGTGGGGTTCAAACCCACAAACCATGAGATCATGACCTGAGCCGAAGTCGGCCACTTAACCAACTGAGCCACCCGGGTACCCCTCAATCGTTTTTTTTTTTTTAGTTCCTCTGGTGATCACCTGTGTCTCTGTGCTGTAAGATGTCCACCATTCACTGGCTCCAGTTTCACTAAGAAAGGTCTGAACATATTAATTACAACCTCTTAGACTTCCGTGCAATTCATGCTGTTGAGAACATCAAATCTCTTGGAAAATAACAAAGGTGGGTAGGGGTTAAGCATTACAGATTTTGGCACAGCACACAACAAAGCAGCACACAGTCACTTTTTTTTTAAGAGAATGTGATTTTTAAAGAGAATGTGATTATCATGCAGAAGAAAGAAGTCAAAAGGCACTGGATCTCCTGCTCCATAGGTGGGGGTATTTGAACACATTAACACATTAAACTTTTTTAACATCTGGGAGAAGAGTTACACTCTCTATGTTATAGTTTCACAGTGTATAATTACAAATGCCAATCCAGCCACAGCAAATGCTGCCTTGAATATATTAAAGGAAAAACCATGCATCTCTGGGGGGAGAAAAAGTAAGAGAAGAAAATTGCATTGTGTCATCATCCACCAGGCAGGGGTATTTCTCTGCACTGGGAGTGCAGAAGAAGAAAATATACATATAGGGAAAAGTCCCTACGCATGAAGGCAGGTACCAGAAGTGGCATTCTGTTCTGTCTGCTCAGTCTCACCTCTTTCTTCCCACACTCCCTCTTCTCATTTGCCTAAGAGAGCCTCAACACAAAACAGCTCAAATAGACGACTCATTAGAAAAATACACTTCTTCATAGAAACCAAGCTCTGATTTCTTAGAATCTTACTTACAATATGATTTTAAAAAAACAAAAACAAAAACAAAAACAAAAAAAAAAGCTCTTTCTGGCTGCCTTCACATCATGTTGTCAGCTTTCAAATACAAAATGAATTACAATTCTTTTGTGTCACCAAAAGCAAAGCAGATAGAAAATCTTCCAGGAGGATGTATTCAAGAAACTCAGCAAATCATGTATTACAAATAGACAAGCAAGATGCCCCAGAAATACACAATCCAGTTCTTTTTCGGTGTCTACAAGCATGAGAGGGATGTTCAGGATCAGTCTTCCATGGGTATGGCAGGTAGCTCTGAAGCACATTCACTCCCTCGTTGAATGGACATTGGCTAATGCTTATTATGTGCCAGACACTGTGCTGTTTACCTCCATATGTTTTTTCATTCAATCCTCACTTTATCTTCATTTTTAGTGATGAAAAACCTGGGGGCTCAGAGAGGTTAAATAACTTGTCCAAATGCATAAATCCAGACAGTGGTAGAGCCAGGTTTTTGACCAGCATCTGCCTGAATCCAAAGCTCATGTATTTTCAGTACACCATACTGCCCTCTGTGAAAGGCACTTAAAAAAAATTTCCCTGCCTAACGTGGGGTTAAAGATTCATGAAGATGATGCTACCTGGACCTCAGGGCCCAAGGTTAAGTCTCACCTGAGATACAGGGACTACTCCAGGGCCTCCAGCCACCTTGCATTCAGCAATGTCTGCATCTAGGACCTTGGGAAGAAGAGAGGAATCTTCCTTCAGGAAACAACATCAGGACCCAGGAAAAGGTGGCTCAAAAGGGAGCACCAAAGACTCCCCTGGGCTTACCCTCAGGAATGAGGACAGAGAGTCCAAGGTTGAGGAGACATCCATCTAAGAAAGAACATCAAGTACTACAGATCTGGGTCAGTGCTTTGGGAATGCTTGGACATCTATGGGATTTGCCCCTTCCCTTTGCATCTTGTTTATGTTAAATCTTTTTATGATTTCAATGTTTAGAAATCAACTCCCTGAAGCCAGGAAGAAGAAAAAAAGGCACAGGAGCATATTCGCCTGAGTAGCCAGGGAGGTAGGGCCATACGAATGGCATTCACCTCCACAGCCTGTCCAGGGAAGGGTGCAGTGGCTTAAAACTATGTCTACAAATTGATACTCCACTCATGAAGAGGTGGAGCCTAATGTCCCTCCCTTTGAGGGTGGGCTAGTCCTAGTGACCCACCTCGAATGGGAAGTAGAATAGAGCAGAAATCACAAGTGACTTCAGAGATGAGGTCATAAAAATGGTAGTATGGCTTCCATTTCAGTGGCTCTTTCCTTTGAGTCACTTACTTGGGGGAAGCCAGTTTTCAGGTTGTAAGTAGCCCTATGTAAAGACCCACATGGCAAGGAATTGGGATCTCCTAACAACAGACACAGGAATGAGGTTGAAAGTGAATCCCCCAGCCTCAATCAAGTTAACACTTTGACTACAACCTCGTGACAGACCCTAAGCCAAAACCACCCATGTAAGTCACTCCCAGATTCCTGATCTCAGAAATTGTGTAGAATGATTCATTTTGTCTTAAAGGGCTACATTTGGGGATAATTTTAACACAGCAAGTACTACATATAAATAATATAAGAGATACCTCAATGTTCAGAGAAGAATAGCATTGAAGAGTAAGGAAGGCTAGATGATTCTTGAGGCTTTTCTGATTCTTGAAGCATGGCTCTGAGACCCAATCTGGGAGGAAGGGGGCTTCCTAGGCTCCTTACCTGGAAAAAAACTGGAGAAGTTCCCAAAAAGGTTAAAAAGGGGAATATTTTTTTTTCTTTTTTCCCCTATGTAAAGAAAACCTGTTTACAGATCTTCCAAGTGGGGCACCTGAATGGCTCAGTCAGTTAAGCATCCAACTCTTGATTTCAGCTCAAGTCATCATCTTATGGTTCCTGAGTTTGGTTCCAGCCCTGCATCAGGCTCTGCACTGACTGGGATTCTCTCTCTCCTTCTCTCTCTGCCCTTCCTCTGCTCCATGCTCACACGCACATGTTCCCTCTCTCAAAATGAATAAATAAACTTAAAAAGAAAGATCCTTTAACTGAGGACTTTAAGAGACAAAAGAGATGAACATAAGGGAAGGGAAACAAAAATAATATAAAAACAGGGAAGGGGACAAAACAGAAGAGACTCATAAATATGGAGAACAAACTGAGGGTTGCTGGAGGGGTTGTGGGAGGGGGGATGGGATAAATGGGTAAGGGGCGTTAAGGGGTCTACTCCTGAAATCATTGTTTCACTATATGCTGACTAATTCGCATGTAAACTTTAAAAAATAAAAAATAAAATTAAAAAAAATATCTTTTGTGCAACATAGAAATATAGGAAACATATTTAAATTTATGCTATACAAATGTTTGTGTAAAGGAGAGTGATGATATATTATTAGCTGTTAGAAAATCATATTAAGCCATCACAAAATGTGCCACAATTGTATCTTGGTTGTCTCTTCTCTGGAAGATGCTGACTAGGTATTTTGGGAAGTGAGAGGTTGTTCTTGCCATCAAAGGGCACGGAGGTTTCTTACAAAGCAGAGATACGAAGAGTCATCATCTATTCAATAAATGCTTCTGTACCAGTTACTATGTGTCAGGTACTGCATTTGCCTGTGGACAGATGATATGAAATCAGATGCAGCTCTGCCCTTGGGATCTTGGAGTTTACATGGAAACAGACAAGATAATAAGATACTCTAATACTACACGTGATAAGGAATAAGCATTGGATATTCACAAAAGCACAGAACAGGGTGTTAACATAAGCATATACAGTAACACCTTGGATTGCAAGTAAGTTGTTCTATGAATGTTCAACAAGATGAGCAAAGATTTGTAATAAGTTTTAACTTGATAAAGAAGCAAGGTCTTGCAATTTGAGTATTACATGACCCAAACATCACATGATCACAACTGAGCCAATGGTTCCTCTCTCTCTCCCTCCCTGCCTCTCTATCTCTCTGTCTCTCTCTCTCTGAGATTGTGGGTGATCATCTCCCATACTCAGCTGCTTTGTCTCAGGCTGCAGTGTTTGGAAGAAATTAGTGATTTTTCAGAACATTGGAAGGTGCCCACAACTGGCACTAGTGTATCTTTTGGGACTTCAAAGCACCTATGGACAGTCCTTTGCTTTTCCATACAAGAGTAAGCTTAGGAATGCTTTGCTTAATTCTGGGTCATTAGATAGGTTTCCTGTTAAAGTTGCACAAAAAGAAAAAGACTCCACTCAGCCAACAGACAGCAGTGATTCTGTTAGTGAAAGTGAAAGTCGTCCTGTACAATAACCCTCTACCCTCTTCTCTCCTTCACATCAGCCACGAAGGCTTCCAAAGGTAAGTGCAGTTTCATCTGTTCATTTTTTCTTTATATTTTGTATTTTCTTCATTATTTTGTATTATGTTACAGTATTATAATCACTTGTATATGAATTTTTTGGGGTTGTGGAATGAATTATCTGAGTTTCCATTATTTCTTACTGGGAAATTCACTTTGATATACAAGTGCTTTCGATTACAAGCATATTTCTGGAATGAAACATGAGGGAACGCTTCTAGATAATTAACAATACCTAAGTTTGAGGTATGAAACAAGAGATGTGGACACTAAGAAGTCTGAAGAAGTGAGACTTCCCAGTGGGTTGTGATTATCAGAGAGAATCGATTAGAGAGGGAAATACGGGCCCTTAAAAGACAAGTGATGAATCTACCCCCAAAACCAAGAGCACACTGTATACACTCTATGTTAGCCATCTTGACAATAAATTATATGTAAAGGAAAGTGGTAAGGAAAATAGTCAAAAAAGTGAAGGAGACATGTCATAGAGATCACTTTACCAGTGTTAAATCTTTACATGAGAGTATTTAAAAGAGGGGAAAGAGCATTTGAGAAAGTCAGTGTCTTAGTTGCTACAATAATGCTGCATGACACACAATCACCTAATCTCAGGGTCTTTATGACAAATTCATCTTTTTTCTCACTCTTGAATCTTTGGGATAGACAGGGCAGCTGTGCCTCAGATTATGAGTTGGACTCCAGTTCGCTCATGTGTGTGCACTCTGGGCCCTAGCCTTCAGGGACAGTGGTTGCCTGGGGTATGCTCTTCTCATGGTAGGTCACAGACAGGGAAATCCATGCAAGCAAAGTTCTGTTTGAATCATATTCACTCAACTTCCCTCAGTGGAAGCAAGTCATATGCTCAATTTCAACAGTCATGGGATGGCAAAATATACTCTACTCACATGGAGAGGTAATGCAAAGTTACCTGGCAAAGACTGGGGTTTACAATCTTCTTGTGAAAAAATGGAAACAGTAGTGCAATTTATCATAGCCAGTCAGAAAGTTTTTCATTTATGGTCCAGGAAGTAGAGACCTATTAAAGTTTTTGAGCATCAGAGTGGCAGGCAGTGGAAACATTTCAGTAGAGCACAGATCAGACATTGGAAGCTAGTGCCACACAGTTCGTGTGTACAGCAATAGGAGTGGTAACTATAATTTAACAATGGTGATCAAGGAGAATGAAGTCTGGGGAAATCACTTGAAGGGTGGACTGAGAGGACTTTAATGACTGATTGGAAAATGACGACAGACAGATAAAGCTAGAAGAAAAGTCCAAGATGATTCTAATGTCTCGTATTTGGATGAGGAGAAGTTGTGTGTGTCATGCTCACTTAAAGGAGTGGAGTTGATGTGGTAGATGGGAAAATAATAGACTGTGGTATATGATATGGGGTCTTATGGTGCATTTGATGTATGGAGTAGCCAAGCTGGGGCAGCCAAGAAATGTCTAGAAGGTGGAAAGTTCCCACTAACATCTGGGAGAAAGGTCAGATTTGAATATGTATAATTAAAGTCCATCCATATGAAGGAGTAGTTGAAATTCTCAAGGAAGTGAGCATAAATAGAAAGGACCCAAGTTTATAGGACGAGGATACTGGGGTGAGGTAGATGAACAAAGATTGTAAGACAAGGATAGTGATACTCTGCATGAGAAACAATAACTCTGTAGACAATAATACATAGGAAACAAAATCCTCGATGTAATTATCTTAGATATGTCTTTGTCCATATTAAAATTACTTTGGGATTTTAAAACAGATTGCATTTCTGTGCCTTTGTAGAGCATTATCTATAAAACAAGAACATGTAAAGATGGGAATTTACGGATGTTAAAAAGCCAGAAGAGAAATGCAGCAGCTGGAGTGTTCATGAAAGCATAATCTGTTATGTGTGGAAATAAGCAGCATACATTTGCTATGATGGGGCAACCCTTATGAAACTTCATTGCAGCAAAGTGAAAAATCCGAGCAGAGAAACTTTTCCAGCCAAAAGGGAGAAATGTGATGAATTCTTTTAATTTTCTTTAAAGTCAAATGCTCCCTTGCATATGCCAGTATCACAAGAGAAGAACAAAACTGGTTGTGTATTCGTATTGTACACTTCTTTAAAAATTAAATGAATCCACTTAATGTATTAGATAATCACTATTTCTTCATGACCATATTATGTATGATGTCAAGTCAGACATGTACAGTAGAATCTTAATTGAACCATGGAAACATGTACAAATGAGACAACATTCATCCATTATACGGGATATGCACGCAAACTATGGTTCACAAAACACTTTTGTACACATGATAGTCTTTGATCTTCACACAATGCCTATAAAACAGTCCTAGGATATGTTCTTACTCAATTTACAAATGAAGAAACAAAGCATAAAACATTAAATCATTTTCTCAATATCATGTAGCTGGAGGGTCGAAGTGGCTTTCAAATCATGTTTGGTGTCCTTCCTATTCCATCAAGATACTTACCTACACAAACAGGAGTCCTCCTAAATCCCTCCACCTCCTCCCCTCCACTGAGACTTCTATTGTCTATTTATTGCCTGCCAGATAAAATTCAACATTCTTCACAGAGCATACAAGCATCTTTGTAATCAGTCTTTCTTTTACCACTCTGATCTCACCCTCTGCCACTATCTTCCCACCCACCTCAACACACGGATTTCTCCACCATGATTATCTGGTGACCAGGGGGCTCCCTCTGGTCTTGGTGGTGCCGCCTGAAGAGGGCAAAAAGAAGTTTCCCCACTTGGGTCATCAGGTGTTTCTTGACGGAAGAAAGTGTGGTGTGGTGGGATTCCTACCGGTGTCTCCCAGCTTCCCAGTGTCTCTGAGCAAAGGAGTGAGTACTAGGTCTTTAGGGACAAAAAGGCTGTCTGGACTAAACCGCTTGCTATAACCTGGTTCCTTTTTCTGGTTCTGCTGGCCCATCTGGAATTTGGGGGTCAGGGAAGGAAGAGCCTACATGTAAAAAGAGGTGTCCTGTCCAGGGCAGCTTGCTATACCTTGGTTCTTTTTGCTAGTTCTGACACCTTCCCTTTCTATCTCCTGATAAAAAAAGGGATGGGGGGAGTCTCAATATTGGTATGGAAGGAGAAGCAGTCCCTTGTTTCTGGCAGAGCTCTCAATCTATCCTTCTTCCAAGGGTATCAGGCTCACCTTGTGTTGTTAAAGGGACTTCTGTTCAATTCAGGGGAAGAAAAAGCTTCCTGGGCTATCTTCTGTGGTTACGTGAGGAGTCAGGAAATGCCAGGTGTGTAACCTTCCTCTGTTGGGTAAGAGGACACAAAACCACCTGGAAGAACACTATATTGTTCTTCCAGAGCTAGATTCCCAAGTAGCTCGCCTTCTTCTTACCACCTAGCAGAGTTATCCTTTGGTTGTCTCTTACACCATTTCTAGGGTTTTTAGTCGTGGTTAGCAGAGAAGAGCAGAAATAATGGGTCTAAGACATCTTGTTGTATCAAAAACAAACCCATGTAGGGGTGCCTGGGTGGCTCAGTCAGTGAAACATTCAACTTCAGCTCAGGTCATGATCTCACAGCTCATGAGTTCGAGCCCTGTGCTGGGCTCTGGGCTAACACCTCAGAACCTGGAGCCTACTTCAGATTCTGTGTCTTCCTCTCTCTTTCTGCTCCTCCCTTGCTCATGCTCTGTCTCTCAAAAATAAACAAACATTAAAAAAAGTAAACCCATGTTATTTTATCATATCAAAGCCAGGATTTTTGTTAGTATAATTATTTCAGACATGACTCAGTAATGTCTTTATGTTTCTCATTCCTCTCTTCAATCCATATCTCCTGCCCTCTCCATGCCTTCTTGCTCCCATCTCCAATGTCCTCACCCCAACCTTCAGCCCTTTTGTTTCAGTGAGCTCATGCAACTCTCCTGCCTCCTTCCATCCTCTCTTCAACTTTTACCTAATAATAACCATACCAGTCGTCATCATCATCATCATCATCATCACCACCATCATCATTATCATCACCAAGATTAAAAATGAAGCTGGTAGGAGGTACCTAGAAAACACATGCAGATATAGCCACCAAGGCTAGGTAAGATAGGGACTAAGGGCAGAGATAACCCTTAAGAGCAACCACAAAAGCGAAATCAGAACTGCTAAGGACTGAAGTTGAAGGATGCTGAGCACCAGTATGGCTGAAGTTTAATATTAGAAATGTGTGTGACATGTGTATTTTCAAAACTTTACACTTCACTTGTGTTTTGAAGTGTTCATAAATTATTGGCTTGAAATATATTCAATAGCTTCATTTGTTAAATTTATGAATTCTAAATGATTTAAAACAAAATACTAGTATTCCCATTACTACTTTAGTGTCATGTAATTACATGGAACCAATAGTAAAATGCAGGTAGTGATACCTTCTTCAGTGTTGAAATTGCTCATCATACATCACACTGCTCTTTAAACATGTCAACATTTGAGCATTTTAATAATCATTCATCTCCAATCTTTTAACAAAGTAAATACTTCTACCACACATCGAGCAAGACAAGAACAGCCTAGGATTATTTAGATACTACAGAAATTTGGACAAAACAGAAAACACCAGCTCGTATCAAAGTGTGGCATGCCCCTAGGCTACTGTTCAACATGGCAGTCTGCAAAGTATCCTTGTACATTGTGAATGTATTACTATGGAACCCTACACATTCACAACAAAATCAAAGATACAAGTTAATGAAAACCCAGGGGCTTTCAGAATGTTGCAATAGGTATCATAAATGTAAGCAATAGGTATCATAAAGTGCCACGTTGCACAATGGAAAACAGCTAAGACTGTTGTGTAGAACAAAGATACTATGCCATATCCAAATGCACTCACTAAAAATACAGATGCTATAATTTCAGTATGTGGGTTTTATAACTATGGTCCTATAGGCTTTTTTCTATGAAATACTCATTAAATCTAACATTTCTATTTTTTGTGTTTGATAATAATTGCTTGAGAAAAGATAAAAGGTGAATGTTGAAACTGTTCTACAGTTTCCATTTACCACACCTGGTGACAATGACTAATTCATAGAGATAATAACAAAAAGTAATTCCCTTAACACATACATATACATATTTTTTACTCCTTATTGCTCATTCCAGCTATATACTTCTGTTTCCACGGAAAACAGATTGGCAGGAGAGAAACAGCTGCTCTTATCATACCTATTCCAAGTGGATCATGCAAATATCATCCTCTTTGTTTTTCCCAGAATTCTCTTTAGATAGAATACTGCACCTCCAGAATTTTAACGCCCACACCATCGCTCCTAATGTTATCTGATATAGAAGAGAGGCTCTATCTTTTCCACTACCTCAAAGCCTTACCTGGACATTCCATCCACCAAGAATAGTTTTGTCCTCCAACTCCTAAAGAATAACTGTCATAAAATCAAAGAATCTCTAAATGGGACAGAATCCTGTTTTAGCCTGTCCTCAGTGTTTAAGTTCATATCTATTTATCCATTCAACAAGGATTAGTTAAAACTTGCTTCATCACAAGACACTGTTCTAGACAAAATATGTAACTGAGGACACACACACATTCCATATTCCTAAAGAACATATCAGTACACCTTCTTTAGAATTGAAATTTGTCAGTTATTTAGGGTTACATTCTTTCAGCCCTTAAATAGCTCATGATGGTAACTTCATCCCTGTCTTCTCTAGTCTGAATGTCTCCAACTCTACTGAACCAATGCATTTTACTTTTAATATCTGCCTATGTCTACTCCCCAACTAAACTGTAAGCTTCTAACAGCCAAGTTTCAAATATTATCTCTATTCATCTAGCACAGGGTTTTTCAGCCCCAACATTATTGCCTGGATAATTCTTTTTTTCTGGGGAGCTCTTCTGTGCTTTACAGGATGCAAAGCAGCATCCACAGCTCCTACTCTATAGATGCCAAGAGGAACCCCCCTTCCAACTATGCACTTAAAATGTTTCCAGGCTTATCCAAATTTTCCTGGGGAATAAATCACACCTGGTGACCACTGGTCTAGCACTATATCTGGCAATGTACCATGCACTGATATACAACTCACATTTATAGAGTAAATTACCATTTGCAAAATTTTTCAAATATAGGTCTCAGTGATGCTCATGATAGCTTTTGAATTATGTCTTTATGCTCAATTTGTATTTGAGACTCAAACCTGGGTAGTTTGAATCCAGAGTCAGCACTTTGAACCGAGCTGTGTAACCCTGGGAAATGTACTCAATATTCCCGAATCTCAGTTGCCTCACCTATGAGATGGAAGAAAATAGACACACTCATCTCAGAGTGTTGTAGTGATGATTACATGAGACAAACCTAGCACATAAGGGCTCGATAAAAATTGGCTCACATTATTATTCCAATAAACACAGATATGAATGCTGTGGCTGGGTGAGTGTTCCATTAAGTCATCAGGAGGGAAAAAAAAGAGTTATCAGGAAAAACTTTATCTCTTTTTGGAGACTCAAAAGGTGTTATGACTTAGGTTTGATATCACATGACAGTTATCTTTCCCACCATATGAAAACATCCTGTCTGTGACAATGGAGAAGTAGGACCACATTCAAAGATAAAAAGAGACAAGTAAAGAGATGAGAGACAAATAGAGAGACAGAGAGTGAGAAAGACAAAAGGAAAATATTTGACATTAAATGAACCTCCAGTTCCAGCCCTGTTTGCAACTAGTTATGCCCTTGACCTTCCTAGTTCTTGAACTAATGTAACCAGTAAACCCGTTACATTCCTTTTTATGCTTAGGTTAAGTAAGGATGAGTTTCTATCTCCATCATTTGAAAGAAGTTTGACTAATATAGATATTCAGGATGACTCTTTACAGTCACCCAAAGAAAACTGTTCTCTTACAACCATGAAACCATGACAGAGGTCATAAATTGATTAATCTAGTTCAAGATCAAAGGAATAATCCTGAGGGATAAAAATATACCATGGTTTTCCCTAAATAGTTTCTGTCTAATTCTGTTTTTCTGTAATTTATAATGGACAAAGTTATTCCAGTTAAATGTCCACACTATGTAATTAGCACTTACAACATACAAAAAACACTTTTGCAGGTCTAAGCATATACTGAGAAAATGAGGTGTTCTCTAACTTTACATGCAATTTTCTAGAAGGACAAACAGGTAAGATTAAAAGATAACATATTATGGCATAAACAGAGTTCTTTGGAGCCAGACCAAAGGATTTAAAAAAGGAACTTCCATACATGACAGATGCCAGTTTTGTCCCCCAGTGTAAATATTCATTCATATTGTGCATGCACACTCATGCACACACACACACACACACACCCCTCTCAATTGTAATATTCTCCTGATCAAAGGGAATAACAAACAGAAATATACAAATAGCAACATGAATCCATTAAAATTATGACCAAAGAGAAAACAGTCAACTCAAGCTGTGAGCAAAGGCTCACCCTATCATTGGCACCTCAAGTGCAGCATTTGATTGGGTGCCACAATTCTCTTGTATTGTTTGTATGCCAGTTTCAACCAGAATGGAGCTGGGTTGAAGATTAAGGGGGTTACCTAAAAATAGCAGAGAAAATCAATCTTTATACTATAAAACTCTTCAGCCAGAAAGGAAATTTGGGACTAGCAAGTCCTCTGAAAACATGCAAATATGTTTTCTTCTCAAACTATAATTCTCTTGCTTTCCAATAATCTAGCTTTTGCAACACCTCTATGGTATCCCTATTAATACCATGTTTCCTCCACTGACTACTGTTTTAGGCCTGCAATCCTACAGTTTTCTAATTTGCCACTTCTTAGTTTGCTAGAAAAGAAAATCTACTTGGGCAAATATATCAAGAAAGACACAGATTAACAAACCAAGCTACTGATCAAATTTATATACTTATTTATTTATACGCTTAATGTGGGAGAAAGCACATTTGAACACGGAGAGAAAATCTGTTCTTAAAACTGAATGTATATATTACCCTGGTCCACCAAGTTCAGGGGAGCAAAATGTGATTTCATAATAAAAATGAAAAATTTTACAGAACTTTAGAGTTTAAAAGTGCTTTTTTTACATCCATATTTTGATTTATTCCTCTCACAGGGTTGGAATTGTTTCAGATGAGGAAAGAGAGGCTCAAAAAATTTAAGGAACAAAAACCTAAGTTATAAGCTAGAAAGTGGTAGAGTTAGGACTCAGATACAAGCCCAATGACCCTACATTCCATGATAGTTCCACCATACCTATTGACACATTGAGCCTTAATTTTCAGAGAGCAGATGGTGTCACTCCAGGCTGAATTTCAGAGATCAAGACTGGAGAATAATGGGGGAAAGGAGTTTGAAATGATAACACATTAACAGTCACCATCTACCTGTGTAACTAGGAGAAATCATAATCTCATCCTTAACCTTTCCCTTCCCTCCCTACATTCTCTCCCTCAGATCGGTTACCATAGGCAAAGACATTCTTCCTACATCCATATGGTCTGTGTATAAAAACGATGAAGTCACATATACAAGTCTCCATCCCATTCTTAGGCATTCAAGAGCTGATTTTGCATGAAAATAGAATATTGTAGTAGAAGAATTAATATCTCTTTTGCACTTGGCAGGTAATTTTTTTCATCAATTAGAAGAAACAGATACCTTAATTTGGATTTCTGACACCATGCTCACTCAACTCTGTACCATTTTTCTCTCTCAGGGGGTGGTACCATACTATGCACTGCATGGCCTATGGGCATGTCTTCCTTTGTTGGTGTGTGTCTGTACAAGTGCAGGACTTGTCTTCATGAAGCCCAATCTCTGAATAGTCAAGAAATCCCTCCACAGACTGGTCCAAAAAAGTGACGAGTCTGGCGAATACTTCAGGTAAATGATAATATTACAGTGAAATTTCACTTTGATAAACAATTAGATTGTATTTATCAACACAAATAAATGAGCATGAAAATAAAAAGCAGGGCATACATGCCTTCACACTTTTGTCTCCATCTTCAGGGGTAAAATCCAGGCCAGTAAGTGAGCAAAGAGAGATAGGCCTCTCTCAGAAGAAATGGAACACATAAACTATCACACCTGTGGCAGACCATTGGCGGAAAGTCAGCCACCATACAAGTAGGTAAAAAGTCAGCTAAAATTTTAATTCATTCCTTAAAAGCTAATTGTAGGCTAGAATGTCATTTTGTCATACCTCCAGACACAAGTGGTATCTACATTTCCCAGAGCTCTTTACTGAGGACTCACAAGAAATGTTGGGGACAAAAAAGATCCTGGAGAAACTCTCCCTTGGTACAGAATCTCAGCTCAAGGGGTGATCAGTAGCTGCTGGGGGAAAGGAACAAAGCCCTTCCCACTTTCCCAGACTTCTCTTTCCTAGAAAGCAAAGGCCTTAAGCTGCTGGGAGAAGAAAATAAATTTTGTCGCTGCCAGGGCACAGCAAAGAACCATTGCAAATGGAGGATGGGTAGGTGAAGCCACTCCAGAGAACTGGAAACTATCCTGGGTCAAAAACCCTATACCAAGCAGAGGTTGCTATGACAAAAGATGAAGCAGGAAACTACCAGCTAAGACCAACTACAGATCCAAGTTAAAGTTGGGTTCTCAGGAGACAGGAAGGAATGCCAAGAAAGCATTGCTCCTAAGACACAGATGCACATTGTCATGTACACCTGAGGCTGGGCCATGACAACAGAGCACCCTTCTTAGCCCTACCATGAGGGTAAAACGGAGGAAGGAGCAACATGAGCCCTTTGCAGGAGGAGGGGCAAGAGCCTGGAGATGCCATCTGTGCCACAGTGTGTGGGAAAAGCTGAAAGCTGAGGGTGGGTGTGTAAAATACTAATTCATGGGTCCACAATGGCAGCAATCAATGGTTGAATACACAAATAAATAATAAATGGGGAGAAGAGACAGATCTCTGTAAGGATTTCTCAATCATTTATAGATATCCTACCCTCAAATGGGTGAAACATAACTCCCCACACCTTAAATGTAAGGTGCACATGGTGACTTCTCTAAAAAGAGTACAATATGAATATGGGGAAAATCTGGAAAATACAACTCAACCATGACAAGGTCAGTATCAACAGTGATGAGTCATATTAACAGCACGTATTCTTGGAGTGACATAATGAGAATGGTAATTGACCTCTGTGCTATTCCTCCAAAGAATCTACAACTCCAGTATAAGAAACAAAATAATCCAAGAAATCTCAGTTGTGAGACATCCTACAAAATAAATGACCAGTACTTCTCATAATTCTCCATGTCTTGAAAATTATAAAAATTCTGAGAAACCATCACAAACAAGATGAACCTAAGGAGACATGTCAACCAAATACAAGGAGGTATTCTGGATAGGATTCTAGAAAAGGGACACTAGATAAAAGCTAAGAAAATTAGTCCATAAAAATATAACTAATGTTAGTCCATTAATCTTAATAAATGCACCATGGAGATATAATGATAACACAATTTTTATACTTTCATACTTTATATTTTACATGTAACCAATATGCAAATAATAATGTGTCAACATTGTATCCAAATATACCATATGAACATAAGATATTAATAATGAAAGAAAGTGGATGTAGAGTATATGGTAATTTTCTGTACTGTCTTCACATTTTGTCTACCTAAAATTAACCCCAAACTAAGATTTTATTAAAATATAAGGTCAAAATAAGGGACTTCTCAGGCTTCTCAACAAAAATTCTGAGAAACCATCACAAACAAGATGAACCTAAGGAGACATGTCAACCAAATACAAGGAGGTATTCTGGATAGGATTCTAGAAAAGAACAAATGAACAGATATTTTTGTTGCCAGCAAACATGTGATCTAAGAAATTACAAAGGATGTTCTTTGGGCAGAAGGAATAAGATCTCAGACAGAAACTTGCATTTACATAAAGAAAGGAAAAGATCTGTAAATGCTCCAAATAAAGGTAAACATGTATATATTTTTTACTTTAAATGTCTCCTAAAGAAAACTCACTGCCTAAAGCAAACTTCATTACATTGTTCTGTGGCATTTGCAACACACACAGAAAGTATATCAAGACAACAGTACAAATGACGTGTGGGAGGGAATGGAAGGTCCTTGTGTGGTATATGGTCCCATAAAATTACCTGAAGGCAGATAGTGGAAAGTTTAAAATATAAATATTGTAAAAGACTAAGTAAACTGCAAAATTACAGTGGGTGCCACAAAATTAACTCATGATTAAAGGAGTGAGACATGAAATAATTTAGAAAAGCCCATGAGGAAAGACCGAAATAAAGGAAATAAAGAAATCAGTAGTCACATTATTTGGTTTTGGAGGGTTTTTATTTTCCTGGTTTTTCTATTCTAACTAGAGAGATAATAATGTTTAGAATCAAAATACCCCAAAAGACAATATAGTGATTTTACCCATAAAGCTCTTGGACTTTAATTTTGCTTAAAACCTTTTTTGGCTTGTGCCTTGCCTGGGGCAGCATGAGTTAAAGGTGTGAAACAGAGGTGCATATTTTGATGGGAGTCCATGACTCTGGGTCTTCCTAAGAGTAGGGAATGATGAGGGAGGGGATTATCTAAACACAGGAGTAAAAAGAGCACAAGCTGACCAGGATGGTTTCAGCTCCTGATTTAGCATCTTCAGTCTGTGATCTTGGGCAACATTTGACTTTACAGGACCCTCAACTGCTCAGGCATATCCTGAGGCTAACACTCCCTACTTTAGGGAAGTTTTAAGGATGAAATAAAGGCACATAGTAGGTCATCAATAAATGTTAGCTGCCCTAACAGCAAGATGCCAATGAAGTATATTTTACTCGAAACTAAGGATGAGATTGAAAACACATAATAGACAAAACATCACCCAACCCAACAGGTATCACAACCAATAAGAATGGATACTACCATGAAAAACATCACCAGACTCTGCCAAGTCAGACTGGATGATTATCAACTTGAAACTACAAGTTATTTTCACTTCTAATGTCGGCCTAATCACCCTGTCATAATTATCATGGACTACTTCAAACACAATTATTTCTTAACTTTTGTTTCTGTGATAAGCAAAGCAAACACCATTAAAGAACCTGTTTCTTGGTAGGTTGAAGCCTGAATTTTAAGTGTTTTGGCAATAAATCAACTGTGGTTTTGTATCAAGTTTTACAAACATTTGTGATTTCTCTTCTAAGTGGAAGCAAGAGTACCATGTGGGCCTATTTCA
The DNA here is from genome assembly GCF_018350215.1 of Panthera leo. Classification (NCBI taxonomy): domain Eukaryota; kingdom Metazoa; phylum Chordata; class Mammalia; order Carnivora; family Felidae; genus Panthera; species Panthera leo. Next base: position 49,661,860 of record NC_056680.1, read on the forward strand.
AAATTTTATTGTTAGTCTTCTCTTCAAGTTTCTCCTTCTTCTCCTCCTTCTCCTTGTCCTCCTCCCCCTTCTCCCCTTCTCATTTTTTTCCTCCTTTTTTAAATACATCCTCAAGATATTAACATTTTGGTTTATATGAGAGGTTTAAATCCACCAACTATTTAGTCTAATTTTTGTCTGATTGTTTTCTTTACTTGATTTTAATTCATTCTGTCTGATTAACAACTACTGAATAGCAACAAGATATAAAGTGCCTAACTACAAGATTAAACATATAAATACATATATGAAGTCTTGGGAAAATTTCTGCTTACGTAGACAGATTAGGAAGCTAAACTAGATGGTATGAGAATCTAATCTAGAATGCTTACCATAAGAGTTAGACATTGAAATAAATTTACTTGTAAAGAGGGTCAGCAGCATGTTTGGCAAAAGGTATGCCTGACTGAGAAGTCAGGCGAACTAGGTGGAGGAAATGACAAGTCAACAGAGAGTGCAGAGATTTTCTGAAGAGGAGTAGAAAGTTCTAAGAGACCTCCCTAAATGGAGGGACCATAATCCAAGGACCTGAGCTTCAGCCTGGCCAAAGCCCAGAGTTGTCTGACATGAGAAAGTTGATTCATGCCAATCAAATACAAGAACCTGAAGCACATGGACCACAAGCCAGTCTGCTAGTTTCCAGTGGGGGTGGGGGGTATCCTGTTCTAATCACTAGAAATCTTAGTCCCCCATCTAGGTCCCCATCATTCTCAGATCAGAAGCCTGAGACATCAAAAGGTTGCAGTGTGACAGACTCAAAGTTTTATTTCCAATGCTAAGCGCCCAGAAAACTTGGCAATTGCAATTCTAAATGCTTGAAATGGCATGCCCAACCTGTCCCAGCAATCACGAAAATCACCGTGGTCCCGATCCAAGGAGACACTGAAGATAGAGTAAAAACAGAAAACAGGAATATGTTGTTTCCCTTTAAAATACACATAAATTTTCTTTCCCTTTAATCATCTTATTTCCTAACCTCAATATCTGAGATGCTTAGTAGTGTTCAAAATACCTGAGTCTTTTGCTGGATTCATGAGCAATTGGAGGGATACCAATAAATGGACTGCCCAATGTGTAAATACCCAGCCATTTTAAAAGACTTGCAGAAACTGTAACTCTGGACTGAACAAAACATCTTTTGACCTCAGGAGGGTCAGAGGTGATAAATTCTCATGCCATCTCATAATGAAAGCACGAACCCACAACCTGTCCTTCTGGTTGCATTCTGAAGATGATATAATGAATCAACTGACAAATATGCATCAAAGAAGGCCAATATTAGGCTAGACCCTGGCCTCTGAAACAACTAAAAGGGCCCTAATGCTGCTGATTGAGAGAGTATTCCTGCAAAGGTAAGGAACACTTTGGTTCAATAATTAATGTCTTCTAGTTTAAGAGTTTGGTATAGTCACATTTGCTTTTGGAAACACCATAAATGGAAAATAGGAACTAATGTTAGTCCAGATCCCTCAGCAGTGAAGTCACAGATGGATATACTAGGGAGTATGAATTTAGAACAAAGGGCTGGACGTTTTTTAGGGCAATTTTGTTAAGGCTACAGTAAGAACTCATACCTGAACTGCAGTAAGAGTTGATTTTTGCCACTGAAAGGTACTAAACACACACTGCCAACATCTAGCTCTGGAATACCTATCCTAGCCCTACCAAAACCATTCTCTTCTTCTTACAGTCTTTCCCCATTCATGTGTAACTGATTATATTTCCACTTACTACATTACAATCATTGTTCTGTCCTATGTCCTGAGAAATGTAGGCCACCTTGAATGGATTTTCATAAACTTCTTAATCACTTGTATATCATCTTTTGGTGTGCTCCCTCACATGAAATATTCCATACACTGTGCCTGTATTTTCTTAACTTGACCCTGAGAAGGCTGGTGTTACTCACTATTGACCTCAGGAATAAACATATATAGTAGTTTCAACTTCATCTATTTGTATGGCTTTGTGCAAAGAATTTCATCTGTCTCACTTTGGTTTCCTCATCAATAGTAAGAGGACTAAACTCAATGATCTGAGAGTTTTTCCAGTCCTGTCACCTGTGGTTATACACTTGCCCTTCTTTGGCCATGGTAGGCACTAAACAACAGAGACAGAGGGTACAGAAACGTGACATAATGATCATGTATTCAGTATTAAGAGGTAACAATTCTATGTTTGCATTAAAAAACAATGAAAATATTAAAATATTCATTGCCAAAAGAAGTGAACTCTTTCCACAAACTTACAAAATTGCTGCCTTACCAGAAATCCAATTTAACGCAAGGCACTATAATATCAAAGATATATTACTCAGTATGTTCCCTTTAAATACTGCTGTTAAAACTGTTTATATCCTTGAGCATAATTTTTATTGCTCTAGGAGCCACTATTTTCCTGTGGGAACACATCTCTGAAATTTTGTCAATAGGAAAGAAAGATTCAATTTACAGAAATTTGATTTACAAACAACTCTTGAGATCTTGTAGTGCTCTTGGATGTCCCCTGGTGACCAACTATAGTCAATGCAAGTTTAATAAAGCAGTTAATACATGTAGTATCACCAGCTCTTCTGCTCTCTCTCCTTTGCCCAAAAACTGTAGCCTGTTTTAGGATCTATTATCACATATTGCATTTGAAGGTAAATCAGATATCATTTTCCTCCACATATTAAACAGGAGTACTAATTTAAACAGGAGTACTAATCGCAAAAGTCACAAGAGCTTTGCCCAAGATCATAGAACCAGTCACAGGCCAAGTTGGGACTGGATTCCAAATGATGTGACAACCAAAAGTCCCATAAAGCTTTTTATAAGTTCCCATCTCTCAGCATACCAAGGAGCCTATACTTCTTTGTTTTCTTCTTCTATTGTGAATATATGCAAAACAGTAAAATTGTAATTGCAAGAATTGTATACCCTCATTGAGCTCATTTGGTTTAAATGCAGAGTGCTATGATTCTTGTTGTTTATTATCCAGAACTAAAACTCCTTCATGTGTTTTGGGAAAAAAAGGAAATGATACAGCAGAATTAGGATGCATAAGTCCATTTAATTATTGTTTACAAGTCTCAGTGAAGCAGTATGCCAAGAATTTCCTTGCCACCCATCCTGTATTCTAGATGAAGAGCCACAGCCTGAACACTGACTGCCATGGAGTCTGAATAGTCCTGCCAGGTTTTAAGCAAGTCAATCCATCAAACTAGAACTCAGTGAGTACTAGCACTAGAATTGCTCCAAATGTGAAAGGAAGGATGAAATAATTGTCTTAATACTAGACATCTCATGGGAAATCGTTCAAATCCTGGTAGTGCTTAAGATTTGAGTCAGGATCATACAATCCCAGAAAAATTCCCCTGACCATAATATATGGCAAAGTGATCCCCAAATGGCAAATAATAACACAAATGCCACAGAATACAAAAATAAAAAATCCTAGGGCACAAATGTGCTGGCATCACCAATAGATCTTTCCAAGTTTTACCTATGTTAGATCCAAAGGTGAATCTTCTTAACTTTGGATCCAAATCTAAATTTCAGCACATATTCTTCTTTTCAGATAGTCAGATTTTAAAGAGGTTCCTTCTACCCATTCATTCCAATTAAGAGTTTAACACTCTTTAATATCTCCAAGAATTTTATTTTTGCCAGCAATAAAATCGGATAAGAGCCACAGTAACAAGCAAAGGGAGATTTACAGAGTCTGAAAAGCAGATCAGGTAATCAAAAGATCTTAATACACACCTCACCAAAGAAGATATACAATGGCAAGTGAGCGTATGAAAATATGTTCAATATCATTTGTTACTAGGAAACTGTGAGTTGAACAATGGGAATTATCACTACACACCTATTAAAATAATTATTTTTTAAAAGACAAACCAGTTGTTGACAGGGATGTAGAGTACCAGGAACTCTCATTCATTTGGAAAATGGTACAGCCACTTTGTAAGACAGTTTGTTGGTTTCTTACAAAACTAAACATAGTCTTACTATACAATCCAGTGATTGTGCTCATAGGTATTTACCCAGATGATGAGTAAACTTATCTCTACATAAAGTCACTCATATATCTTCATAGTATCACTATTCATAATGTTAACAACTGAAAGCAAAGCAAAATGTCCCTAATAGGTGATGAATAAACAAGCTATGGTATATCCATGTAACAGAGTATTATTCAACAATTAAAAAATAAGCTATTGGGGTGCAACAATTAAAAAATGGTGTGTGTGTGTGTGTGTGTGTGTGTGTGTGTGTATATGTATATGTAGATATATATATCTCCATATATATATATATATATATATATATATATATATATATATATATATATCCATATATATATCCATATATATCTCTCCATATATACATATATATATATGGAGAGAGAGAGAAGAGAAGAGAAGAGAAGAGAAGAGAAGAGAAGAGAAGAGAAGAGAAGAGAATTAAACTATTGACTGAAAGAAAGGCAGATGGTAGGGGCAAGTTTTCTGCTACTACAATGGGAGTTTAAAGACAAACATGGGGAGAATGCCAGAATGATCCAGGCAGTAATGAATTAGAGTCAGAGACATCAATATGAACTCCTATATAGCTTAACATAGATATAGACACATACTGAAATATGTGTAGAAATGTGTATATACACAGGTTGGCATATATACATATAAGTTCTGCCTTTGTCAGCTGAGAAGGTCTAAATGCAACACCACCTAGTGGTAAGGTGTGCTCCTAGCATTCGGATCCTGGCTTCTCATACCCTTCTCCAGTGAAAGGAACCACAGCTCACTGGCTCATTCTAGGACTGGGGAGCAATTGGAGCCACAGAATTAAGCGGCATTGGATTATAACACGAGGTAGAAGATAAATATCCATGAGTCCATACTGATGGCAACCAATGACTGAATACATAAATAAATGGTAAACAGAGGAGAAGACACAAATCTCCAAGAAGAACTCTAACTGATATACTGTCTGGTCAAAAGGGTGCAACACAATGCCCCACACTGTACGTGCACAGTGCACATGATGACTGCTTTAAAGAGAGTACACTATGAGGAAATGGGGAAAAGAGAGGCAACTGGATAGTGTGGAACCTGACAAACAGGACATCAGCCATGATCAAGGTCAATACCAAGTGATAAACATTTCTAGATAAATAGACAGCATATGAAGAAAATGGCACTTTTACCTCTGTGGTCTTCCTCCCCAAAACCCAAAACCTCAGTCACATCAAGGAAAAGTATCAGAAAAAAACCAACAAAGGGATATTCTCCAAAATTCTTGATCAGCATATGCCTCAAAATTGTTAAAGTCTTCAAAAGTAAGAAAAGTCTAAAAAACTGTCACAGCCAAGAGAAGCCAAAGGAGACATGACAACTAAAAATAGTATACCAGACGGGATTCTGGAACAGAAAAATAGACATTAAGTAAAGACTAAGTAAATCTGCATAAAGTACGGACTTTAGTTAATTACAATGTATGCAATTTGGTCTATTAATTATAACATACTATGACAAATGACTTTACTGGACCAGGTGAATTGTCCTCTTCTTTCATTACTTACTTTCATTACTTTCATTTTCTTTCATTACTTACTCATCACCCACACTTACTCTGGTAGCACATAACACATTAGTGGTAAACATCTGCTCAGTGGTCTGCCTTTTCCACCAGACTCTAAGTTCCACAAGGGAAGAAATCATGCCTACCTTGTTTATCATTACAGACATCAGGCCTGGTATGTGGGTATTGAGTAAATACTATGTGGGCCCTATTGAAATGGAAGATTTATTAGCTCCTCCATCAGACTATTAGCTACTGTGAACAAGTATTGTTGCCTTTGGTCTCCCCAGCACCTATCACAGGACCTGGAATATATTAGCTGAAAATAATATAGCAGAGTTTGAAATCAATGAGATGACATCAAGGACAACTCAGGGAGGAGAAACTTCCCCCAAAAGATGGCTCTTTAGAGTTTCCTTCCTCCAATTCACTTCACTCAGTAATCATGTGCTCAGGTTATCCTGTGTGACGTGCAATTTCACATGACTGTGAATTATCTATTTAAAAAAATAGTAAGGGGTCTATTGAGATGTGAAGCAGACCTAAAAATCCTTGAGACTGACCATTTGTGCTCTTATTTTTGTAACTATACCAAGGCCATAATCCATGTGGCCTAGCTGAGAGTAATATTAATGTTTGAAAAATGTTCAACAACCAAAGCATAATTTTTAAATGACTTCAAAGTCTTTACCATTTCTCAAATACCACAAAAAAGTACTTTTTAGGACTGTTTCCTTTCATTACCTTCCCTCACACACCAGTACCAGTCCTGTGCTTTCCTCTTCAACATGTTATTTAAAAAAAAAATTCCTGCTCCCAGTTAAAATGATGAATATTGCTCTTCTGCCTTCTCCACACCTTGTGAAATGATGGCCAAGTCATCATATCCCCAAGCCAAAAGGGTCACCCAACTCCTGTTACCACAGTTTAGTCACATAAAAATAGCGGAAAGTACACTCAACTGGACTATTCATTTTTCTGCTTTAATATGTTCTGGAACAAAAATCAATTATTACTATGTAAGTGTCTTCAGTTATTTTTTTTCCTTTAACATTAAAGAAGGTAAGGTCTTTCTTATTTGTTTCGTATCTTCTTGTGCCCTTCAAGTTACTTCTGTATTTATGTCAATATAGTCCCAGGAGCTCTATCTTCAGGCCCAGCCTTATATCTGATCTTCTGGGCCCTCCAGTGTGGCTGTAAATACCTGATTCCCTGAATTTCTACCACATAAATCAAGAATAGTTTATATTTCCTAAGATGAAACCTGAATTATTCAATCCTAACCAGATTTTTTAAAGCACACTAAATGCTAGAATCATAAAGCTAAACTGAAGGAACAAAAGGGAAATTTCCATGAACATATGGCAGGTCCTTTAGAGAAGTGTCATATCTCTACCAGTGAATGAGGTTGGAAGGAGAATTTTAAAGTGTCCCTGGTACCACCAGGTTTATTTCATGCTGTTTACTAGCAACTTGTATATACTAACAGAATCGTCTGTGCTCATAAGCACTGAACCAGAAAGTATAGTCACATCTGAGCATTAGGTAGATGTAAATCAATTAAATTAGAAGCACAGATGAGTACTTCTTTTGGGTCTTTTCAAAGTACCAGGTCCAGTACTTTCCTACTCAGTGAACTCCTATTAAAATAAACAATTCAAGAGAAAAATTCAAAAGACTCCCAAAGGAACCAAAGTGAACCTCATTATATCCATGTAAAAATGCTTTCATGCCCTCCCTAAACCCCTCTCCTTATACCCAAGACTTTTGAAACTAAAACACTAGGTATCTTATTTTATGCCAAGTTTTAAGGGTTTTATTTGCTTTTTAAGTTTATTTATTTTGAGAGACAGAGAGAGAGAGAGAGAGAGAGAATGAGGACGGGACAGAGAGAGAGACAGAAAATCCCAAACAGGCGCCATGCTGTGAGCACAGAAGCTGACGCGGGGCTCAAACCCACAAACCCTGAGATTGTGACTTGAGCTGAAATTAACAGTGGGGGTGTTTAACGGACTGAGCCACCCAGGCACCCCTAAGTTTTAAGGTTTTCCAAAATCGTATTCCAGGGGTGCCTGAGTGGCTCAGGCAATTAAGTATTTGACTCTTGATTTGGACTCAGGTCATGATCTGGTAGTTGATGGAATTAAGCCCTGCACCTGACTCTGCATTGACAGTGCATGGAGCCTATTTGGGATTCTCTCTCTCTACCTCTCTCTCTCTCTCTCTCTGCCCTTCCCTCACTTGCCCCATAAATAAACAAATTTTAAAAAATAAAATCTTATTCCAAATATAGTTATCATATTTCCAGTAGATAACAATAAAAAAAATGTCGAGTTTTAAACTTTGAGAAGAAAGAAAGTACAATAGACACCCACCAGAGAAAATGTATGCTATATTAGGAAAAAAAAGATAAACATTGGCACATAAAATATTAAAGTTTTCTTTCCTACAAGTGAGAAAGCTCCATTGATTTTCTTAAGTCAAAGCCATCAGGTTAATTAAAGGTTTAATGATGTAATCTAGCTCTCTTTAGATGAACTCACTTCTTTCTTTGAGCCTTTTGTTTTTTACATTATAAATGTAAAACCTGCTTCAGCAAGTCTGGGAACAACTTGGTTATTGATCTTCCAAAACCTATTACTTGGGAATTGGCCTTTTAGATCCATGGTAGAATATGTAATGTCTACCTGGGAGTTACCGAAAGCCCCATCCACCATTTGAAATTAAAATCAAGGCATTCTACAAGTGTACAGGGAAAGAAGTTGTGAAAGGGAAATGAGGAAAGAATAAATGGCCTTTGAACATTCTTTCATATTCTGCCTATGCAAAGTGGAAATTATCAGGCTTTGCTCCCATTTGTGACAAGGCACATTCATTCTTGTCTTGAATAAAGGAAGAATAAGAGCAGAAGAGTTGTATATGTTGTTTCTCCTTCATTGGTCCCATAGACCGTGAGCCCCTCAATCAGAGGAAGGAAGCAGACCCTGACATAGACATTAGCATGCAGGAAGATTATGGAAGAATATTCTTGAGAACACCTGAGGAAGAGACAGAGAGAAAGCAAAACCAGTTGAAGAGAACAGCTAGGTTGCAATGCAGGCTCATCCAAGGGCTAAGTCAACCCTATGAGGAACTAGGATATGGGGATGGCCCTTCACAGTTAGACCTTCAGAACAATCACTGTATATGGGCTGTCACAGGAAGGGATTGTGAACTTGGGTAAGGCAGCTCTGTAGCTGAGTCAATTCTTGAAAAGGACTGACAGTAGAAGGTTGTCAGCCAAGAGCATTCACACCAGACCAGGAGTTAAGTTCTTCAATCTTGAAGGGGTATCACAGCATCCATTGTGTCATTTTATTTATTGCTTATATCCCTAATTACCCAGTAATGGGTGTACAACATTAAGTGTCCAGTGAAAACTTATTTAAATGAATTATTCTGCACTATGGAGAATCCAGCCAGAGACAGGCCTTGGTATACTATACCCTTAGGCACACTAGTCCTTATGTGCATTTTCTCACATACTTCAGTATAATGGTCGTGAATGATCTGGTTAATGCTATTTCAAGCACTGAGAGGTAGCAGAGTGCGCCAAGAATTTCAGTTATCATGAACAGATAAAGACCTTATGTTGATAGCATTCCCCTACCAATTAAATCTTTTGGAGTAAACCATGTCCAAAGGGAAGAGACTTGGGCCATCTATAAGGGCATATTCTCTAAGGGCTAAGTTGGTCATAGTCAAGCAGAGTATGATACTCTCCGTTTTGCAAACCATGTGGAGGGCTCTTTATGCAAATGGCTTTGCATGGCTTAGTGTCCAGTGCTCACTTTCCCATGCCAACCCTGGAATGTGTTTGGCTCTGAGCCAGCCCCTGTAAAGAAATGGAGACACTATCAAGAGACCTACCATATAATAAATTTGCTTCAGATAAAAGAGAAGCATGGTGAGAGCTCTTATGATTTTTATGGGAATTTTAAAATTAACAGCCTTAAGCATCCACATGAAATATAGCCATTAATTGTCTACACATGTTGTACTTGTAATATAGTATAGGGTTTTTTTGTCCTATATCTTATATAGAAAGTATCGCAGAATTCTAGTACAATGCTGGATGATGATATTCCTTGTCTGACTCAAACTATCCCAAAGTATACACAGCCCAAAGAGCATAGAGATCATATTAAATATGAAATCATTAAGAATGTGCCTCCAACTGATAAATCCAGTTCCTTTTTATTAGGATAATTAATACTCTAAAGGGATTTTGTAAGAGAATATCTTGGATTAAACGGTATATTTTCTAGAGAAGATCTAGGTGCAAAAGTGATTAGGGGTGCCCCAAGAAATCTTTGTCTGTTGGACTATGTTCATAAGGAGCTAAGACTCTGACTAGGAAGAAAGCAGGGCAACCTGGGAAAGTGACTTCCACTGGTCAAAGCAGAGATGGGATTTAGAGAAGAAACACACTAAGCATTGCTCTGCACATTCGGGGACACACACACATGACCTGACAGCTGCGTGCCTTTCCATCTATGGCCAAGATTAGTTAGTTGCTCACCAGACTCACATTCACCCTCCATAGTGTAATTATTGCTGGTAAACAAATTTCCAGCCTGGGATTACATTTCTTAGCACCCCCTTGTATCCAAGATGGACCAAGAAATGGCAAATAGCATCTGGAAGTGATATATGTTACTCCAAGCCTGACCCATAAAAATCTCCTACGCAATCCTCTGTATTCTTTTCCCCTTTATTATCACAATGGCGAGTATAATGAGCAAAAAGTAAAATTTTATTATGTTAAACCACTGAGATTTTGTGATTATTTCTAATGGCAGTGACTTGATCCTGACTAATACACCAAGAGAGTAATGAATCAATGGGGAAAGGATGGTCAGTGTCCAACCTTCCTGTAGTCAAGTAACATGAGAAACACCCCTTGATCTGGAAATATAGGAATTCTCAATTTCTTTGCCAAAGATAGTTTGAGAAGAATGGAAATAAGAGAAATAAAATTGAAGTGGATAGAAAAAAAAGGGAGAGAGGAGGTAAGAGATGAAAACAACACTTGTTGACAATTCTTTTAATGAGTTTTTCTGTGAAGGAGAGCAGAAAGAAACATGGCAGAAGCTGAGAAAAGGCAAGAGGTTAAGAGTAGAGAGAGAGAGAGAAACAGCTAGAAATGGTGAAAGATGTAGAGATAAAGATATTGAGATAGAGATATAGTGCTAAAGACAGAGATAAAGAGAGAGATACAAGCTGAGATAAAGATATAGGAATGGACAAAGAGAGAAAATGATATATAGACATAGAGACAGAGATGGAGAAAGATGTAAGGATTTATAGAAATAGAGATTCAGAGAGAGAGGAGAGAATGTAAGACATCCTAGACATACTGGCATGCTCAGGATATGAGCAGATAATTCCACTCCAGAATGGTCAGGAAATTGAAATAACTACCTGCAACCTAAGTGGGCAAATCAACCCACTTCAGGGATTGCTAACTTTCCAAATACACAACTACTTCCTCACTGAAATATACAGCATTTCAGGTCTCACAACCCCACCTCTATGAACACAGAGAAAGATCATTAACAGAGCCCCCCTCTTCCACCAAAACTATCAAGTTTAACTGTTAAAAATGACCATTTCTAGATAGTCAGACATCTCTGAATGGAAACTTATTAGAACAGAAATACCGAATGGAAACTTAATAGAACAGAAAGACCACCAGGATCAGAATGGAAATGGCTTTTGGCCTGGCTATGCTGGTTCAGCACAACTTACAACCTTAGACAAATCACTCAATGTGTTGGACTTCACCGAACAATGTCCAAGTATTACATACCTAGAGGCTACTGATAAGGACAAATAAAACATAATTAGAACGAGGTAAGGAAAAAAATTTGAAAACATTAAAATGCCCTGATTTATTCATCATTAATTCAGAAAATAAATACCACACATTTCCTGTGTACCTAGAAATGTGTACTAGACGTGGCACTGTAAGACACTGCCTCATGGAGTTTGCAGACTGGTCAGGAGACACAAAGAACCAAACCAATAAATGCATAATGACAATAAGTGGTCAGTTGAATAGAAGGGAAACATAGAGAAGAGGTGCTATCTAGATCAGATGATTAAAGAATACTTCTTTGAAAAGATAATATTAAAATGCAGAATCAAAGGTTGAGAAGGAATCCAGGCATGCAAAGAGTGAGGGTAGTGGAAATAATTCCCTGATGTCATCACAATTTTATTTTTACAGTTCAAGATCAGAACAGCATTCAAATAGATCCAATCATTGGGATTTTGTGTTTCTTAAGTCTTTTAGAATCCATACATTCCCCTCCTACTTCTCTTTTCTGGATTTTGCTCTTTGCATTCCTGTGGCAACATTGTTTAACTTGCTTCTGTGTCCCCTGTAGCTCCCATAAACTGGTAGTTAGACCTGGCTTGACTGGTTCAGGATGAGTGTTTTAATATTTCTTGTTAGTGGTTTTCTCTACTTCCATGAGTAGGCATGTAGTGTTCAATTAACTGTCTCTCTTTTTTGTGTGTGACATTAAAGTCAATGATGATCACTTCCTACATCTGTTATTTCATTAATGTCTGGGGATGATCTAATCCAGTAGTTCTCAAACTGTGGTCCTGAACCAGTAGCAGCAGCAGCATCCGGCAATTTATTAAAAATATAGAATCCCCAGGAGGAACCAAGATGGCAGAACAGCATGGAAGATTTTTTCGTGTCTCACATCCAAGAAATATCAGTTGGATGTGTCTCACATCCAAGAAATAGCCAGTTGATCTGGCTAGATCAACACTAAACCATCTTGCACACCTAGAAAACTGATTTGAGGATTAACACAACAGTCTGCACAACCTGAACCACAGAACTCAGCAGGTATGCAACAGGGAGAGGTGAACTGGGGAGAAGCCAGGGAGGACAGGGAGCTGTTTTTGCTTGTGGAGAGAAGACAGAGATGGAGGGGTGGGTGGGCAGGGGAAAGTATAGAAAGCATATCCCCCTGACCCCTGCCCAAAAGTAGCTGGAGACAAAGAAAGAATACACAAGAAACTGAACAAAAAAGGGAGAAAGGAGAAAGGAGAGGGTTTAAATTCCATTGAGACTCTATAAACAGGGGGAGTGCAGAGTCTGAAACTCCACAGCTCAATACCTGGCAGTGCTCTTGTGGGAAGGGCGAATCCCCAGGAGCAGAGTGAAGTCCAGGGGACTCTTCGGGCCACACAGGGAAAGGCGGTTCCCCTGCTGGGAGGACATTAGATAGAAACAGTGTGCCCCCCCATCAGGCAAAGGTGCCAGGAGATTCCGGAGAACAACCACATTCACTGGTGCTGGAACAAGGTCATCAAGGATGAAGGCTGGTGCCAGATGCGTGTTTTGATTTGCCATAATCTCTGAAACGCTGCTGCCACATGATTGCGTGAACTTTATCTGGGGTGGGCTGGCACCCAGCCACAGTCTCTGGGCATCAGCAGCAGCACGGTCTCCTGAACATTCCTGGGTGCATCTGGGACCCGGCCACTGCTCAGTGAGACCCTCCTGCAGAAGGGCAAGGCCACAGTCCCTCAGAAATAAAGGGTCAGGAAAACAGCCACATATGAGATAAAACTCAGGAGGGAGGTGCTGCCTGGAGAGTGGATGGAAGCTGGAGACAAAGGACTGGTGTGTGACTGCTGATCTGGGAGAACAGAGTTCCAGTACTAGAGACTGGATAGCTGAGTGACGCCATTTTCACCGCTCCCACGCATGTGCATAGGCCCCTACAAGCGCCACAACAACCCACCCCAGTAAGCTAAGCAGTGCCATCTAATGGAGAATGGAGCTGTTACAGTAAACCCTGCCCAAATGGGCCGACCTTGCTCTTCAGGAACACCACAGGTCTCTCCACCTGCTTAGTTTACAGACTATAAAGTGCTTCATAGGTTGACTTCTAAGGGAAAATGATGTAATTTTAATCATATTTCAGTCTGCTCACTGGTTCATTTATTCAATTTTCTTTTTTTCTTTTTCATTTCTTTTATTTTTCTTAAATAAAGAAAAATTAACATTTATTTTCAATTTTTATTAAAAATATTTCTAATTTTTTTCTCCTATATTTTTTACTTTTTTGTAAAATTTTCAAATTCTATTTTATGTCCATCATTTCATTTTACTCTATTTCATTGTATTCATTTTTTCAAATTTTCAAATATTTCCTTTTTTTCCTTTTCTTTTTCCACTTTGTTCTATAATCTATTAAACCCCTTTCAACACCCAGACCAAACACACCTAGGATCTAGCATCATTTATTTGATTTTGTGCGTGTGTGTATGTTGTTTTTCATTTTTTCATTTTAATTTTTTTCATTTTATTTTTTTTACCTCATTAATTCCTTTTCTTCCTTCAAAATGACAAAACAAAGGAATTCACCCAAAAAGAAAGAAGAAACCACAGCCAGGGACTTAACCAACACAGATACAAACAAGATGTCTAAACCAAAATTTAGAATAACTATAATAAGAATACTAGCTGTGGTTATATTAGTATTAATACTAGAAAGGGTTATCTCCTTTCTGTGGAGATTAAAGAAGTAAAACTAGTTAGGATGAAATAAAAAATGCTATAATTGAGCTGCAATCTCCAATTGATGCCACGGCAGCAAGGATGGATGAAGCAGAGCAGAGAATCAGCGATATAGAGGACAAACTTAGGGAGAATAATGAACGACAAAAAAAGAGGGAGATTAAGGCAAAAGAGAACAATTTAAGAATTAGAGAAATCAGTGACTCATTAAAAAGGAACAACATCAGAATCATAGGGGTCCCAGAAGATGAAAAGAGAGAAAAAGGGTTAGAAGGGTTAAGTGAGCAAATCACAGAGGAAGACTTTCCTAACCTGGGGAAAGACACGGACATCAAAATCCACAAGGGACAAAGGACTCCCATTAGATTCAACAAAAACCAACCATCAACAAGGCATATCATAGTCAAATTCACAAAACACTCAGGCAAGGAAAGAATCATGAAAGCAGCAAGGGAAAAAAGTCCTTAACCTACAAGGGAAGAAAGACCAGGTTTGCAGCACACCTATCCACAGAAACTTGGCAGGCCAGAAAGGAGTGGCAGGATATATTCAATGTGCTGAATCAGAAAAATATGCAGCCAAGAATTCTTTATCCAGCAAAGCTGTCATTCAAAATAAAAGGAGACATAAAAAGTTTCCCAAACAAAAATTAAAGGAGTTTGTGACCACTAAACCAGCCCTGTAAGAAATTTTAAGGGGGACTCTCTGAGAGGAGAAATGATGAAAATAAATAAATACATACATTCATACATACATACATACATACCAAAAGCAACCAAGACTAGAAAGGACCAGAGAACACCACCAGACACTACAACTCTACAAGCAACATGATGGCAATAAATTCATATCTTTCAGTACTCGCTCTAAACGTCAATGGACTAAATGCTCCAATCAAGATACAGAGTAACAGAATGGATAAGAAAACAAGATCCATCTACATGCTGTTTACAAGAGATCCACTTTAGACCTAAAGACACATTCAGATTGAAAATAAGGGGATGGAAAACCATCTACCAAGCTAATGGTCAACAAAAGAAACCTGGAGTAGCTATGCTTATATCAAACAATCTACACTTTTTTTTTTTTAATATATGAAATTTACTGTCAAATTGGTTTCCATACAACACCCAGTGCTCATCCCAAAAGGTGCCCTCCTCAATACCCATCACCCACCCTGCCCTCCCTCCCACCCCCCATCAACCCTCAGTTTGTTCTCAGTTTTTAACAGTCTCTTATGCTTTGGCTCTCTCCCACTCTAACCTCTTTTTTTTTTTTTTTCCTTCCCCTCCCCCATGGGTTTCTGTTATGTTCCTCAGGATCCACATAAGAGTGAAACCATATGGTATCTGTCTTTCTCTGTATGGCTTATTTCACTTAGCATCACACTCTCCAGTTCCATCCATGTTGCTACAAAAGGCCATATTTCATTTTTTCTCATTGCCACGTAGTATTCCATTGTGTATATAAACCACAATATCTTTATCCATTCATCAGTTGATGGACATTTAGGCTCTTTCCATAATTTGGCTATTGTTGAGAGTGCCGCTATAAACATTGGGGTACAGGTGCCCCTATGCATCAGTACTCCTGTATCCCTTGGATAAATTCCTAGCAGTGCTATTGCTGGGTCATAGGGTAGGTCTATTTTTAATTTTCTGAGGAACCTCCACACTGCTTTCCAGAGCGGCTGCACCAATTTGCAATCCCACCAACAGTGCAAGAGGGTTCCTGTTTCTCCACATCCTCTCCAGCATCTATAGTCTCCTGATTTGTTCATTTTGGCCACTCTGACTGGCGTGAGGTGGTATCTGAGTGTGGTTTTGATTTGTATTTCCCTGATAAGGAGCGACGTTGAACATCTTTTCATGTGCCTGTTGGCCATCCGGATGTCTTCTTTAGAGAAGTGTCTATTCATGTTTTCTGCCCATTTCTTCACTGGGTTATTTGTTTTTCGGGTGTGGAGTTTGATGAGCTCTTTATAGATTTTGGATACTAGCCCTTTGTCCGATGTGTCATTTGCAAATATCTTTTCCCATTCTGTTGGTTGCCTTTTAGTTTTGTTGGTTGTTTCCTTTGCTGTGCAGAAGCTTTTTATCTTCATAAGGTCCCAGTAATTCACTTTTGCTTTTAATTCCCTTGCCTTTGGGGATGTGCCGAGTAAGAGATTGCTACGGCTGAGGTCAGAGAGGTCTTTTCCTGCTTTCTCCTCTAAGGTTTTGATGGTTTCCTGTCTCACATTCAGGTCCTTTATCCATTTTGAGTTTATTTTTGTGAATGGTGTGAGAAAGTGGTCTAGTTTCAACCTTCTGCATGTTGCTGTCCAGTTCTCCCAGCACCATTTGTTAAAGAGACTGTCTTTTTTCCATTGGATGTTCTTTCCTGCTTTGTCAAAGATGAGTTGGCCATACGTTTGTGGGTCTAGTTCTGGGGTTTCTATTCTATTCCATTGGTCTATGTGTCTGTTTTTATGCCAATACCATGCTGTCTTGATGATTACAGCTTTGTAGTAGAGGCTAAAGTCTGGGATTGTGATGCCTCCTGCTTTGGTCTTCTTCTTCAAAATTACTTTGGCTATTCGGGGCCTTTTGTGGTTCCATATGAATTTTAGGATTGCTTGTTCTAGTTTCGAGAAGAATGCTGGTGCAATTTTGATTGGGATTGCATTGAATGTGTAGATAGCTTTGGGTAGTATTGACATTTTGACAATATTTATTCTTCCAATCCATGAGCAGGGAATGTCTTTCCATTTCTTTATATCTTCTTCAATTACCTGCATAAGCTTTCTATAGTTTTCAGCATACAGATCTTTTACATCTTTGGTTAGATTTATTCCTAGGTATTTTATGCTTCTTGGTGCAATTGTGAATGGGATCAGTTTCTTCATTTGTCTTTCTGTTGCTTCATTGTTAGTGTATAAGAATGCAACTGATTTCTGCACATTGATTTTGTATCCTGCAACTTTGCTGAATTCATGTATCAGTTCTAGCAGACTTTTGGTGGAGTCTATCGGATTTTCCATGTATAATATCATGTCATCTGCAAAAAGCGAAAGCTTGACTTCATCTTTGCCAATTTTGATGCCTTTGATTTCCTTTTGTTGTCTGATTGCTGATGCTAGAACTTCCAGCACTATATTAAACAGCAGCGGTGACAGTGGGCATCCCTGTCGTGTTCCTGATCTCAGGGAAAAAGCTCTCAGTTTTTCCCCGTTGAGGATGATGTTAGCTGTGGGCTTTTCATAAATGGCCTTTATGATCTTTAAGTATGTTCCTTCTATCCCGACTTTCTCAAGGGTTTTTATTAAGAAAGGGTGCTGGATTTTGTCAAAGGCCTTTTCTGCATCGATTGACAGGATCATATGATTCTTCTCTTTTTTTTTGTTAATGTGATGTATCACGTTGATCGATTTGCGAATGTTGAACCAGCCCTGCATCCCAGGAATGAATCCCACTTGATCATGGTGAATAATTCTTTTTATATGCTGTTGAATTCGATTTGCTAGTATCTTATTAAGAATTTTTGCATCCATATTCATCAGGGATATTGGCCTGTAGTTCTCTTTTTTTACTGGGTCTCTGTCTGGTTTAGGAATCAAAGTAATACTGGCTTCATAGAATGAGTCTGGAAGTTTTCCTTCCCTTTCTATTTCTTGGAATAGCTTGAGAAGGATAGGTATTATCTCTGCTTTAAACGTCTGGTAGAACTCCCCTGGGAAGCCATCTGGTCCTGGACTCTTATTTGTTGGGAGATTTTTGATAACCGATTCAATTTCTTCGCTGGTTATGGGTCTGTTCAAGCTTTCTATTTCCTCCTGATTGAGTTTTGGAAGAGTGTGGGTGTTTAGAAATTTGTCCATTTCTTCCAGGTTGTCCAATTTGCTGGCATATAATTTTTCATAGTATTCCCTGATAATTGTTTGTATCTCTGAGGGATTGGTTGTAATCATTCCATTTTCATTCATGATTTTATCTATTTGGGTCATCTCCCTTGTCTTTTTGAGAAGCCTGGCTAGAGGTTTGTCAATTTTGTTTATTTTTTCAAAAAACCAACTCTTGGTTTCGTTGATCAGCTCTACAGTTTTTTTAGATTCTATATTGTTTATTTCTGCTCTGATCTTTATGATTTCTCTTCTTCTGCTGGGTTTAGGCTGCCTTTGCTGTTCTGCTTCTATTTCCTTTAGGTGTGCTGTTAGATTTGGTATTTGGGATTTTTCTTGTTTCTTGAGATAGGCCTGGATTGCAATGTATTTTCCTCTCAGGACTGCCTTCGCTGCATCCCAAAGCGTTTGGATTGTTGTATTTTCATTTTCGTTTGTTTCCATATATATTTTAATTTCTTCTCTAATTGCCTGGTTGACCCACTCATTCGTTAGTAGGGTGTTCTTTAACCTCCATGCTTTTGGAGGTTTTCTAGACTTTTTCCTGTGGTTGATTTCAAGCTTCATAGCATTGTGGTCTGAAAGTATGCATGGTATAATTTCAATTCTTGTAAACTTATGAAGGGCTGTTTTGTGACCCAGTATATGATCTATCTTGGAGAATGTTCCATGTGCACTCGAGAAGAAAGTATATTCTGTTGCTTTGGGATGCAGAGTTCTAAATATATCTGTCAAGTCCATCTGATCCAATGTATCATTCAGGGCCCTTGTTTCTTTATTGACTGTGTGTCTAGATGATCTATCCATTTCTGTAAGTGGGGTGTTAAAGTCCCCTGCAATGACCACATTCTTATCAATAAGGTTGCTTATGTTTATGAGTAATTGTTTTATATATCTGGGGGCTCGGGTATTTGGCGCATAGACATTTATAATAGTTAGCTCTTCCTGGTGGATAGACCCTGTGATTATTATATAATGCCCTTCTTCATCTCTTGTTACAGCCTTTAATTTAAAGTCTAGTTTGTCTGATATAAGTATGGCTACTCCAGCTTTCTTTTGGCTTCCAGGAGCATGATAAATAGTTCTCCATCCCCTCACTCTCAATCTAAAGGTGTCCTCAGATCTAAAATGAGTCTCTTGTAGACAGCAAATAGATGGGTCTTGTTTTTTTATCCATTCTGATACCCTATGTCTTTTAGTTGGCGCATTTAATCCATTTACATTCAGTGTTATTATAGAAAGATATGGGTTTAGAGTCATTGTGATGTCTGTATGTTTTATGCTTGTAGTGATGTCTCTGGTACTTTGTCTCACAGGATCCCCCTTAGGATCTCTTATAGGGCTGGTTTCGTGGTGACAAATTCCTTCAGTTTTTGTTTGTTTGGGAAGACCTTTATCTCTCCTTCTATTCTAAATGACAGACTTGCTGGATAAAGGATTCTCGGCTGCATATTTTTTCTGTTTAGCACACTGTAGATATCGTGCCAAGCCTTTCTGGCCTGCCAAGTTTCAAAGGAGAGATCAGTCACGAGTCTTATAGGTCTCCCTTTATATGTGAGGGCACGTTTATCCCTTGCTGCTTTCAGAATTTTCTCTTTATCCTTGTATTTTGCCAGTTTCACTATGATATGTCGTGCAGAAGATCGATTCAAGTTACGTCTGAAGGGAGTTCTCTGTGCCTCTTGGATTTCAATGCCTTTTTCCTTCCCCAGTTCAGGGAAGTTCTCAGCTATAATTTGTTCAAGTACCCCTTCAGCACCTTTCCCTCTCTCTTCCTCCTCTGGGATACCAATTATGCGTATATTTTTTTTTTTAGTGTATCACTTAGTTCTCTAATTTTCCCCTCATACTCCTGGATTTTTTTATCTCTCTTTCTTTCAGCTTCCTCTTTCTCCATAACTTTATCTTCTAGTTCACCTATTCTCTCCTCTGCCTCTTCAAGCCGAGCCATCGTGGTTTCCATTTTGTTTTGCATTTCGTTTAAAGCGTTTTTCAACTCCTCGTGACTGTTCCTTAGTCCCTCGATCTTTGTGGCAAGAGATTCTCTGCTGTCCTGTATACTGTTTTCAAGCCCAGCGATTAATTTTATGACTATTATTCTAAATTCACTTTCTGTTATATTATTTAAATCCTTTTTGATCAGTTCATTAGCTGTTGTTATTTCCTGGAGATTCTTCTGAGGGGAATTCTTCCGTTTGGTCATTTTGGAGAGTCCCTGGCGTGGTGAGGACCTGCAGTGCACTTCCCCTGTGCTGTGGTGTATAACTGGAGTTAGTGGGCGGGGCCGCAGTCCGACCCGATGTCTGCCCCCAGCCCACCGCTGGGGCCACAGTCAGACTGGTGTGTGCCTTCTCTTCCCCTCTCCTAGGGGCGGGATTCACTGTGGGGTGGCGTGTCCCGTCTGGGCTACTTGCACACTGCCAGGCTTGTGTTGCTGGGGATCTGGCATATTAGCTGGGGTGGGTAGGCAAGGTGCACGGGGGCTGGAGGGGCAGGCTTAGCTCGCTTCTCCTTAGGTGATCCGCTTCAGGAGGAGCCCTGTGGCAGCGGGAGGGAGTCAGATCCGCTGCCGGAGGTTTGGCTCCGCAGAAGCACAGAGTTGGGTGTTTGCGCGGAGCGAGCATGTTCCCTGGCAGGAACTGGTTCCCTTTGGGATTTTGGCTGGGGGATGGGCGGGGGAGATGGCGCTGGCGCCTTTGTTCCCCACCAAGCTGAGCTCTGCCGTCTGGGGGCTCAGCAGCTCTCCCTCCCTTTGTCCTCCAGCCTTCCCGCTTTCCGAGCAGAGCTGTTAACTTATGACCTCCCAGACGCTAAGTCGCGCTTGCTGTCGGAACACAGTCTGTCCGGCCCCTCCGCTTTTGCCAGCCAGACTCGGGGGCTCTGCTTGGCCGGCGAGCCGCCCCTCCGCCCCGGCTCCCTCCCGCCAGTCCGTGGAGCGCGCACCGCCTCGCCACCCTTCCTACCCTCTTCCGTGGGCCTCTAGTCTGCGCTTGACTCCGGAGACTCCCTTCTGCTAATCCTCTGGCGGTTTTCTGGGTTCTTTAGGCAGGTGTAGGTGGAATCTAAGTGATGGGCAGGACGCGCTGTGAGCCCCGCGTCCTCCTACGCCGCCATCTTCCGGAACCCCCCCAACAATCTACACTTTAAAATAAAGAATGTAACAAGAGATGAAGAAGGGCATTGTATCATAATTAAGGGGTTATCCACCAAGAAGATCTAACAATTGTAAACATTTATGCACCAAATTTTGAAAGCAACCAAATATATAAATCAATTAATCACCAACATAAAGAAACTCATTAATAATAATAACCATAATAGTAAGGGACTCCAACACCCCCACTTACAGCAATGGACAGATCATCTAATCAGAAAATCAACAATGAAACAATGGCTTTGCATAACACACTGGACCAGATGGATTTAACAGATATATTCAGAACATTTCATCCTAAAGCAGCAGAATACACATTTTTCTCCAGTGCACATGAAACGTTCTCCAGAATAGACCACATATTGGGACAAAATCAACCCTCAACTAGTACAAAAAGATCAAGATCATACCGTGCATATTTTCAGACCACAATGCTATGACTCTTGAAATCAACCACAAGAAAAAATTTGGAAAGGTAACAAATAACTGGAGACTAAAGAACATACTACTAAAGAATGAATGGGTTAAGCAAGAAGTTAAAGAGGAAATTAAAAAGTACATGGAAGCCAATGAAAATAACACCACAGCCCAAAACCTCTAGGATGAAGCAAAGGCAGTCATAAGAGGAAAGTATCTACCAATCCAGGCCTTCCTAATGAAAGAAGAAAGGTCTCAGATACACAACCTAACCTTACACCTCAAAGAGCTGGAAAAAGAACAGCACACAAAATCCAAAAGCAGCAGAAGACAGGAAATAATAAAGATTAGAGCAGAAATCACTACTACTGAAACAAACAAACAAACAAACAAACAAAAAACCAGTAGAACAGATCAATGAAACCAGAAGCTGGCTCTTTGAAAGAATTAACAAAATTGAGAAACCTCTAGCCAGTTTGAGCAAAAAGAAAAAGGAAAGGACCCAAATAAATAAAATCAAGAATTAAAGAGGAGAGATCACAACCAACACAGCAGAAATAAAAACAATAACATGAGAATATTATGAGCAATTATATGCCCATAAAATGGGCAATCTAGAAGAAATGGATAAATTCCTAGAAACGTATACACTACGAATACTGAAACAGGAAGAAAGAGAAAATTTGAACAGACCCATAACCAGTAAAGAAATCAAATTAGTAATAAACAAGTTCCCAAAAAACAAGAGTCCAGAGCCAGATGACTTTCCAGGGGAATTCTACCAAACATTTAAGGAAGAGTTAACACCTATCCTCTTGAAGCTGTTCCAAAAAATAGAAATGGAAGAAAAACTTCCAAACTCTTTCTATGAAACCAGAATTACCTTGATTCCAAAACCAAACAAAGACCCCAATAAAAAGGAGAACTATAGACCAATTTCCCTGATGAACGTGGACACAAAAATTCTAAACAAGGTATTAGCCAACTGGATCAAACAGTACATTAAAAAAAATTATTCACCATGACCAAGTGGAATTTATACCTGGGATGCAGGGCTGGTTCAATATCCACAAAACAATCAATGTGATACATCACATCAATAAAAGAAAGGATAAAAACCATGTGATCCTCTCGATAGATGCAGAGAAAGTATGTGACAAAATACAGCATCCTTTCTTGATAAAAACCCTCAAGAAAGTAGGGATAGAAGCATCATATCTTGAGATCATAAAAACCATATATGAGAGACTCAATGCTAATATCATCCTCAATGGGGAAAAACTGAGACTTTTCCCCTAAGGTCAGGAAAAAGACAGGGATGTCCACTCTCACCACTGTTATTCAACATAGTATTGGAAGTCTTAGCCTCAGCCATCAGCCAACACAAAGAAATAAAAGGCATCCAGATCAGCCAGGAGGAGGTCAAAGTTTCACTCTTCGCAGAGGACATGATACTCTATATGGAAAACCCAAAATATTCCACCAAAAAACTGCTAGAACTGATCCATGAATTCAGCAAATTCACAGCATATAAAACCAATGCACAGAAATTGGTTGCATTCTTATACACCAACAATGAAGCAACAGAAAGAGAAATCAAGGAATCAATCCCATTTACAACTGCACCAAAAACCATAAAATACCTAGGAATAAATCTAACCAAAGAGGTGAAAAATCTATACACTGAAAACTATAGAAAGCTTATGAAAGAAATTGAAGAAGAGGCCCCCAAAAATGGAAAAATATTCCATGCTCCTGGATAGGAAGAATAAATATTGTTAAAATGTCAATAGTACCCAAAGCAATCTACATATTTAATGCAATACCTATCAAAAAACACTAGCACTCTTCACAGAGCTAGAACAAACAATCCTAAAATTTGTATGGGACTAGAAAAGACCCCAAATAGCCAAAGCAATCTTGAAAAAGAAAACCAAATCAGGAGGCATCACAATCCTGGACTTCAAGCTGTATTCAAAGCGGTTATCATCAAGGCAGTATAGTACTGGCACAAAAACAGACAATCAGATCAATGGATCAGAAAAGAGAACCCAGAAATAGACCCACAAATGTATGACCAACTAATCTTCGACAAAGCAGGAAAGAATATCCAATGGAATAAAGACAGTCTCTTCAGCAAATGGTGCTGGGAAAACTGGACAACGACATGCAGAAAAATGAACATGGACCACTTTCTTACACCATACACAAAAATAAACTCAAAATGGATGAAAGACCTAAATGTAAGACAGGAAGCCATCAAAATTCTTGAGGAGAAATCAGGTAAAATCCTCTTTGACTTGGCCACAGCAACTTCTTACACAACACGTCTCCAGAGACAAGGGAAACAAAAGCAAAAATGAACTATTGGGACTTCATCAAATGAAAAGCTCTGCACAGCAAAGGGAACAATCAACAAAACTAAAAGGCAACCAACAGAATGGGAAAAGATATTTGCAAATGACATATCAGATAAAAAGTTAGTATCCAAAATCTATAAAGAACTTATCAAACTCAACACCCAAAAAACAAATAATCAAGTGAGGAAATGGGCAAAAGACATGAATAGACACTTCTCCAAACAAGACATCCAGATGACCAACTGACACATGAAAAAATCCTCAACATCACTCATCATCAGGGAAATACAAGTCAAAACCACAAAGAGATATCACTTCACACCTGTCAGAATGGCTAACATTAACAACTTAGGCAACAACAGATGTTGGTGAGGATACAGAGAAAGAGGATCTCCTTTGCACTGCTCGTGAGAATGCAAACTGGTGCAGCCACTCTGGGAAACAGTATGAAGGTTCCTCAAAAAATTAAAAATATAACTGTCCCAGAAATTGCACTACTAGGTATTTATGCAAGGGATACAGTTGTGCTGTTTCAAAGGGGCATATGCACCCCAATGTTTATAGCAGCACTATGGACAATAGCCAAAGTATGGAAAGAGCCCAAATGTTCATCAATGGATGGATGGATAAAGAAGATGTGGTATATATATATATATACAGTGAAGTATTACTTGGTAATCAGAAAGAATGAAATCTTTCCATTTGCAACTACCTGGATGGAACTGGAGGGTATTATGCTAAGCGAAATTAGTCAGAAAAAGACAAATGTCATATCATTTCACCCATATGAGGACTTTAAGACACAGAACAGATGAACACAAGGGAAAGGAATAAAAAATAATATAAAAACAGGGAGGGGGACAAAACATAAAAGAATCTTAAATATAGAGAAAAAACAGAGGGTTACTAGAGTGATTGTGGGAGGGGGGATGGGCTAAACAGGTAAGGGGCATTAAGGAATCTACTCTTGAAATCATTGCTGCACTATATGCTAACTAATTTGGATGTAAATTAAAAAAAATAAATTAAATTTAAAAAATGTATAGATTCTCCAGCCCCATTCCAGACCTCTGAATCAGGAATTCTGGAGTGGGGTCCAGCGTCTGTGTTTTAAAGAGCCCTCCAAGCCATCCTGATGCATGCTAGTGTTTGAGAACCATTGCTCTAATTCTACGTTTTATTTTTCATTGATTAGCTGTACTGCTTCTATAAAAACTTTCTCCTCCCCAACTCTGTGGTTACCATGACACAAAGCATACAGCTTTCAGAACAGTGAGTTCTCTAACCACCTTCTCTATTTATTTGCTACCTACAGAAATGTGAATTAAAATGGGAGCTATTCAGTTTGCTTTGTATTTGTGTATGTTGTGCTCTGTATTTAGTGGCTCCAGCAAAAGCAAGGATGCTCAGATGATGGAAAATTTCAGCCTAAGCCCCTGTAAAGGAAGCACCCAAGAATGTTAGCAGGATTGACACCCTAGGAAATGAAGTGCTCGCCATTTCTCAGCACTTCTGATCTGCCTTTTCCCTGCAAGTATGTGTTACACAATACATGCCAGGCCTTATTAATCCAATTTCCCTGTCCCTATCCAAAGGAAAGGATGGCCCTAGTAATGATCAATACCCTTACTGTGATGATAAACAAAGACAGATGAGCCTGTGAGGCCTGGCTGGTATTTGTAATTACTGCCTCTGTAGGCATTCAATTACTGCTAATGAAAGGGTGACAGGGCTCCCCCCCTTGCTGACAGAGGAGCATTTATGCAGGCTCTGTGGCATGACTTGCAGCTGACAGTGGTCTCTTCTTTCCTCTCCTGACTGCAGTTCACTCCACCAGGGCAGTTTCCCTGGTATATGGAACTCTAAATGCCATGATACTTCCCCTAACGGAATTTTTAAGGAAGGAGTTCATTTTGTTCATCATAATTCTATCTTGTCAAGCTATTCCCAGGCCTGCACGTGGACTGTCAGCATGATTCACTGGCATTTTGTGACTCGGGTGGGTTGAATGAAGACAGGGTGGTGAGCAGAGGTAAGTATCCCTGCTTGTTGACTCTCTGCTCCAAGTTTTTACTTAAAAGATAGACAGCAAGAAGGCAACTTGAGCAGCTGCTTTTGCTTTTCAACATTCCAGATCAGATATATGAAATTGCATGTGCTATAACTTTTTCTCATTGAAACAGATGTCATTAAGCAACAATCAATTCCATTTCCCTTCCTAAAGAGCTAAGTACAAAGGCCATCTGCTAAGTGCCAGAGTGGCATCCATTTTCCTTCCTGATAATTCTATCTTTCAGGATCACACCTTTCACTATGGACTGATGGGGCCCTGGCCAGACCTGTTTATTGGTACATGTGGCCTAGCTGCTGTATGTGTTTGCTGATAACAATATACAGCTGCTCATTCTCTAAAGAGATGTCCTCAGGCCAACAGAGGTGCCTCCATCCACCACCACCAGGACTCAGCCAATGACTGACCAGCACATGGCTGGTCTCACTGAATGGGATCATGCGGAAGCTTGTCTTCACCTGAAACCACATTCTTGATTATCAACTTCCCACTTCCTCAACCCCCTTCTCCAATGAATTTGAATTGAGTAAGAATTTGAATTCAGTAAGAATCCCCATTGCAGACTCCATTTCTGGAAAGCCACACTCTAAGAAATTGGAAAGGGACTGATCCCAGCAAGTTTCAGAGCCCAAGAAAAGCACTGCATTCCTCTTAAGTATCAATGATTGGTTCAGGGATGGAATGGGACCAATGTCAGGCCAACAAAAACCCTATCTGGTGGAACTATTTTAAACAGACTGTTTTGGAACTAGTGGGAGTCTTTCATGAGGGCTAGGACTAGGGTGAGGTGAAGTGAAAGAGGAATTTCCTGAGGTGCAAAGGAGTTACCAAAAATTTCAATAAACTTGGAATTTAAATTAGTGCAGGCACTATGGAATACCAAAAAATTAAAAATAGAACCACCCTACCCCACTTCTGAGCATATATCCAAAGGAAATGAAAACAGAATGTTGAAGAGTTATCTGCACCTCTATGTTCATTTCAGCATTGTTCACAATTGTCAAGATATGGAAACAACTTTAGTATCCATCAACAAATAAATGGATAAAGAAGATGTGGTATAGGGGCGCCTGGGTGGCTCAGTCGGTTAAGCGGCCGGGCGACTTTGGCCCAGGTAATGATGTCGCGGTCCGTGAGTTCGAGCCCCGCGTCAGGCTCTGTGCTGACAGCTCAGAGCCTGGAGCCTGTTTCAGATTCTGTGTCTCCCTCTCTCTGACCCTCCCACGTTCATGCTTTGTCTCTCTCTGTCTCAAAAATAAATAAACGCTAAAAAAAAAATTATAAAAAAAAAAATGTGGTATATACATACAGTGGCATAGTATTCAGCCATGAGAAAGAAGTAAATTATGCCATCTGCAACAATGTGGATGGACTTGGAACCATCCCTCACCTTGGAAGGTGTGGAACCCTTCCCCCCACAAAAAAATGAAACTCAAAAGAAACAGCATATAAAAGTAGTTGCCAGATGCTAGAGGGTGGGTGAAACAGGGAGAGGGAGAACGTAAAATAAAAGGCAAAATCTTTCAGGTGTAACATGATAAGGCCTGAGGATCTACTGTAAAACATAGTGACTGCCAGTTGCAAAGACAATAAAACTTAAATGTCTCCCCCCACGAAAAAATACAAATATGTAAGACGATAGATGTTTTACTTAACTACATGGGGAGAATATTTTTACAATGCATATATATTTTTAAAAAGTATTCAAAATAATATTTTAATTATTTTTAAAGACAAAAAAACCCAGATTCAACTAAGTTCAAGATGGTGGCATAGGATGATCCTGAACTCACCCCCCACATCACATGTATACAATAAATATACAGCTACATAGAGAATAATTACCTCTGGGGGGCGGGGGGTGGGGGACAAGCAAAAAACCAAAACTCCACAACAAAGACCAAAAGGAAAAGCAAGATTGGTAAGTGAGGCATACAGATTATCTCACCCAAAACACCCCCTCCAAGTGTGGAGATTCATAGTCATGAGGAATGTCAAATACATCAAACTTTTCTCTGAGAAGTGAGGAATTTGTGCTCCACATTAAACACCCCAATTCTTGTCTCTGCACAAGACAGAGGAGTCCCCTCAAGAGTGTGCTTTGAAAAATAACAGGGATTACATCCAGGAAAACTAAAGAATTGCAGCAAATGGAGAACCCACTCTTAAAGGACTAGCCTTGGACAGTTGTCCCTGGACACAGTGCAAAAACACTAATTTGAAAAAGCTCACACTATACAAAGAAGACCCACTTACTAATCTTAAAGCATTTACCAGATAGGCAGAAAAACACTGCTACTTTCTCCAGGGACAGAGTTACTGGTGGGTGCCATATTTGCAAACTTACCCTACCTTTCTAAGGTTGGTGTTCATGGATGCCATTTTGTAACTAATCCTCTAACCTGCTAGAGCCAGGGGGCAAATCCAGCTGAGAAACTGCCCACCTATGCAGCAAACTACATACTGCAGCAAGGCCAGACACCAGCCCAGGCCAACACCTATCTCAGCACTGTTGCACAACACAGCTAGGCTGGGTGACAGTACCACCCACCCCCACCATAGCAGACAAGCAAGTGCAGCCCACATATAGGACAACCCTTGAGCATGTAGCTCTAGTACTCAAAGGGGATTGTGTATGGGGGCTCTGTGTGAAATCCTCAAAAAGCAGATCCTTTGAAACTATAAGATGTAGCTGATTTGCCTAATACATACAAACACAGAGTTGGGCAAAATAAAGAGGCAGGGGGATATGTTCCAAATGAAAGAACAAGACAAAATATTAGAAAAAGACATTAATGAAATGAAGGTAAGCACTCTACCTGATAAAGAATTCAGAGGCACTCACCAGACTCAGGAAGAGAATGGATGAACATCATGAGATCCTCAACAAAGAGACAGAAAATGTAAGAAAGTTCTAAACACAAGTTATAGAGTTGAAGAATACAATACAGTAACTGAACTAAAAAATACACTACGGGGGTTCAACATCACACTGGATAAAGCTGAAGACAAGCTCAGCAAGCTGAAAGACAAAGAAACAGAATTCACCCAGATAGAGCAGCAAAAAGAAGAATTTTAAAAAGTAAAGGTAACTTAAAGGACATTTAGGGAATAATAAACGAGAATAACATTCATATTATATAGGTCCCAGAAGGAGAAGAGAGAGAGAAAGAATTATAAAACTAACTTAAAGTGCGGCACCTGTGTGGTTCAGTCAGTTGAACATCCATCTATTGATTTCAGCTCATGTCATGATCACAGGGTTCATGGGATCGAGCCCCATGTTGGGCTCCATGTTCAGTGTGGAGCCTGCTTAAGATTATCTCTCTATCTCTTTCTGCCATCTCTCTCCCCAGCTCACTATCTTAAAAAAAAAGTTATTTGAAGAAATAATAGCTGAGAACTTCCCTAACCTAGGGAAGGAAACATATACCTACAGATCTATGAAGTCCAGAGTTCAAAAAAAAAAAAAAAAAAAGACCCCAAAGTTCCACAAAGTTCCCAAACAGAACTTTTGCCCAGAGTTCCAAAAAGTTCCCAAAGAGAACCACACCAAGACACATTATGTTTAAAATTGTAAAAGTTAAAGATAAAGAAAGACTTTTAAAAGCAACAAGAGAAAAACAACTTATTACATACCAGGGAAACCCCATAAGGTTATCAGGAGATTTTTCAGCAGAAACTTTCCAAGTCATAAGAGAGGTCACATTATACTCAAAGTCTTGAAAGGAAAAAATCCGCAACTAGTAATTCTCTCTCCAGTAAGGTTATTATTCAGAATTGAAGACAAGATTAAGGGTTTTCCATATAAGCAAAAGCTAAAGGAATTTATCAGTACTAAACCTTACAAGAAATGTTAAAGAAATTTCCCTAAACTGAAAAAAATGGCATTAATAACAAAACACATGAAAGTAAAAATCTCACTGAAAAAAAAGGAAACTATACAGTAAAAGTAGATCACTTCTAAAGAAAGCATGAAGGTTAAAAGACAAAAATAGTAAAATTAACTGAAACTGCAATAATTAGTTAAGAGATGCATTTAAAAAGATGTAAAATGTCATCAAAACCATACAATGTGGCAGGGGAATAAAAACATATAAAGTTTTGGAATGTGTTCAAAATTAAGTTTCTATCAACTCAGAAGAGACCATTATATACATAGGAATTCCTACAACTTCACAGTAACCCTAAAGTAAAAATTTATAGTAAATTCACAAAAGAAAATGATAAATAAATCTAAATATAACACTGAAGAAAGCCATCAAACCACAAGGGAAAAGAGAAAGAAAAGAACAAAACAAAGAGGAACTACATAACTAGCCAGAAAACAGTTAACAAAATAGCATTAAGTATATAGCTATCAATAATTACTTTAAGTGTATATGGACTAAACTGTCCACTCAGAAGACACAGATTGGCATAATGGGTTTTTTTTTTTTTAAAGACTCATTTATATGCTGTCTAAAAGAGGCTTACTTCAGAAGTAAGGACACACACAGACTGAAAGTGAAGAGGTGGAGAAAGCTGTTTTATGCTAATGAAAACAAAAAGGAAACTGGTAGAGTTATACTTGTAGCAGACAAAATAGACTTTAAAACAGAGACTTTAATAATAGACAAAGAAGAGCATTACATAATGATAAAGGAGTCAATCCCAAAAGACATATATTTATAAATACATGTGCACCCAATATAGGAGTACCAGGATATATAAAGCAAATCTTAATAAACCTAAAAGGAGAAATTGACAGCAATACAGTAACAGTAAGAAACTTTAACACCCCACTTACATCAATGATAGATCATTCTAACAGAAAATTAATAAGGAAATATCATCCTACCACATATTAGACTAGATGGACTTAATAGATAAATATAGAACATTCCATCTAAAAGTAACAGAATATATATTCCTCCCAAGTGCAGTTGGAACATTCTCCAGAATAGATCACATATTAATCCATAAAAAGAGTCTCAAAAATTCAATAAGACTGAAATCATATCAAGCTTCTTCTCCAACCACAGAAGTATGAAACTAGAAATAAATTACAAAAGGAAAACTAGGAAAACCACAATTCTGGAGATTAAACAACATGGTACTCAACAACCATGGGTCATCAAAGAAAGCAAAGGAGAAATCAAAAAATTCCTTGAGACAAATGAAAACAGAAATATGTCATACCAAAATCCTTGATGCAGCAAAAGTGGTTCTAAGAGGGAGGAACAAGAAAAGTCTCAAATAATCTAACTTTACACCTAAAGGAACTAGAAAAAAATACAGGAAGCCCAAAGTCAGTAGAAGGAAGAAAATAATAAAGATCAAAATGGAAATAAAGACTAAAAATCAATAGAAAATATCAATGCAACTAAGATCTGGTTCTTTGAAAAAAATAAATAAAATTGACAAACACTAAGAGGAAAAAGAGAGCTCTAATAAAGTCAGAAATCAAAGAACAGACATAATAGACATAATGACATAATAGAAATTCAAAGGAATATAAAAGACTGCTATTAACAATTATAAGCCAATATGTTGGACAACCTAGAAGAAATGAATAAATTCCTAGAAACATAATATCTGCAAGACTGAATTATGAAGAAATAGAAAATCTGAAGAGACCAATTGCTAGTAAAGAGATTGAATCAGTAATCAAAAACCTCACAACAAAGATCCAGGAAATTATGGCTTTACTGGTGAACTCTACCAAACACTCAAAGATTTAATATCTATCATTCTCAACCTCTTCCAAACTTATTTTATGAAGTCATCATTACCTTGATACCAAAACTAAATACCACCATAAAAAAAAAGAAAAAAACTACAGCCAGTACCAATGATGAACTTTTATGCAAAAATCCACAAAAAAATATTACCAACCAAATTCAACAACACATTAAAATGATTATACACCATGATCAAGTGAGATTTATTCCAGGCATGCGAGGATAGCCCAACATCCACAAATACATTAATATGATATACCAAATTAACAAAATGAATAATGATCATGATCATTCCAATAGATGCAGAAAAAAGAATATGACACAATTCAATATCCATTTATAATAAAAACTCTCAACAAAATGGTATGGAGAGACTGTACCCAAACCAATAAAGACATAATGATGAACCCACAGTTAACATCATACTGAATGGTATGACCAGGAACAAGACAAGGATGCCCACCTTCACCACTTTTTTTCAACACTGTACTGCAACTTCTAGTCACAGAAATTCTGCAAGAAAAAAAAATAAAGGCATTCAAATTGGAAAGGAAGAAGTAAAACTGTCACTATTTGCAGATGGCATGATACTATATATAAAATACCCTAAGGATTCCACCAAAAATAAAAAATAGAATTAATGAATTCCAGAAGGTAACAAGATATAAAATCAATTTACAGAAATCTGTGGCACATATATTTACTAATAATAAATCATCAGAAAGAGAAATTAAGGAAATAATCCCACTTGCAATTGCATCAAAAAAGAAGAAATACCTAGGAATAAACTTAACCAAGGAGGTCAAAGACATGTACACTGAAAACTCTAAGATATTGATGAAAGAGGGGCACATGGGCGGCTCAGTCAACTGAGTGTCTGACTCTTGATTTCAGCTCAGGTCATGACCCCAGGGTCATGGGATTGAGTCCCACATTGGATTGGGCTTTGTGCTGAGCATGGGGCCTGCTTAAAATTCACTCACACTCTTTCTGTCTCTCTCTCCCTCCCTCCATCTCTCTCTTTTTCTCTCTGCCCCTGCATCCAGCTCACACACTCTCTCTCTCAAATAATAAAATGAAGGATATTTATGAAAAACATTGAAGACACAAATATATGGAAAGATATTCCATGCTCATAGATTAAAAGAATTAATAGTGTTATAATGCCCATAGTACCCAAAGCAAGCTACAGATTGAATGCAATTCCTATTAAAATTCCAATGGCATTTTTCACAAAAATAGAACAAATAATTCTAGAATTTGTATGGAACCACAAAGGACACTGAATAACCAAATTAATATTGAACAAATAAAGAACAAATCTTGAGGTATCACACTCCCTGACTTCAAACTATGCTACAAAGCTATAGTTAACAAAACGGTATGGTACTTGGTCACGTGGGTGGCTCAGTCATTAAGCATCCAGCCCTTGATTTCAGCTCAGGTCATAATCTCTTGGTCATGAGATTGAGCCCCACGTTAGGCTCCACACTGAGTGTGGAGTCTGCTTTCTCTCCCTCTCTGACTCTCCCTCGTTCACACACTCTCTCAAAAAACAAACCAAAAAATGTATGGTACTGACATAAAAATAAACACAGAGAACAACAGAACAGAATTGAGGACCCAAAGTTAAACCCTCACATATATGGACAATTAATTTATGGCAAAGGAGCTAAGTGCATATGGTGGAGAAAAGACAATCTTTTCAATAAATGGTTTGGGAAAATGGACAGCCACATGTAAAAGAAAGAAACTAGACCACTATCTTACACCATGCACAGAAATTAACTCAAAATTGATTAAGGACTTAAATGTAAGACTTGCAAACATAAGATTCCTAAAAGAAAATATAGACAGTAAGCTCCCCAACATCAATCTTAATAAAATCTCCTTAGATCTGACTCTAAAGGTAAGGGAAACAAAAGCAAAAATAAATCAATGGGACTACATAAAACTAAAGAGCTTCTGCACAGCAAAAGAAACTATCATCACAAGGAAAAAGGAATCCACTGAATGGAATATTTGTTAAAAGTATTCATAGTACTGTCTCTACTGCCAGAATCAATCTTTTGCAAATCATATATCTGACAAGGAATTGATATCCAAAATGTATAAAGGGCTCAACCAACTCAACAACTAATAAGCAACCTAACTAAAAACTGGACAGAGGATCTGAATATTTTTCCAAAGGAGAATTACAGATAACCAACAAACACATGAAAAGATGCTCAACATTGCTCATTATTTGGAAAATTTAAATCAAAACCACAATAAGTTAACACTTCACATTAGTCAGAATGGCTATTAACAAAAATACAAAATATAACAAATGTTGGAGAGGATGTTGAGACAAAGGGAACCCTCATATACCAGTAGGAATGTAAATTGGTGCAGCCCCTATGGAAAACAGCATGGAGGTTCCTCCAAAAACTAAAAATAGGACTACCATATGATGTAGTTATTCCACTTCTGGGCATTTATCCAAAGAATACAAAAACACTGATTCAAAAATGTATATGTGCCCTTATGTTCACTGCAGCATTATTTACAATAGCCAAGAAATGGAAACACACTCAATATCCTTCAGTAAAGAGATAAATGAAGATGTGGCGCACGCACACACACACACACACACACACACACACACACACTGAAACACTACTCTGTCTTAAGAATGAAATGTTGCCATTTGCAACAACATAGATGGGATTTCAAGGTATTATGCTAGGTAAAATAAGTCAGATGTAAAAAGACAAATACATATGATTTCGCTCATATGTGGAATTTAAAACACAAACAAACAAAACAAAAATGGACTCATAGGTACAGAGAACAGATTGGTAGTTTCCAGTGGTGCAGGGAAACAGGGGCTGTCCAAAATGGGTGAAGAGAGTCAACTGTATGCTAATATATACTAACTAGACTTTGGTGGTGATCACTTGGTAGTGCATAAAAGTGTCAGATTATACTGGGGTACACCTATAACTTAGATAATTTTATGCATCAAATTTACCTCAATAAAAATTTCAAAGAAAAGTTTAACGCAAAAAAGTGATAAAAATATATCAAATCTTTACATCAAGATAGTATCAGTATTATATTGATTTTTCCTGTTGCCTCATGTTCAAATCAGGCTCCGCACCACACTGCAACTCTTCTACCACTTTGGAGATCACACTGAGAATCCAGCCAAGACAGACACAGATTCAAGAGATGTTGATAGACAGACTCTTGCTGACAGAAATTACCACGTGGGATAGTAGTGAGGTCTAAATAAATTTTAACTCACGTAAAGCCCTTCAACATGGCCTAGCTCATAGTAAGCCCAATATAAATGCCAGTTATGGTGCCTGTTATTGTCTCTCCTGTCAGAATCAAACCAAATATGCCTTCTTTGAACAACTATGGCATTCTTTCTTCATCTCTTATGGTTCTCGTGTTCTACTTAAAACAAGGAAATGTATGCTAATGGGTAATCTATTGTTAGTTTCTTATCTCCTTGGTGTAGGAAGTAATTTACTAATTTTTACTTGATGCCCTTTTCCAAGAACCTAGGATTTAGTCCAATGTCTCACATACAAAAGATACATGTTTGCAGAAAGAAGAAAAAGACAATTGGAGTAGGAGGCTGAGAAAACATAATAAATTAGAGGTGTTATAACTTTTACTGAGTCTGTATCAAATTATAGTTTCAGGGGCTGTGTTTTTTTCTTTCAATGCATATTCCAGCCTCTCAAATTGAGAAAACATAGTGTTAATAACATGAAATACATCTCCCTCCCTCCTTCACTTAAGCAAATCCTGGCAGTTCTTCATAACTAGTTCAAATTCTTCCTTTTCATCGAAGTTATCTTCATCCACTAAGCAACCCATCCATCCCTTCATCCTCTTCCTTGGCAATCTGATCATACATGTCATTGGTGTCCACCATACAACAATATTTCTCTGCTTCATTAATCCTAACCAGTTGTGTGATCTTGGGCAAGACACTTAAACTGACTGGTTGGTTCAGAATGTGATCATCATTTTCAAAACAAATAATTTAAACTCGATGGCCTCTGAGATCCTTCCTGTCGCAGATTTTGGGTCTACAATTCTCTTTTGCCAGCCTCTCACATCTGAGAGTCAATGGAATACATTTAACCTTTATTGAACTGCTTGGCACTTGATTTTTATCACCACCTTGGTTTTACTCTTTAAATAGGGTTTCTAGGGGAATTCTGGGAAGATGGCGGCCTAGGAGGACGCTGGGCTCACCGCATGTCCTGCTGATCACTTAGATTCCACCTACACCTGCCTAAATAACCCAGAAAACCGCCAGAAGTCTAGCAGAATGGAGTCTCTGGAGCCAAGCACAGAGGAGAGGCCCACGGAAAAGGGTAGGAAGGGCAGAGAGGCTGTGTGCACTCCACGGACTGGTGGGAGGGAGCCGGCATGGAGGGGCGGCCTGCCGGCCAAGCAGAGCCCTTGAGTTTGGCTTGCAAAAGTGGAGGGGCCAGATGGAATGTATTCCGACAGCAAACAGGACTTGACGTCAGGAAGGTTATAAGCTAACAGCTCTGCTCGGAGAACAGGAGGGCTGGAGGACAACGGGAGGGAGAGTTATTGAGCACCAGATGACAGAGCTCAGCGTGGCGGGGAACAAAGGCGTTCGCCAGCACCATCTCCCTCGCCCATCCCCCAGCCAAAATCCCAAAGGGAACCAGTTCCTGCCAGGGAACTTGCTTGCACCGCACAAACACCCAATGCTGTGCTTCTGTGGATCCATCCCTCCAGCGGGTCTGACTCCCTCCCGGTGCCCCAGGGGCCCTCCCGAAGCGGATCTCCTAAGGAAAAGCGAGCTGAGTCTGCCCCTGCCGCCCCTGTGCACCTTGCCAATGCACCCCAGCTAATACACCAGATCCCCAGCACCACAAGCCTGGCAGTGTGCAAGTAGCCCATATGGGCCACGCCACCCCACAGTGAATCCCGCCCCTAGGAGAGGGGTAGAGAAGGCACACACCAGTCTGACTGTGGCCCCAGCGGTGGGCTGGGGGCAGACATCAGGTCTGCTGCGGCCCTGCCCACCAACGCAAGTTATTCAAGACAGCACAGGGGAAGTGCCCCGCAGTCCCTCACCACTCCAGGGACTATCCAAAATGACGAAACGGAAGAATTCCCCTCAGAAAAACGTCTAGGAAATAACAACAGCTAATGAACTGATCAAAAAGGATTTAAACAATATAACAGAAAGTGAATTTAGAATAATAGTCATAAAATTAATCGCTGGGCTTGCAAACAGTATAAAGGACAGCAGAGAATCTCTTGCTACAGAGATCAAGGGACTAAGGAACAGCCAGGAGGAGCTAAAAAAAGGCTATCAACGAGCTGCAAAATAAAATGAAGACAACTACGGCTTCGATTGATGAGGCAGAGGAGAGAATAGGTTAACTAGAAGATAAAATTATGGAAAAGAAGAAGCTGAGAAAAAGAGAGATTAAAAAATCCAGGTGTATGAGGGGAAAATTAGAGAACTAAGTGATGCATTAAAGAGAAATAATATACGCATAACTGGTATTCCAGAGGAGGAAGAGAGAGGGAAAGGTGCTGAAGGTGTACTTGAAGAAATAATAGCTGAGAACTTCCCGGATCTGGGGAAGGAAAAAGGCATTGAAATCCAAGAGGCACAGAGAACTCCCTTCAGACATAACTTAAATCGATCTTCTGCAGGACATATAATAGTAAAACTGGCAAAATACAAGGATAAAGAGAAAATTCTGAAAGCAGCTAGAGATAAACATGCTCTAACATATAAAGGGAGACCTATAAGACTCGTGACCAATCTCTCTACTGAAACTTGGCAGGCTAGAAAGGAATGGCAGGAGATCTTCAATGTGATGAACAGAAAAAATATGCAGCCGAGAATGCTTTATCCAGCAAGTCTGTCATTTAGAATAGAAGGAGAGATAAAGGTCTTCCCAAACAAACAAAAACTGAAGGAATTCGTCACCACTAAACCAGCCCTACAAGAGATCCTAAGGGGGATCCTGTGAGACAAAGTACCAGAGACATCGCTGCAAGCATGAAACCTACAGACATCACAATGACTCTAAACCCATATCTTTCTATAATAACACTGAATGTAAATGGATTAAATGCGCCAACCAAAAGACATAGTGTATCAGAAAGGATAAAAAAAACAAGACCCATCTATCTACTGTCTACAAGAGACTCATTTTAGATCTGAGGACACCTTCAGATTGAGAGTGAGGGGATGGAGAACTATTTCTCATGCCAGTGGAAGTCAAAAGAAAGCTGGAGTAGCCATACTTATATCAGACAAACTAGACTTTAAATTAAAGGCTGTAACAAGAGATGAAGAAGGGCATTGTAAAATAATCATGGGGTCTATCCGTCAGGAAGAGCTAACAATTATAAATGTCTATGTGCCGAATGCAGGAGCCCCCAAATATATAAAACAATTACTCACAAACATAAGCAACCTTATTGATAAGAATGTGGTAATTGCAGAGGACTTTAACACTCCACTTACAGAAATGGATAGATCATCTAGACACACGGTCAATAAAGAAACAAGGGCCCTGAATGATACATTGGATCAGATGGACTTGACAGATATATTTAGAACTCTGCATCCCAAAGCAACAGAATATACTTTCTTCTCGAGTGCACATGGAACATTCTCCAAGATAGATCATATACTGGGTCACAAAACAGTCCTTCATAAGTATACAAGAATTGAAATCATACCATGCATATTTTCAGACCACAATGCCATGAAGCTTGAAATCAACCACAGGAAAAAGTCTGGAAAACCTCCAAAAGCATGGAGGTTAAAAACACCCTAATAAAGAATGAATGGGTCAACCAGGCAATTAGAGAAGAAATTAAAAAATATATGGAAACAAATAAAATGAAAATACAACAATCCAAACGCTTTGGGACGCAGCGAAGGCAGTCCTGAGAGGAAAATACATTGCAATCCAGGCCTATCTCAAGAAACAAGAAAAATCCCAAATACCAAATCTAACAGCACACCTAAAGGAAATAGAAGCAGAACAGCAAAGACCGCTTAAATCCAGCAGAAGAAGAGAAATAATAAAGATCAGAGCAGAAATAAACAATATAGAATCCAAAAAAACTGTAGAGCAGATCAACGAAACCAAGAGTTGGTTTTTGGAAAAAATAAACAAAATTGACAAACCTCTAGCCAGGCTTCTCAAAAAGAAAAGGAAGATGACCCAAACAGATAAAATCATGAATGAAAATGGAATTATTACAACCAATCCCTCAGAGATACAAGCAATTATCAGGGAATACTATGAAAAATTATATGCCAACAAACTGGACAACCGGGAAAAAAATGGACAAATTCCTAAACACCCACACTCTTCCAAAACTCAATCAGGAGGAAATAGAAAGCTTGAACAGACCCAAACCAGTGAAAAAATTGAATCGGTCATCAAAAATCTCCCAACAAATAAGAGTCCAGGACCAGATGGCTTCCCAGGGGAGTTCTACCAGACGTTTAAAGCAGAGATAATACCTATCCTTCTCACGCTATTCTAAAAAATAGAAAGGGAAGGAAAACTTCCAGACTCATTCTATGAAGCCAGTATTACTTTGATTCCTAAACCAGACAGAGACCCAGTAAAAAAAGAGAACCACAGGCCAATATCCCTGATGATTATGGATGCAAAAATTCTCAATAAGATACTAGCAAATAGAATTCAACAGCATATAAAAAGAATTATTCACCATGATCAAGTGGGATTCACTCCTGGGATGCAGGGCTGGTTCAACATTCACAAATCAATCAATGTGATGCATCACATTAATAAAAGAAAAGATAAGAACCATATGATCCTGTCAATCGATGCAGAAAAGGCTTTTGACAAAATTCAGCATCCTTTCTTAATAAAAACCCT
Source organism: Panthera leo (assembly GCF_018350215.1). Taxonomy (NCBI): domain Eukaryota; kingdom Metazoa; phylum Chordata; class Mammalia; order Carnivora; family Felidae; genus Panthera; species Panthera leo. The sequence continues at coordinate 49,701,589 of NC_056680.1, forward strand.
CGAGAAAGTTGGGGTAGAAGGAACATACTTAAAGATCATCAAAGCCATTTATGAATAGCCCACAGCTAACATCATCCTCAATGGAGAAAAACTGAGAGCTTTTTTCCCTGAGATCAGGAACATGACAGGGATGTCCACTCTCACCGCTGTTGTTTAACATAGTGTTGGAAGTTCTAGCATCAGCAATCAGACAACAAAAGGAAATCAAAGGCATCAAAATTGGCAAAGATGAAGTTAAGCTTTTGCTTTTTGCAGATGACATGATACTATACATGGAAAATCCGACAGACTCCACCAGAAGTCTGCTAGAACTGATACATGAATTTAGCAAAGTTGCAGGACACAAAATCAATGTACAGAAATCAGTTGCATTCTTATACACTAATAATGAAGCAACAGAAAGACAAATAAAGAAACTGATCCCATTCACAATTGCACCAAGAAGCATAAAATACCTAGGAATAAATCTAACCAAAGATGTAAAAGATCTGTATGCTGAAAACTATAGAAAGCTTATGAAGGTAATTGAAGAAGATATAAAGAAATGGAAAGACATTCCATGCTCATGGATTAGAATAATAAATATTGTCAAAATGTCAATACTACCCACAGCTGTCTACACATTCAATGCAATCCCAACCAAAATTGCACCAGCATTCGGGGCGCCTGGGTGGCGCAGTCGGTTAAGCGTCCGACTTCAGCCAGGTCACGATCTCGCGGTCCGTGAGTTCGAGCCCCGCGTCAGGCTCTGGGCTGATGGCTCGGAGCCTGGAGCCTGTTTCCGATTCTGTGTCTCCCTCTCTCTCTGCCCCTCCCCCGTTCATGCTCTGTCTCTCTCTGTCCCAAAAATAAATAAAAAACGTTGAAAAAAAAAAAAAAAAAAATTGCACCAGCATTCTTCTCGAAACTAGAACGAGCAATCCTAAAATTCATATGGAACCACAAAAGGCCCCAAATATCCAAAGTAATTTTGAAGAAGAAGACCGAAGCAGGAGGCATCACAATCCCAGATTTTAGCCTCTACCACAAAGCTGTCATCATCAAGACAGCATGGTATTGGCACAAAAACAGACACATAGACCAATGGAATAGAATAGAAACCCCAGAACTAGACCCACAAACGTATGGCCAACTCATCTTTGACAAAGCAGGAAAGAACATCCAATGGAAAAAAAGACAGTCTCTTTAACAAATGGTGCTGGGAGAACTGGACAGCAACATGCAGAAGATTGAAACTAGACCACTTTCTCACACCATTCACAAAAATAAACTCAAAATGGGTAAAGGACCTGAATGTGAGACAGGAAACCATCAAAACCCTAGAGGAGAAAGCAGGAAAAGACCTCTCTGACATTAATCGTAGCAATCTCTTACTCAACACATCCCTAAAGGCAAGGGAATTAAAAGCAAAAATGAATTACTGGGACCTTATGAAGATAAAAAGCTTCTGCACTGCAAAGGAAACAACCAACAAAATTAAAAGGCAACCAATGGAATGGGAAAAGATATTTGCAAATGACATATCGGACAAAGGGCTAGTATCCAAAATCTATAAAGAGCTCACCAAACTCCACACCCGAAAAACAAATAACCCAGTGAAGAAATAGGCAGAAAACATGAATAGACACTTCTCTAAAGAAGACATCCGGATGGCCAACAGGCACATGAAAAGATGCTCAATGTTGCTCCTTATCAGGGAAATACAAATCAAAACCACACTCAGATATCACCTCACGCCAGTCAGAGTGGCCAAAATGAACAAATCAGGAGACTATAGATGCTGGAGAGGATGTGGAGAAACAGGAACCCTCTTGCACTGTTGGTGGGAATGCAAATTGGTGCAGCCACTCTGGAAAACAGTGTGGAGGTTCCTCAAATAATTTAAAATAGACCTACCCTATGACCCAGCAATAGCACTGCTAGGAATTTACCCAAGGGATACAGGAGTACTGATGCATAGGGGTACTTGTACCCCAATGTTTATAGCAGCACTCTCAACAATAGCCAAATTATGGAAAGAGCCTAAATGTCCATCAACTGATGAATGGATAAAGAAATTGCTGTTTATATACACAATGGAGTACTACGTGGCAATGAGAAAGAATGAAATATGGCCCTTTGTAGCAACGTGGATGGAATTAGAGAGTGTGATGCTAAGTGAAATAAGCCATACAGAGAAAGACAGATATCATATGGTTTCACTCTTATGTGGATCCTGAGAAACTTAACAGAAACCCATGGGGGAGGGGAAAGAGAAAAAAAAAGAGGTTAGAATGGAAGAGAGCCAAAGCATATGAGACTCTTAAAAACTGAGAACAAACTGAGGGCTGATGGGGGGTGGGAGGGAGGGGAGGATGGGTGATGGGTATTGAGGAGGGCACATTTTGGGATGAGCACTGGGTGTTGTATGGAAACCAATTTGACAATAAACTTCATATATTGAAAAATAAATAAATAAATAAATAAATAAATAAATAAATAAATAAATAAATAAAGAGGGTTTCTATTTAAAAACTGAGTGCTGACTTATGTAGGGGAATAATTCTAAGCACTTAAATCATCTCCTGGCTCCCCACAGCTCCAAACACTTTGCAGGCAATTGTCTTATTAATCCTCATGCACTTTATAGAATGAAAAAAAAACTGTCAAGAATAAAAGCTTTCCTCAAAGATCACCTGCTAATCAGGGTGAACCCAAGAGAAGAGGTAAAGTAAAAGATTTCTGATGTTCTGTCACCATGACCCAAGACACTGCCAACCTAGGGAAGTCTGACATGATTGAAATTTGCTCCCTAGTCAATTTGTAGAAAACTAATCTGAGGGCGATACAAAACATCATATCATGAAAACTTTAGATTCAATTTATCTTTGAAATACAATATATAAGATGACATAATAGGATATGAATTCAATTCTATTATCAGCATCTGGGCTCAAAATTATAAATTTAACCCCTTAACACCTGCAGACTTTGAAAGTTACTTTCTCTTCTGTGCAAAGAAGAAAAAAAAATATTCAAACTTATTTCACTTGTTTACTTGTGAGGTTTAAGGAAGAAAATGGATTAAACAGTCCAGCATTTAGTACATAGTAAAGACTGAGTCTCTGTATGCTACTGCCATATTTCATAGTATTATTATTCCTCTGTAGCACTTTTAAAATTTATTTATTTATTTATTTATTTTGAGAGAAAGAAAACACAAGTCGGGGAGGGACAGAGACAGAGGGAGACAGAGAGAATCTCAAGCAGGTCTACACTGTCAGTGCAAAGACCATGGCAGGGTTTGAACTCACCAACCACGAAATCATGATCTGAGCTGAAGTCAGATGCTCAACTGACTGAGCCACCCAGGCGCCCCACTCTGTAGCATTTTCTTTTCCATACTTCTTTTGTAGAGGTTAGAGATTTAGAGAACACAAGTGAAAAGACCTCAGTGTGATAGTTTGAGTAGTTAAAAGGACCCTTTGGGGTGGGAGGCACAAAGATTTAATGTGCACCTAAAGATAACTATTCATTCATCAAATATTCATTGTGTCTGATCTTATGCTAAAGACTGGGATTCCAAAAGATCAGGAAGGCTTCCAGTTCTGCTATCAAGGAACTCACAATTTTTGGCAAAGTCTGCTCCTCATACACTGTTTTTGATGAACAATGTGTCTACTAAGGAGAGAATGGGACAATGGGGGGGAAAAAGTTTTATTTTGTTGATATTCTTTGATGTATTAGTTACCTTCTGCCAAATCACAAACCTCTCAACGTCTCAGTGGTTTAAAACAATACATATTTATTTCTTGCTCATGTTACATAAGCAGTGCAATTGATTGTGGCTCTGCTAGGCTCAGCTCCACAAGTCTTTTCATACCAGAACTTGAGGTTGAAGGAAAAGGTATATTTTAGAGCATACTGATCTCATGGTAGAGAGCAATAAGGAGAGATGTAAATCTAAAACAATTACAGCTTCTGTTCAGATAGTTTCCTTTGGCTACAGAAGGTCATATGATCAAGCTTAGTATCAATGAGATGGGAAAATATAGTAAGGCTATAGGGAAGTGAGTCAAAAATGGAGCACAACAAATAACTAAGAATAATAAATTTGTCACACCTGTAATGAAAGATAGTGGTAAGCTGTTAATATTCAGGAAAGGAATATTCAGAAAAGGAAATAAAAAAAATAAAGACATTAGTGGAATTAAGTCATTATGGGGCTTTCTCTTACAGAATTTGTATGTGCCATAGACAAACTATCAGAAAACTATGTGACTGTTGATATCAAGTTTGGGAAGCAAGTCAGAAAATTGGGTTTTTAGCATATTGATGTTGCTTTTCCCATGTCAAATCCAGCTTATAAGAGACATACCCTTAAAATAAATACCTTTGTATTACTTTATCTTTTTTTAAACATTAAAAAAATTTTTTTACATTTATTTTTGAGAGACAGAGCACAAATGGGGGAGGGGCAGAGAGAAAATGAGACACAGAATCTGAAGCAGGCTCCAGGCTCTGAGCTGTCAGCACAGAGCCAACGGTGGGGGTGGGGGGTGGCCAAACTCAAAAACCTTGAGATCATGACCTGAACAGAAATTAAGCATCGGACACGTAGACTGAGCCACCAGAAGCCTCACATTATCTTTTTTTTTTTAAGTTTAAAAGGAGTAACTATAGGTCACTAACGATATTTCCTTAGTGACAAGCTATGAATTTTATATAGGTTACCAACTACAGTCTAATCCTCCAGGAAATATACCTAACTATGTACTCATTATCTTAAGTCTGAAATTCATTTATCAAATAACAAGAACAGCAACCGGGTCTAGTTACTTTTTAACCTTAGACTTCACTATGCATGGAGTGAATAATAATTTTTAAAGGTTGGATTTTCAACTGTCATGTCTTTCAGCTTTTGGGATAAAAGAAATCAAATGAACAAATTACTAGTTTATGGAATACAATATATAAAAGAGTAAGATTTTCCCATATTTTTTTGTCCTGAATAGAGAGTTAACAACCTTTTTGTTCATTTAGAGATCTCATGCCTAGCAGTGATAAATTTCACTCTACTGTAGAATTCAATAGTGCATATTTTTAAAGTATTATTCTTGCTTTGATAACTGCAGCTCTACATTTTACTGCTCAATATTTTCTGTCACCAGCTAGAAATTAACATATGGCTTCTGGTCAGAAAATAAAATAACACAATTAGCACTTGTACAACCTTCTGGTGAATAATGCAGACAAAATGTTCAACCTCACAGTAACAAACACAGATTGAGCCAATGACAAGTTTTTATGACCAAACAACTGGTAAAAAATTTGGTAGCTGCCTGAGCAGCAAGGGACTCAGGGATATTTAGATATATCATCTCACTTTAATTTTCAATCTCAAGCAGCCTAAAGTAAAAGATGTTAATGCATTAAATTTACTTGGGTGAACATAAAAGACTCTTAAAAACTGAGAACAAACTGAGGGTTGATGGGGGGTGGGAGGGAGGCGAGGGTGGGTGATGGGTATTGAGGAGGGCACCTTTTGGGATGAGCACTGGGTGTTGTATGGAAACCAATTTGACAGTAAATTTCATATTTAAAAAATCAACTTAAAAAAATAATAAATAAAATTACTTGGGTGAAAGAGAGAGTCTCAAGACTAACTGGATTGCAACAAAGAAGAGAACCATCATCTCTGTAACTCCCCACACAAAGTTCTGTAAGTCTAAGTCTCTTAGACTAATACAAAGGATTACTTAATTTCTCATCATTTTAACCTTCCCAATATTGAGTTGTCTTGAGGCATAGTTTTCTGACTGGCCATCTGGTTTTAATACTACCTTTTCATTATTAGTGTATTTTTATTAAGATAATGGGACTAATTATAAAAGCTACTTTGAAATCCTTTTCTGCTATTTCCAATATCTTGGAGTCAGTCTGCATTTATTTTATGTTCTCTTTCTTTTTATTGTGGCAAAACACACATGAAAATTTACCAGTGTAATCATTTCAAAGTGTACAATTCAGTGATATTAGTACATTCACAATGTTGTATAACCATCATCGTTATGTAGTTCCAGAATTTCTCATCACCTCAAGTGGAAACCCTGTACCAGCTAAGCAGCCACTCCCCATTATTCCTTACCCACAGCCCATTACAACCACAAATCCATTTTTTCTATCGATTTGCCTATTCCAGATTTCATGCAAAAGGAATCATACAACATATAGCCTTTTGTGTTTTGCTTCTTTCACTTAGCATAATGTGTTCAAGATTCATCCACATTGTAGCATGTGTCAGTACTTCATTCATGTACATAGTTGAATAATATTTCATTGTACAGACTCTGCCTAGAATATGTTTTTCCATCTTTTTAATTTCCTTGTTTATTTTCCTTTGGATCTAAAGTAATTGTGTTGTAGACAACATATAGATGAATCATGTTTTTAATCTATTCTTCCAATCTCTACGTTTTTTTAGTTGAAGAGTTTAATCCATTGACATTGAATTAACACCACGTTACGTTCAATAATATACAAAACTCTGCTTCAGTTTAACTTTGTCCCTCCCCCTTTGTATTCTTAGTGTCACAGATTATCTATATATTACATGCACATTAAGATAGATTTATAATTTTTATTTTTTATTTAATTTATTTATTTTCTATGCATTTCTCTTTTATTTTTTTTAACGTTTATTTATTTTTGAGACAGAGAGAGACAGAGCATGAACGGGGGAGGGTCAGAGAGAGAGGGAGACACAGAATCTGAAACAGGCTCCAGGCTCTGAGCTGTCAGCAGAGAGCCCACCACAGGGCTCGAACTCACGGACTGTGAAATCATGACCTGAGCCGAAGTTGGCCGCTTAACCGACTGAGCCACCCAGGCGCCCCTGCATTTCTCTTTTAAATTATATAGGGGGGAAAGAGGAGAAGCAAGCCAAAAAAACTACATATACCTATGTAGTTACCTTTACCAATATTTTTTATTTCTTCATATGGTTTTAAGTTACTCCTAGTGTTCATTTATTTAGGTCTAAAAGATTTCTTTTAGCATTTATTGCAGGGCACGTCTACTATTAATGAACTCCATATTTTGCTTATCTGGAAATACCTTAATTTCTCCCTCATTCTTGAAAGACATTTTTGCCACACACATAATTCTTGGTTGAAAGTTTTTATCTTTCAGCAATTAAAATTTTTTTAATGTTTATTTATTTTTGACAGAGAGAACAAAACGGAGTGTGAGTAAGGAAGGGGCAGAGAGAGACAGAGACACAGAATCGGAAGCAGGCTCTAGGCTCGAGCTGTCAGCACAGAGCCCTCTGCGGGGCTTGAATTCACGAGCTGTGACATCATGAACTGAGCCGAAGTCAGATGCTTAACCACCTGAGCCACCCAGGTGCCCCTATCTTTCAGCAATTTAAATATGTCATCCCAACCACCTTCTGGCCTCCACGGTTTCTAAGAAATTGCTACTCTGATGTGTCTCAGTATGGGTCCCCTTGACTTATCCTACCATGAATTCTTTAGCTCCTTTATGTGTAGGTTCACATTTTAAAATAAAATTTATGAAGTTTTAGACCATTATTTCTTCAAGTATTCTTTCTTCCCCTTTTCTTTCTCCTCCTTCTGGGATTCCCATCATGTGTATGTTGCTAACTTTTACAGTGTTCCACAAGTCTCTTCAGTTCTGTTTTGTTTTTTGGGTTTTTGGTTTTTGTTGTTGTTGTTGCTGTTGTTTTTGTCCCTGGAAGTGAATAGTTTAATTTGACATATCTTCCAGTTCTTGGATTAATTTTTCTGTCTGTTCAAATTCTAGTTTGAACCCCTCTAGTTAATTCTATACTTCAGTTATTGTACTTTTCAGCTCCAAAATTTCTATTTTTAAAAAAATATTTTCTTTTTATTGATACTCTCTGTTTATTGAGAAATTATTCTTCTTGTTTTATTTCTTCATCCATTGCTTCCTTTACCTCTTTGAGAAAATTTCTGACAGTTGATCTAAAGTCTCACTACAGTAAGTATAATGTCTGTGCTTCCTTAAGGACAGTTCCTGTTCATTTCTTTTCCTTTCCTTTTTTTTTAATACCATACTTTGTTTCTTTACATGCTTCATAATTTTTCATTGAAAAGTGAACGTTTTGGATATGTTGATTTGCAAAAATAAAAAAAAAGAACAAGAAAGTAAGTACAGAAAAACAGGTAATGAAAAAAGAAAAAGAAAAAGAAAAAGCATATACTCCAGGTCTTTTTAATTTGGCTTTCTGTTGAGGCATACTTTCAATGCTCAATCAGACCACTCACAACTCTATGTTAGTTTTCATGTACTCTGAGCCCAAAGACCAGCTAAGGGTGAAAATGTATGGTCTTCCCAAGCCTTTTCTGAGCATATGTGCTGGCTTGAGCATGTGTGTGTCTTTCCAGATTCCCCACGAACATGGCAGTTATTCAAAGCTTCTATTCTCCCCCCAAAAATGTTACTCCCTGGCCAGTGAAGTATAAAGGTAGATAAAGTAACTCAGAGAGAATGTGGGAAGTGGAAGGAGGATAAAGCAGTGGTTCCAGCACAGAGGCCTAGAGGAACGTAAAGAATAGATGAGACACCAGAGGATTCCCTGGAGCATGACCACACAGAGAAGTGGGAATAGACAATTCTGTGAAGAAGACATTCCAATGGACAACAGACACATGAAAAAATGCTCAACATCATTCATCATCTGGGAAATACAAATCAAAACCACATTGAGATGCCACCTCACACCTGTCAGGATGGCTTACAATAACAACTCAGGCCACAACAGATGTTGGCAAGGATGCAGAGAAAGAGGATCTCTTTTGCACTGCTGGTGGGAATGAAAACTGGGGCAACCACTCTAGGAAACAGTATGGAGGTTTCTCAAAGAATTACAAATAGAACTACCCTACGACCCAGCAATTGCACTAGTAGGCATTTATCCAAGGGATACAGGTGTGTTGTGTCAAAGGGGCACAGGAACCCCAATGTTTATAGCAGTGATATCGACAACAACTGAAGTATGGAAAGAGCTCAAATTTCCATCAATGGAAAAAGAAGATGTGGTATATAAATATAATGGAGTATTACTCAGCAATCAAAAAGAATGAAATCTTGCCATTTGCAACTACGTGGATGGAGCTAGAGGGTATTATGCTAAGCCAAATTAGTCAGAGAAAGACACATATCATATGACTTCACTCATATGAGGAGTTTAAGACACAGAACAGATGAACATAAGGGAAGAGAAGCAAAAATAATATACAAACAGTGAGGGGGAACAAAACATAAGAGACTCTTAAATATGGAGAACAAACAGAGGGTTACTGGAGGGGTTGTGGGAGGGGGGATGGTAGGTAAGGTGCTTAAGGAATCTACTCCTGAAATCATTGTCGCGCCATGTGCTAACTAACTTGGATGTAAATTATAAAAGATAAATTATAGGAAAAAAAAGAAATGAGAGGAGATGATGTGTCCTCAGAATTTACTGGTGAAATCAGAGTTTCAGCAGCATGAAAGCCAAAAGGCCACATAGGGCTGGGGAAAGGATTGAACACGAGGTTTAAAAAAAAAAATGAGGTCCTGATTGTCCAGGACTCCTCAAAAATTTTGAGAAGTTTTAAGAAGACAAAGGAAATGGAATGATGGGTTTGTAACTAGAAGGGACTTATATCAGCCTCTTCCCTTATACTTATTTTTATTTTTAAGATGGAAGAGAAAATAAAACATTTTTTTAAAAGATGGAAGAGAAACTGTGTTTAAAATTGGAATAAAAAAGTTAAATTTTATTCTCATTGAGTAAAAGAAGTTGAAGCTACAGGAAAGAGGACACCTTTTAAGTTACTCTTAAATAAATAAAAATATTGGGGCACCTGAGTGGCTCAGTTGGTTAAGCATCCAATGCTTGATTTGGGCTCAGGTCATTTTCCCAGGGTCGTGGGCTCAAGTCCCATGTTGGGCTCAACACTGACAGTAGGGAACCTACTTGTGATCCCCTGTCTCCCTCTCTCTCTGACCCTCCCAGCTCATATTCATTCATTCTCTCTCTCTCTCTCTCTCTCTCTCTCTCTCTCTCTCTCTTTCCAAATAAACTTTAAAAAAAAACACAAACTCATATGAGCAGTACAGAAGTAAGTAGAAAATGAAAGCCCTGCCCCTTCCTCCAGGACCTACCACATTAAAGTCCCAAAGGTTATCTTTGTCCTGACTTTATTTTTCCTTAATGTGTATTATTCTTTACCATACAAGGTAATTCCATTTATTATGTTTATTATTCATTTCCCTGGATGAAAATGTGAACTCCACAAAGACAGATTTATTTCTTATTTACTGCTTGGCACACAGTATTCATTAGATAAGTATTTTTTGAGTAAATGAATGCTGCAGATGCTTCTGGATTTTCTGTACATAAAAAGAGACCTTACAATGTACATTATTCTACAACTTTCTTTTCAACAAAATACAACTATATCCTTGCATAGGGATCTACCTTATTCATTTCAACAGTTACATAAAATGCTATAGCAAGATTTATTTAAACAATCTTTTACTGATGAGCATCACAGATATTTCTGATTTTTATTATCATACATAAGCCCATTCACACATTCTATTTTTTTATTTTCTTGTGAGAGAATTTCTAAAAGAAAAATTCCTAAAAGTGGAATTACTGAGTCAAAGACTATGCACATTAAGATGTTGACAGTGCATCTGAAATTTGACCCTGAAACTATGTTGGATCAACTTGAGTAGATGGGAGTGGAAAAGGGCCATGGACAGAGCCAAGTTCCACAGGATATGGAGGACTTTGGACTGGAAGAGGACTCGAACCAAGCATAAGGAGAAATTCTAAATAAAAAAGATACTTGGGTAAAGAGCATACCTGTTGAATCATCATCAGAACAAAGTAATGAAATCTTTGTCTCAGACAAATAAACATCACGAATCCTCTCCCTTCCCAGAGCTACACAGAGAGCTGGCAACACAGACTGTAGAAACTATTTAGCATTCCTTCCCTGGGCCATCCCTCTCCCCACTGCTTTGTGCCAAAAGCAACCACGGCTCCCTGTCTCCCTTTAAAAACATAATTAACATTCTCAGTGGGGTGAGTTGTGCACATTACTTGCAGATGGATGCTTCCTGTCTTGTTAGCTAGCAAGCCAGCTTTGGAGTAATACGCCAAACAACGCTCTTAGTTCACTTTTTCTTTAATTAAGGGAACCTTTTGACTCTGCTGCTACATTCTGACTCTCTTCAACAATTCCACAAAGTTGCATTTGTGCCAGACACCGTGCCCACCCAGATAAATCAGACATGGCCCTGCTTTAAAGAACTCAAATTCTTTCAGGAATTCAGGCCCATACATAATCACAAGGCAATGCAGTATTAGAAAAATACTATATACAGAGTGCTTTGAGGGAGCTGTAGAAGCAGAGGAGGAGAAAACAGGAATTGATTCTGTCTGGGGCATAGAATTGGGATGCTTTTGCAGAGGACAGTTTAAACTGGGAGAATGAGGAAAAGATTTGGTGCCAGAAAAAAGTCCAGTTCCTTGTCCTAGCTCCCCTCTCACTAGCTTAGGGCCTCTGGGCTTCAGTTTCCTCATTTACAAATTGGAAAACATAGTTATCCCTACATTTGAGGTGGTTGGAGGTACCCATTATTAACCACAAGAGACCACACAAATATGAAGTAGCATAAGCGTATCAATCATTTAGTTAGCATCTACTAATACCAGGCATCGTTTAGGCATTTGATATTCTTTAGCAACATCAAAGCTCTCGCAAGATGGATGTCATTATTTCATTTCATAGCTGAGTCAATCATTAAATAAATTCTAATTGGCAGAGTCAGAACATGAACACAAAGCTGCTAAAACGTGTCCTCCTTCCAAGTTACCATGCTGCCTTCTGTTTTTCCTGTTAGGCAGTGGGGTGGCCAAGATGCTGTTGGCTCAAAGTGGATTCTGGCAATGAGAGGGGCACTACAGGAGACATTATAAATCTACAGATTCTGAATATCCTCATCAGCTCCTCCCTTCCATGCTTATAAACCACTTGCTACCACCACCACTATTTTTTAATCCATAAGAATTTGTTAAGTGTAAACTGTAGTTATAAAGCCTTGTAAGAGAATGCCATTAAGGATGCTGCCCTCCTGGGGTGCCTGGGTGGCTCAGTCAGTTAAGCCTCTGACTTCAGCTCAGGTCATAATCTCACAGTTTTGAGTTCAAGCCCCACGTTGGGCTCTGTGCTGACAGCTTGGAGCCTGGAGCCTGCCTCAGATTCTGTGTCTCCCTCTCTCTATGCCTCTCTCCCTTTTGTACTCTGTCTCTCTCTCTCAAAAATAAATAAACATTAAAAAATATTTTCAAAACAAGGATGCTGCCCTCCAGAAACCTTTACTATTGCTGCAAAGGTAGAACTAACATCTATAGAGTAGAAAGCAATCTGCTTAGTTTGGTCTAGCACATCCTGAGTCTGAGACCTTTAAATGAAGATGTCCAGTAAGCAGAGAAAAAAAAGTATATCTGGAGCTTTGGAATCTTGGAATTGTTGGCATGCAAGCAATATTTGAAATAAATTGCCTAAATGTTAATACAGTCACCAATCTCACTCTGAATTCTGAAGCCCATAGCAATCCAGGGAAAGTACAAAGGAAGAGAGAAATTCAGTCTCAATTTCTTACATTCAGTTACTAGGAGAACAATATCATTTGGCTTATCTTCCTTTTCTCCATGTTTTCAGAACAAATATCTCACCATTGCTCTCAAAGAAAAAAATCTACCCTGAGGATATAAATGAAAGAAAACATACCTCCTCCCTGACTTTAAAATAATAAATAAATAAATAAATAAATAAATAAATAAATAAATAGGAGCATAATGTATCTAAAAGGTAGTTCATGGAATCCACAAAGCCATGAAAGCTGTATTAAGAACCATGTGGCATATATTTAGCCTTATACAACCAGAAGTAGCATACAAATCAAGCCTCAGAGTATTTATTCGTGCTCCAAATGCAGTTGGTCAAATCCCGGAAGGCATTTCCATAATGACAGTTTTCTATATGCCTGCTCTCTACCAGAAATTATGGGTTCCATAAAAAGTAATAGCAGTATGATTTTAGTTAAAACCCAATTTACATTCTGCATTTCTGTTCAATAGTCTAGTTGATTGAGGCCCTTTGGGAACAACTCTCATCCTGTGGTATCGGAGCTCATTAAATAAAACCATGAATTGGGCAAAATGGTTACACACTTGGTTTACAAGTTCTTTAAACATTATTTACTTTTCTCCTTGGCTTAAAATATCAAGCAAAAAAAAAAACCCACAGATATATTGTTACTAAATTTTTCACATACCAGGAAGGAACCACCTTAGTTTATTGGAAACAGCAACCTCATCTATGTTTGGGAATATAGTTGACATAACTGCCTCAGAAATTGGAAATAGCGTATTTCTACAAGTAGCCACTAAATCTGCTACATGTGAATCCAGAAGCCAAAAGCTCAGTGAGGTGCTACCTAACTGAACAGAAGGAAGAAACAGGTGGAGTGATTATGTGGTTTTAAAGTTAGAAGCATCAGGGTACCTGGGTGGTTCAATCAGTTAAGCCTCTGACTTCAGCTCAGGTCATAATCTCACAGTTTTGAGTCCAAGCCCCACGTTGGGCTCTGTGCTGACAGCTCAGAACCTGGAGCCTCCTTCAGATTCTGTGTCTCCCTCTCTGCCTCTCCCCTGCTCGCTCGCTCTCTCTTGCTCTCGCTCTCGCTCTCTCTCTCTCTCTCTCTCTCTCTCTCGAAAATAATTAAACATTAGGAATAATAATAATAATAATAATAATAATAATAATAATAAAGTTAGGAGCATCTGTAGAAGCTTCACTGTTATTAACCAACATTCATTACTCAAAAACCATGTCCACTGTACAACCTTTCCCATGTTGTGCCAGATCATTCATTATTAACTTGTGATCTTTGCTAGTCCTCTGAACCTCAGAAGAGAAGCTGAGAACTTCATTTCCCATAGCCTCCTTGCCCCTAAGGTTCCTGATTAGACCATGAGAGGCAGTGCTGCATGACCTGACAGGCATACTAGATTTGAAGTGGCTCTTGAATGAAATTCTTGGGAACCTCCTGTACTTACACTACAGACCTGTGGTTCTCTAACTTTAGTGAGCGTCGGAATCTTCTGAAAGGTTTGTCGGAACACAGATTGTCTGGGCCCCATCTCCATGGTTTCTGATTCAGGAAGTCTAGGGTGGGCCTGAGAACATGAATCTCTAGCAACTTCCCAGATGATACCAATGCTGCAGACTGTGAGACCACATATTTAGAACTACTTCAACACACTGAGATGCCTGGCGAGATTCCCAGAGGTTCAAGGAATTCAGAGATGAATTCACAAGAACTACTTGCATCACATTTGTAAGCTGAGATCATCAGGTCTTCACCCAGAACTTTGTCCTGTCTCTTTCTTCCATTGGTCACATAAGCTTCTAATTCCCTTGTATGAAAACCTTCACATACCTAAGATAAAGACTGATGATATACATCTCCTCAAATTCATAGCCACCACCCTTCTTATTGCTTTTTTCTTACCTGGCCTCTCCCTAACCCAGCTATCCTCCAAATGATAAAATTATCTGGTGCCCCTCTTAAAAACCTTTGATGCCCCAACCTGAAAACAACTGAAATGTCTGTCAGTGGTGACTACGGACACAAATTGTGGTTCAATGGAGTACTAATCAACAATAAAATAAAATAAAATAACCACTGATGCATGCAATAATATGGATGAATCTCAAGGACAACTTGCCAAATGAAAGAAGCCAGACTCAAAATGTTACATACTCTATGGTTCTGCTTTTATGACATTCTGGAAAAATCATAACTTTAAAGCCAGAAATCACATTGGTGTTGCCAGAAACTAAGATGGAAGATGGAGATTCACTACAGTGGGGTAAAGAGCATTTAGGGAGGTATTCTACATCCTAATTATGGTGATTATATATATTTGTGTGTATTTGTAAAAATGTATACAACTGCATACCTCAAAAGGGGAAATGTTAGTGTATGGAAATTACACCTCAATAGACCTGACTTTTTAAAAAAAAATGGATGCCATGCTCTCTATTACCAAGGGCATTAATTCTAAATTCCCTATAATGAAAATGGAATGGAATAGAGGCAAAAGGAGAGGATTTGTGCTTATGAGTGGTGCAGAAAACAGATAAGACTGAAGTCCACACCAGCATCTACGGTCCCCTGTACACTCAGAGAATTCTCTCTCAGGACTGCTATCAGTGGCCGTAAAAATCTCTAAAAACCAGAACAGTGTTGGAAAGGGACAAAGAATAATCTAATCGTGACATCACATTTGACATGCCCAGAAAAAAAAGTAACTTAATTAAAGCCACAGGCTTTGACACTTTCTTCTAACTGTCCTAAAGAATATTGCAGTGGATGGAAACTTGGAATAAAAGTAAAACCTCACGCTAATATTGAGTAAAAATTCAACTCTTACTTTTTCATAAGCTGGCAGATATTTTGGAATTGTGGACATCTGATCCAGTTACCAGCATTCCAACATTATTCTACAAAACTTCAGCCATTGGCTCTCTGGAAATCTATACATTTAATGAATTTGTTGGAAAATGCACTTCATGCACTATGGTAGAGGCTTCTACTGTTCACTTATATATAGTTATCCACTCCTTCTGGGTGCATGAAAGGATTACACTTCTCTGACTCCCACCCTGCATGGGAGAAGGGCCATATGACTAATACTAGTGTGGTGAAAGAAGTAACATGCTTGACTTTCATGCTGGAACACTTATTTGATGGTGTAGGATGTTCTAGCACTTTTTTCTTGCTGCAGTGATCAGGGAAGAGACTTGATGTTGAAATGGAAGGCAGTCTGGACTATGGAAAATGGACAACAATTCCTCAGGACAGTAACCAGTATCCCCAGAGGACTTGCATAAATGAGAAATGGGGTTTTGTTGTCCCAGGTAGAGACCTTTAGGTTGTGTGTTATAGCAGCATCACTCAATATATCCTGGCTAATACGCTCATATTTAACACCCAAGTTTAATGTTAACTGAGAAAATTTATTATACTATTCAATTTTGTCTCAGGACATGATTATTCAACCCACAGGCCTTAGAAACTTTGATATGAAAGGAGTTCAACACTTGTCTGATATGAAAGGTCATCTGTTACATAAGAATCATCCAGCCTCACCTTTATTTCACTACAGCTCAAAGTGCCTCTTTACTTCCAAGGGGAGCTCTGCTTTGTAAACAGACAATAAATATCAAGTACCCAGCCTCAAAGACTACTGATAATAATGATTATAATATTACTGTTATACTATTATACACTTAGAGCCTTGGATGTTATTCAGTACATTTCCTCTGGAAAGCCTAGGGGAAATTTTTCTCTTCCTTTGCATTTTCACAGTGTTCCATTGGAAGGTAAAATGCAGATGCAGTAGCGAATTTATTTCTATGGAGGAGGGTGAAGGGGTGACAATTTCATTATAAGAAATGCTCCAATTATACTGAACTTTAAATATGATTGAGAGAATTTCAAGATGCCCAATAAAACTTTCTGCAGTGATGGAAATGCTCTGTGTGCCAGCTACATGTGACTATCGAGCTCTTATAATGTGACATGTGTGACTAAGAAACTGAATGCTCAGTTTTATTTAAGTGTAAAAGTCACATGACACAAGTGGCTACTATATTGTACTGTGTAAATCTATACCCCTGAATGAGGCTGACAAAATATGAGAAGTCAAGTCTTCCCCAAGTCCTAACTAGACATGGTCACCGGTGAAATAGAAAGTTTTCCAAAATAGCTATAGTGTTTAAAGAAGCCACAAGAAAACTTTAACAGTTCCTCAAACTTTCTAAATTATTTTTTAGGTACAATCTACCACAATTACTCTTCTCACACTATTTTATAAGATTCTTATAACTTAATCAAGTCCATGAACCTTACCAAATGGTTTGTTGGTATATAAATCAGGATAAACTAGGTTACACTATGGTAAAAAAAACAAAAAAAAACAAAAAAACAAAAAAACAAAAACAAGCCTGAAATGTGGCTTTATAACACAAGCTTATTCCTCACCCATGGTATATGTCCACTGCTGGTAAACAGTGGGCTCTGCTCATCGCTGTTACTCCAGATATTTGCTACAACCATCACTGAAACAGCAGGAAGAGAAAATGTCAGATTACATATTGGCTCTTCAGTCCTCCCCCACATGACTTTCCAAATTTAATTGGGCCAAATTAAGTGACATGATCACATCCAACTTAAAATGGTATGGCAAAATAAAATCCTACTCTGTGCCTCGAAGAAAAGCCTCAAGTTCAAGTATGTGATTAGCAGTCAAATGACTTACCTTCCATGCTAAGTAGATTTCTATATGTTATCTTGTATTCTCTTTCTCATAATGTAGACACTCTTATTCATATTTCATAAAAGAGTAAACAGACAAAAATCCTTTACTTATGGATTTGCCTAAGGTTACACAAATAGTAAAAGCAGAAAAGGGATGGATTTGAACCCAGGTCCAAAGCCTGGTCTCTTTCCACTAAGCCACATTAACTACAAACACAGCAATGAAAATTTAGCAATGTTATGGACTATTTATATAAATATAAGTGTTTGTTGTAGATTATTGCCATACATACTCAATTTATTAATTTAATAGATTTAGGTATTAAGTAACTATTATGTGCCTAAAACTTTAGCTGTTATGGAGTATCACACACATACACACAATGAAATTACCATCTTTAAAAAGCTTAAAACCCTTTCAAGGCATTCAGGTTACAAGACACTGGTCCATGTTCCTAGTCAATAGGATGCTGTACCCAGAATGAACAGGATTTGCACACAGGAACTCCGATTCAGACTGTGATTTTGTTACAGGTGGTACAAAAGCAAGTGAAAAAATTCAACATTGCCAGACACAAATCTCAAATCTCATGCCTAGGAAAATATTCCCATTTCCCCCCTCAGTCTTCATCAGCCCGCTCATTCAAATCATCAGTATTCCTGTCAGGCATGACATCAAATGACTCAACAGCAACATTTCTCCCATTCTCTGGTGTAAAATTTTATTTAGAGAGTGACATACATTTTGACATTTGAGATTTTTTACTGAAATTTGAAACACAAAGGCAAGGAAATGCTGCCAGCTTCTGAAGTACAAGCATTTACCTCAGGTTCAATAATAAGATCTCATCAAGAAATATGGACAGCCAGTGTCCTAATGGAAAATTTTTGCCTGCATTTTTAATATTTCTGTCAAGAAGTTTGATGGCTGAAGCTGGTACATTTTCCACAAATAATTTTTTATTCAGCAAAATCTCTGCCATCCTTGGTAATAGGGGAATGATTAATTGAACACATACTCCTGATTTGTCTGAGACCTAAATGGATATTCTCACCAAGAGGACCTTCAAGTTGTGCCCTGCTCAAAGATGCCCTGCTGAGGGGGCGAGTGAGGGGCAGAGACCCAGGCTAGGCTTGCTTCAACCCACAATTTGAAGAAGAGAGGGTTACATTTTCTTGTTCACACAGAGATGATAATGGGCTGGCAGAGTCCTAACGGAAGCCCTTTCAGAGAACAACCTTGCTTTTGACTCTCTAGTTCAGCCTCATAGTACTCCTCCCTCCCCTCCTATCTCTTCTTCCTCATTTACTCCAGTATCCTCTGCCTGAGTCAATCATTGCTTTTCAGCTCATTCCATTACAGTCCAGGATTTTTTTGGAACAGGCTGTTGTGTGACAAGAGAACACAGGGAAAAAAATTCTCAGAGGTTTTACTGGACTCCATTGCTCCCTTAATCTAAACCCCAGTCCTTTCTTTGATCCATCTGGGCTCTCTGGCCCCAGGAAGCCCTTACCCTGGAGCCCCCACTTCTGTTTTGGTTCCCATGAAACTTTTTTGGAGAATCTAAAAAGCCATGAATTCGCATCACAGTCCTCTATGGCTCATTAGCATCTTATAGGGGATTCTGTCTTTCTCAGAAGGCTCTACGTGAAAAAAGAGTAAGAAGTTACCAAACCATATTTGCAACCCTCTGCCTGACATTTTTTTTTCTCTCATCATGAGTGTAAAACACTAAGGAAACTGTGTAAGAGTAGAATAGGAGAACACTGGAGGGTAATGTTCTGTACCTTGATTTTGGTGATGGTTACATGACTGTATGCATTTATCCAAACTCATAAAACCATTCACCAGAAACAATGAATGTTACTATATGTGAACTTAAAAATTTGTAAGAAGAAATAAAACCATTGAAGGAAAACGAATCCATCTGGAGCTTGCATGAGGAGCAGGAGAATGGAGGGAAACCCTGAAATTGCCTTTCTTAGGGCCCCAGGAAGAAGAATCATCACAGAGGAGTTGAGAGGAAAGTTTTCAGTCCCAGGGCTGATGAAGGAGAAAGGCAGCAATTGACAGGCCACAAGGTATTGAGATACAACCCAATGATACTTGCTGGGAAGACCATCTCCAACTTCTGCATCTTCAATTAGTCCCCACAACTTGGCTCCCCTGGGTTACTTCCTTCAGATTGTAGAAGCAACCATGAAACAATGAGTTCTGGGGAAATGCTAGTTCCAGAGCAGCACAGTGCAGGAAGATGTGTTCCTGAAATTCTACTTATACATTTTCTACAAAAATGTTTTCAAGTTTGGTTCAAATAAGAGTTACAACAATAGGGGAATAAGCCCAATAGTTACTGTGAGCCAGAGAGCACTTCATCTCCTCAACAACCACATGAAGAAGACATCTTCACTTTTATTTTACAGAAGAGGAAAAGCTGAAAGACGCTAAGATCTCAAAGCTAGTGACAAAGCTAGAATTAAACTCAAGTACAATGAAAATTATGTAAGCCCAACGCAATTAAGTTTTCCGCTCTGTATTCCAAGGGGCTTATGTGCTGAATGGGCATCTGTGAGCTATTCTGGGCACCGAACTGATGCCTAACTGTGCCTCTATGGGAAAAGGAATTCCATTATCCAGCAACCACCTGGCACAGACTATGGAGACCCATCCTGAGCTAGAAATGATCCTATAATCTGAACAAAATCACCAGATCTGCCTACACAGGTTTATCAATGCTCAAAGCCTTAAAGTACAACAGGTCATCCATGAGAACAACTAGATATAATTTCATGTCTTCAGTGAAAATTCAAAAGACATTTACAAAGTCCACTAGATCTCAGGACTCCCATTGCAAAGTAAAACCTTCACCAAACAGTAGTCTCCAAAGCACCAGTTTGCAGAGATTCAGAATTGCCAGTGACCAGCTAGCATTCCATTCTCCAGCAGAGGAAAGGGAGATTCAGTGAGGTCAAGCAACTGCTGGTTCTGTGGGCACCCGGTGGAGCCTGGATTCAAATCTAAGTCTGACACAAAAACCCTGGCTCTTTTCATAACCCCATATTGCTTTGCAAAGGCAAGGCTATCTGCCAACAGTCTCTGTATCTCAAAATGGGAAAACTAGGTGAGTTCACATTTTAAAGGTGTTTTTTAATAGCTAAATTCAATCAATATTATGGTAAAGAGAAAAAGAATTCAGGCTTTTAATTTCATCCTGCAGGCCAAAATGCTTCCACTCTGTCACACATGAGCTTTCCTTGGTTTCAGCCTTGTGGAGAAAGAAGCCCTTTCCCTGGGGGTTCCACACCCTGCAAATGTCAGCATAAAATCAGCAGTGCTGACATAAAAATTAAAATTATCTTCTCTTTCAGAGCACCTGGGTGGCTCAGTCTGTTAAGCCATGATCTCATGGCTCAGGACATGATATCATGGTTCGTGAGATCAAGCACCACATCTGGCTCCATGTTGACAGTGGAGAGCCTGCTTGAGATTCTCTCTCCCTCTCTCTCTCTGCCCCTACCCAGCTCACGTGCTCTCTCTGTCTCTCAAATAAATATTTTCAAAAAAAAATTATTTTCTCCTCCTCCTGACTGAAAAGGGAGATACAAGGACAACCTTAGAGATCAAAGAGCAGCTTCCACAGAATGTTGGTTGATGCCAAACAGTGAGTGCTTGATAAAAAATAGCATGATTTTAAAATTACAGTAGGTGACACATCTCAGTGTAGATACATACCAGGCACCATTCTGAGCACCAACAATAGAAAACTCATATTAACTCTCACGGCAACTCAAGGCAGATCCTTTCATTTACCTCCACTTAACCTATGAGGAAACTGAGTCACAGGAAAAGTAAATAAGCTGTCAAAGGTAATATGATCTGTAAGTAGAGTTAATTTCAGCTAATAATTGAATTCATCTTGAGAATAAGGATTTGGAAGAAGGTTAAAGGGTATGGATGATATTACTCATATTCTTCCTCTTTTGAGATTCACATACAGGTTATATAATTTAGAATACATTCATTTATCTGTAATTATATATATATTTATATGTTATTATACTTACATATTATTGATAGATAGTATATGAATATATTTAAATTACATAATTTAAATTTTATATAAAATCTTGTATATTACATATAATTACATATGTGATTATGTACAAACATTATATATTACAATAAAATGATATATAATATAGTAATATATAAAAGTAGCAGGGAGCTTTCACCATAAACTCCTATCTAATATATGTGACAGATACTACTATCGCTGCACTCTTTTTCACTGGGGCCAAAAAAGGAACACAGAATCCTTTTTGACACAGTTCTGCAGACAACCACAATCAACCAGGCAGAGCTACTGTGGCAAGCTCGAGTCTATATGCCAGACTTAGGACACCTGAGACTGAAGACTGTAGTCAAGGTCCCTCCTGTGAGTCATTAGTCTTCAAGGGTAGCACGTGGTTTCCTTGTCACCATGTCTCACTTAGCAGCAGAGCAGTGGGCCCTATCCACCATGAGGGGGCATGTGAGCAGGATCCAGAATGGAAGTGACTCTAGGCAAGAAAAGCCCTTCTTCCCCTGGCCACCAAGATCACCAGGGCAAAACACAGTTTAAAAACAGTGAAATTTACATTCTTAAATATCAGGCACTTCCAGTTAAGGGGCATGTAAAAAGGAACCATGATTTCATCTCAAATTAATCTAATTAGTTCACGAGGTGCTTTCTAAGGAGAAGTTAATCAGGACACTCAATACACACAAACTCAAAAGAACACTCAGAACCTTTCCTTTAGAGATTTCCTCTTCTCACACTTAAAAAAAGGAAAGAAAAAAAAAGTGTGCAGTGCTTTAAAGATCCTTACCAGCAATCTATTTGTGGCCAATGCTTGTGACTGAAGCTCAAACAAGCAGAAAAGAATGTGTAAGTGTAGGAAGAGTTTCAGGTCTCATTGCAAAGAATTCAAGCTCCCACTTTTCAGCCAGAATCAGGCTCTATCTGGGGATCTCCAACACCAAATATTACTCTTTCACTAATTTCTTTATTCATTACTCCGTTGGGCAAAGTGCTTGCTCATAGTTTCTGTAACAACCCCATTAATTCTATGGTTGTTAACCTCACTTTGCAGACTGGGAAACTGAGGCTCAGAGAAGTTAAATAACACACCCAAGGATGACAACCTGGTTATCTGAATTATTTCCCCAGGAGACATCGCAGAGTTGAGAACTCAAGGAAAGTGATTTATTATGAAGTATTTCCAGGGAAAAACCAGAAACTACCCAAGTGGGGAAGCAAGACATTAGGCAAATATCCTTCCCATGAATCAAACTCTGGAAACAGCACGGGTCTCACTTTAGAACAGAGAGGGAGACAAACCATAAGAGATCTTAAATCATAGAATAAACTGAGGGTTGATGGGGGGTGCAGTAGAGAGGGGAAAATGGGAGATGGGCATTGAGGAGGGCACTTGTTGGGATGAGCACTGGGTGTTGTACGTAAGCAATGAGAATCATGGGAATCTACTCCCTAAATCAAGAGCACACTGTATACACTGTATGTTACCTAACTTGACAATAAATTATATTTAAAAATAAAATAAAAATTGAAAAAATAAAACAAATATAATGTCCCCCACAAAAATATTGCTGTGGGGGGAAGGAAGCCTGAGGGAAGTCACCCGTTCCTTTCAGGATCAAAGCTCTCATTCTCCAGCTGCAATCCTGCCCAGGAATTGCCTTTGGCCAGAGGAGCAGCTTTGAGCAAGGTTCAACCTCCTGCCAGAAGTAGCTGCCTTTCATGACTGGTCAGTGTGGGAACACAAAGCCCTTGGCCTTCAGTGACCCACTCAGAAGGGCTATTCCTGCTCCAGAGCTCCCTGCAGCAATGCTGGGGGTGGGTCCTCCTTTGCCCAATGCTGTCTCCCTCACTTTCTTACAGGTGTGGGCCCAAAGCTCTCAGTGAACCTCTTGTTTTCAATTCCTTCCTCAGAGTCTGTTTCCCAAGAAAGCAAACTTCGGTCAAGAGAGAAAGCACCCCAGAAGCCAGTGTGGTCCAAAACAGCAAAGGGAAATGAAGGGATGTTGGAGGGGTGCACTCCCAGCCTCAACCACACTGGTGCATGATGGAAGCAGCAAACAATTACCCTAAGTTGCTAAAAGGCAAGACATGGCATACAGCTTCATTTGCCAAATCAAATTTGGCAAATTTGATTGGTGGGACATATCCTCAAGCTTAGTCACTTTTTGAGAACCTGTCCCTAGAATTGCACAAAATATCTGGAAAAGCACAGGAAAGTGCCACTGGCACACCTCACCTCACTCGAGGATGTCCTGAGGAGCGGGAACTGCATTATCGGCAGGGGTGATGATGGTGATGGTTCAGGGTAAAGAAGGACAGAAGGACAAGGGTTATAGTGGCACAGGATGAAAAACTCTTAAGTTATGTCCCTTCAATGCCCACCAAGCTCTGCATAAGCCAAGCTTTGTAACTGTCCCCAGGCCCTGACCTCTCACCTATTAGGGAAGAACAAGCCCTCCTCACTGGTAAATGGTAGCACGTGGGCCACTCTGTATAGTTGTTGAAATTTCTCCCTTTGCCTTCCAAATATTATGTCTTCTGACCCCTCTTACCCTCTTCAGTCTTCCTCCCTTCCTACCTCCTTGCTGCTCTCCCCAACCACAGGCCTTGTGGGGGGTGGGTCTTCCTCCACCCTCCCTGGACCCTGGCTGCACCTCTAGTCACTCATCCCAGATTACTCCATTCAGACTTTTCTCTCAGCCAGAAATGGCTTTTCATTCCTCCTCCATTTGTTGAGATCCTATCCCACCTCTCCAGCTGCAAGGCAACTCCCTATCCTCCAAGAAGCCTTTGCTGACTGCTTCAATACTGACAGACCATTCCCTTCTCTAACCACCAACACCACTCAGTCACAGCATGCCTTTCAGTGAAAATAATCCACCTGTTCTCATTTTTACACTGATTCTTCACCTCCCCAAAGGGACTATCTGCCAAGACCTAAATAAAAGCCCTTATAATCTTCCACAGCACAGAACATGGGGAAACAGAGGATATTCTCAAAATAATAATAATAATAATAATAATAATAATAATAATAATAATAAATCCACTGACACTTTATTATAGTTAAAAAGTTAAAAGCCGAGAATGATTCCTACCTCTAGCAGTCCTTCGAATACCAATTACAAGCTATGGTCCAAAGTGTGTCCATTATTTTCCTCTAAGTTAACTCTTTTTTTAATGTTCATTTATTTATTTTGTGAGAGAGTGATAAAGAGAGAGAAGCAGAGAGAATGCCAAGTAGGCTCCGTGCCTGTCAGCACAGATCCTGACGCAGAACTTGATCCCATGAACCGTGAGATCATGACCTGAACTGAAATCAAGAGTTAGATGCTTAACCAACTGAGCCACTCAAAGTGCCCCTCAGGTTTAATCTTCAATATTAATTGAGCCATATTTCATTCTGAGAAAGATTAAAGGCTCATTTTCCCACTCTCTTCCTCTGTATCCATCCCCAAATCCTTTCCCAAGGTGAGACACACTATCTTGCATCAAATGCCACCATTGCAGTGTCTCTATTTAGTCTGAGAGGCAGATCAACAGCTGTTGGACATTATGCTCCTCCAGGCATAAGCCACAGGGCCATGCACATGGGTCTGTATGCACCAGACCCAGAGGAACTGAACAGAAAGGGTACCCACAAAATGGATAATAGGTCCTGCCATGCTCAGAGACAACAGAGATACTGGAAAGAATGAGAGGCTTGCAGAGAGTAGGATTAATGAGCATGCTCAATAATGAAGGCTGACAGGAGAACCATTTCTTGCCATCTGGGAAATGTAGCAGCAAGAAAAGCAAGGAGAAATGATGCTTCCTTATGTGACAATGCCAAGGTGGTTTTTCTAAGTCAGAAAAACCTGGGTTCAAACCCTGGTTCTGCACTTTCCAGGAGATACCATGAGTAGGTTACTTCAACTCTCTGAGTTCCTTACCTAAAAGGTGAAGATAAAAATAGTACCTAACTCATAAAGTTATGATTAGGGCATAAATGGTTAGCATAAAAGGATCATGTTCCCTGTACTTAGTATACAGCTGTGTGGGGAACACTACTTATCCAGAACTGTGTCTCCCAGACTTTTCCACATCTAGATAGGATAATGTGATCAAGTTCTGGCCTACAGGACCCTCCACATTCGCACACACACAAGCCTCCTGATGTAGAGGATCCAGCAAATGGCTTTAAACCATACCAGCTCCCAGACAAGAAAACAAAAGACACCCAGTCTCGGGGCGCCTGGGTGGCGCAGTCGGTTAAGCGTCCGACTTCAGCCAGGTCACGATCTCGCGGTCCGTGAGTTCGAGCCCCGCGTCAGGCTCTGGGCTGATGGCTCAGAGCCTGGAGCCTGTTTCCGATTCTGTGTCTCCCTCTCTCTCTGCCCCTCCCCCGTTCATGCTCTGTCTCTCTCTGTCCCAAAAATAAATAAAAAAACGTTGAAAAAAAAAAAAAAAAAAAAAAAAAAGACACCCAGTCTCTCAATCATTTTTAGGAGGATATCTGTCAATCAAATTCCTATAGTGGACTCATGAATATATAAGAAATAAATTACTATAATAAGCCACTGAGATTCCAAGGTTTGCCTATTAGATAAGCTAATCTTAAATTAACCAAAACAAGGATTACGTGTTTTTATCTCAAGCAGTGAGCACCACACTTGACACACAAAGTAAGCTCCTCTTCTTATTAGCCCTAACTCTGTACAGCACTTTATACCTTCTAGGATGTTTCTATATTGGACAGACTAATTCAATGTGTGTTGCCAAGCACTGAAGAGGATAAAAAGTTAAGAAATAAAATGCAGACTCCATTCTTCAGGGATGCATGCACTAGTGGTACAATTAAACCTGTATGTAAGTGATAATATTGCAAGGCAAATTTTATTAAACACTTTAAGAGAGGCTCAATGTGCAATGAGAAGGGGGAGATTAAGTTTACCTGAAGAGTTTGAAATATTGCTGGATGAGGGAAGATTTGAATGGGGACTTGAAACACAACTTATACTTTGACAGGTGGACATTGGCCAAGGGGCTCTGGCAGAGAGGATATTATAGATAATGGGCAGCAGTAAAAGGTCCCAGTGTAAGTTTCCAAACCACATCCTCCATTCTTTTGTATAAGGAAAGCGTAGCAAGGGGGAATAAGCTTTGTCAAGGCCAGGTACAGGTGGAATACAGGTGCTATGAGGCAGAATGGGAATTAGGGCTGCATAGGTCACTGGGGACTAGATTGAGAGGGGCCTCTAATGCCACAGTCAGGAGTCCAGGCTTCACATTATTAGTAATGAAGTACATTACTCACGGCTTTGACTAGAAACAACAGAAATCCAAATGGTACAAGCTTAAGCAACCAGGGATTTACAGGCCCTGCTCATAATCAAATTACTAGTAGGGTTAAAGCTGGTCCTTAGGGACAAAGGGAACCAGGGATCTGAGCACCATCAAGAATCACAGGTAGGAGCCCTGTCCCTATTCACTCTCAAAATCCTATTTTGTATTACTTTTACTGTTTTCCGCTAAAAGTCCTTCACTTATTGGCTTGCCCAACCTCCTAGAATATAAGCTTCCCAAGGACACAGGTCACTCATTCTCTTTACAAGACATCACAGCTTCTAGTGTGGCCTCTTATATGTCGGGTACACAGCAGGCACTCAGTGAGTATTTGTTGAAAGAATGACGTAAATGGACCAGACATTTTTAAATGTTGAATGTTTATGAATATTTAATCTCCCTGATTGCTCCAGCTCACCATATAAATTCACACATCTGCAGTAAACTTTGTATGGCTCAGTATCTCTGTGATTAAAGTCCCCAAGAATCACCAATAGCTGTAAATGTGTGTTTGAACAAAGCCGAAGGTCAGAAGCTAGCCTCTAGTGAATAAACCATCTTGTGGTACCCCAGGGAGGTCAACCAGCCGACCTGTGTGAGATGTTCTAACAATTCCAGGAGGCTTCTTTGAAATGTCTGCAATTTCAATCTCAGAAACTCCTCCTATACCTTGTGCCAAACTCTATCCTTGAAGACTGAGGTGCATATACGGGTTTTATGTCACATAAAGGGTCACAGTGACATTTTTTAGACTTCATCCCTATTCTATAAATGGAGGTCACTGTGGAACTGTGGAAGGAGTATATAACTAGGTGTAAGTGAGACACAATCCCCTCTTAGACCTTAGACTCTGAAACTATTCCACTCTCTCTCTCTCTTTTCTGAGGTCCTGCCAGGTCCTTTGGTTTTGCCAAAACAGAGATGGTCTGAACATACTGGAGAGTTCTGCATTTGTTCTCCCTGTTATCACATAATGAGATGATCACAGCCCTATTTTGAGTCTTTTTGTCTGAAATAGCCTTCCCTATTTTTACTACCATTTGACAAAAAAAAAAAAAATACAGCCAAACTAAGTTATTTCAGGATCAAGACAAAGAATCATCACACAATGCTCTGGGTAGATTGAATTTTTTTTTTAGCCACTCCACCCCCACCCTATTTTTGTCCTATATTTTCACCTTGATCTGAATACTTTATATGTATGTTACTCTGAAAATAAACAAGGCATCACAATATTCTTTTGTCTTTTCATTCCATTTTTTAATAGTTTGGTATACATTTTTGTTGGAATTGTTAAGTACCACCAGAACTCACAAAACAACACAGGCATAGGGACATATTATATACCAATACATCACACTTTGGTCATTTTAAGGAAGTCTATTGATGAAAACCAGGAAAGGAAAAAAGGTAAATAGCAAAGACAGGAATACTCCATAATTTTCTCAGCAACAAAAATGGGTTCTCTTTGGAAGGCAGAGAATCTTATCTGAAAACTATTCCCAGTTGATGCAATCACTGACATTAGTCACAAACCCTTTCATATGAATCCAAAAATACTTTTCCCCATGCACTACCATGTGCTAAAATGAAATAATGGTGAGACCAGTGGTGCTACAAGCAAATTACTATGTTGTTCACCTCTCCACTTTGCTGCCAGTATGAAGTTCAGTCAGTATTAGAGAGAGGAGTTTGTGCAAGCCCATTTTAAAATCTCATTTGGTACCACCTGGGACCAGTGATATTTATTTACCAGGTGGTAATTAAGACATAATTTCCATCTGTAGCTATCTCCAACATGAGGCTCAAATTTTCTATTCATCCCAAATCTTTACTGATCAGAACAAAGATTTATGCTAGGGACTGCAGAGCATGGGAGAAAATCATTTTCAGTCCTTTAGGAAATGACAATCAAATGGGAGGAAGAGAAAAGCGGCATTAATATGCTAAGACAAAAGTGAGTGCCCTTAGAGCTAAGAAAAGGGAGCAGCATAGCAAACGGCAAGAGCTGTGGACAAAAATGGAGTTTGACTCTCCCCCTCAGTGTATCATTCAGCCACTACTACAATAATACAGGGCAGCAAGTATGCTTGTAAGCTTAATAGCTTGCAACATCAAACATTTTTCTCATCCTGCTGGACACCTGCACTCAGCTGATCTAGAGTGTGCTCCTCCTGAACATCCTGAACTTGGCTCTAGATTGTGCATTGGATTCAGGTCTTCTCCACATCTCTCTCACCTCCTTGAACCAGTGACTCTGAGACATATTCTCATTACACAGAATATGCACATGACCTTTGATTTTGGCCAAATGAGCCTTATACATTTTACTCATAACAGACTCAAGTTTTATCTATAAAAGAGATCATTTATAAAGGCTATAATTTCCAAATGTCAAGAACAATATGCATGTGAAAACAAAGCCCTTTCCAACCCCTTCCTGTCTCTCTTCTATTAAGACCATTGTGACAATAGCACAATACTTACAAATCTTTTGTTAGTATTCTAAGGTTAATGACCTTGCAGGGATGCATTTCATTTCTTTGAGAGGTATAAGTTGCTCTGTATCTTACTTTCAGACGGGGTAGAGAAAGTAAAACCACTCTAAGCAAAATGTTACAAACTTTGGGATGTTGGAGTCTGGTGCCTAGGGAGAAGAAAAGTCTTAAGGGGAAAGAATAGACCAAAAATATTATATTGAGCAGGGACATTGTTGGGGTGGTGGAGCACAGGGTGAAAAAAAAAATCACTCTGATGAGGAAAGGTTAAGTCTTCTCAGGAGTAAGAACTGATGTTAAATTTTAATTTGCCTCTATTGTACTGTTCAATTATTTTTCCCTTCAAATACTGTATGCCTATAAGTAAAGGCTGTGTCACACAACAGCCTTCTATAATTGAACTTGGAGGGAATGAAAGAATAAAGATTCTGGGCAGCACAGAGCAAAGTAGTTGTAGCAGAAAACAGGAGATGCAAGATCCAAGTCAGGTTGAAGAGGTGAAAAATTTAGCAGCTGGAAGAAATCCACAGTGAGAGGTAAAGCATTAAAAACACAAGCCTCTCAAAGAATTATTAGCATTCTGAGCTATCTCCAAACTTCCAGCATTCTTAGTTTCCCTGTGGAAATTCCTCTCCTCCCTACTTGTAGGGCTGCAAACACATGGCCCTTCTTTGCCCATGCAGTAGAGAAGGGACCTGCAACACAAAATGCTCAGTGAAGAGCCCTCTACCCTCCTGAACACAAAAACTGTTTCAGGTTGGACATTCAGTTTAATTACAGTCCTATGGGATGGAGACAGAAGTTACAACAGATACTGGGAATAAAAGGGTATCTTTTCTTCATCAGGTGTAAGAACTAAGGGCCATATAAGCCCACATCTGCTGTTGGCCATCTTTTCTATCACCTAAAAACAGCATGCCTGAGAATGAAGCCAATACGACAGAAAGGTACAAAAGGTAGAGAATCAGAGTCCTGATGGCATTCTTTATGCCCATGGATCCAGCCATAACTGAAGCCCCATCCACACCTGGGGTCTTCAGACCCAGACTCTAGAAAGGATTCTGTCACAACCGAAAGAGTGCCTCCTCATAGCCTGAGTTTATGTGCACACCAATTTACCCAGTCTATTCTCTACAGCAGGAGTCTTTCTGTAAAGGACCAGACAGTAAGTATTTTAGGGCTTGTGGGCCAGAATGTCTCTCTGTTGGAACTACTCAACTCTGTTGTGGCGCAGAAATAGCTATAGACAGTATGTAAATAAAAGAGCGGAACTCTGTTCCGGTAAAATTCTATTTATAAAAACAGGTTGGCAGCTCAAATTCTCTCCTCGTGTTGTAGTTTACTGACCTTGGCTCTACAGAAATCTTAGATGGTAAATTTCATTAATGGCCACTGAACTTGTGCTTAAAAAAATTCAGAAAGGAGTACATCTTATAGGGGTGGTTCCAAAATTCATTGCCATGGTTAAAAGGGGATTTGGGTGGGGGGGTGTTGTTTTATTTTTTATTTCAATGGCTAACACTATGACTGATGTAACAGATTCTGCAATCATACGCAATGTTTCCTCTTGTCTATTCTATCTCTGAGGTCCAACATAGGAAACACTCAGCGTTCATAAAACTTAGCTGGTAACACTTGACTTTTTAGGCCTAAATACGGTGCAACTCCGAAAATCAGTTGATTGTCTAAGCAAACTACTACTGACCAAATCAGTACAAAGCAATGCTTCTTCCATCATATTTGTGCATTCCATATTTGACAATGACTGTTGCCATCCTGAGATACCGCTAAGCTTTACTTACCCCTTTGTTGAGGGGCCGCAAAAGCTTCCTTTCCAGCTTATTAGTTATTTCACATTCCAATGTCATTATTCTCTAGGAGAGTTTTCTCCTTGAAATAATTGTTAGAACTTTGTGCTCCACTGATATAAATGGACAAAACACTCACCTAGGTAGCTTTATTACTTTCTTGTGAAATGCAGTCAGAATGGCCACCATTGGCATGTGTATGAATCAATTCAAAGGCAACTTTGAGAATCAGTCATGAACCAAGAAAAATCAGGTTTACATGATCAGCCAGCCACAACTGCAGAAAATACAGACAACAAGGCTAAGCTCTGCCATCACCTGGCCATGCTGTTCGCTGTTTCTCCAGGAGCTCTAGAAGTTTCTATTTGGGTCACTTAGGGTTGAATCTGACCAAGTTCTAGAACTTTTGAGATGACAGCCTTCCCTCTGGGGGCCTCAAAATCCTGATGACTGATGTCTGGATTTATTGAGGCCCTGGTTCCAGAAACTGTCATCTGGTGTAGCTAGTGTCCTTTACTCACTGATGTTTAGTCTTTTCTGAACTCAGGATCAAGACACACACATTGCCTCTAGACCAGAAAAATCTTACCTGACACCCATAGAAGGCCAGAGGCTGGGAGAAAGAGGTTAATCTCTGGGAATGGGAAATGTTAACCACATTCACTGCCTCCAGGTTGCAGGAACTCCAAAACCTTAAACCTACTCCTTTCCCAAAACTCAGGATCAAATCTGTCTCCCTCCAGCCCATCAGATCAGGCCCTAGTTGGGTTTCCCAGCAGAATCCCAGGATCCATGTGCTATAAATTTCCTTTAGGTCTTCATTGATATAATCCCAGTGCTTATCATAGTATCTGGCACACTATGTGCCAGACATTATGTGTCTGACACTATGTGTCAAACATTATTGATTGCATAGGCCAATTAATGAATGTGTTGAGAACTTGTACATACCCCTCAAATGGTATATGGTAATAGAATACTGTTTGGCAAAATTAATTCCCAACTTTCCTCCCACACAAGAAATATACTTGCTTGACTGATGTTAGACTTGGCCATAGGATTTTCTTGTTGTTCTAATGATGACAGATTGCGCTTCCCCATGCCTTGAATTTGGAGTTAGCTATGTAACTTGCTTCATCCAATGGGGTACAGGCTGACTTGATGCAATAGAGACTGTGCAATGGGGCTAACCTTCTTATACTTCCCTCATCATCGTAAGAACCCCACTCTCCCCAAGGTAGCCATAGCTCCTTTGCTCTGGGATGTAGAATGAACACATGCAGAACAACTTGAGCCCATACCACAGTAAGGAGCCAAGCCCAGCTGGATCTGCTTGTATATGTTGATATACAGCCACCCAGCGAGGCTAGCCTGGAACAGTCAACTGTCAGGCAAACCAGTGACAAGTAATCAGGAATAAACGACCACAATACAGTGATGTCAATTATTTCCTCATTAATAGTGAGAAAAAAATAAAAAAATATTTAAAAAAATAAATGGCTGTTATTTTAAGACACAGAGTTTGCAGCACTTTGTTATGCAGCATTATTATGGTACTAACAGATACATCCACTGCCACCAGGAATGTTAACAGCACTGTCACTACTCCATCACTGCTGTCATCATGACACAAGCTTCAAGCACAGGAGAGCTGTGCTCACGCTGAGAAGACAGAAGAAACAATGGCAGCCCTAGTGCCTAAATAGAAGACATGTAAAGGAGATGCTAGAGAAGGAGAAGACCCATAGACACTGCTTGTTTAGCCCACAACAGTATGGAGTACCTGCCTTGAAGGTAATAGCTATCATATCAAGAAAATCCTCTCAACTGAAGAAGAGAAGCATACCCTGTGATTTCTTTCCACTTTCCTATGAAGTGAAGAAATCAATTAAATTCCTTTTTTAAAATAACCACATCAAAAGGCCCTCACAGATTTGAGTGGGTACACACATTGAAACAATAGCTAATAGCATTAAGATGCAAGTGCAGTCATTTATCAGGGTCCTGGACATTCAGCACTGGTGACTATTAAATGCAGCCCCAAGCCCCTCATCCTTCCAATCAACATTGGTTTTGAGGCTAATACCGATGCTTGCATATACATTTGTTGACTTTTTCCCGAGAAGTTTCTAAAAAAGATAACAACAACCAAAAAAAAAAAAAAAAGGCAATGAAAAGAAAATGGCTTTTTGTTTGAATTTCCTTAAAGAGTCATTTTGTGAAGCAAGCATCATCGGCTCTGGTAAACAAGCAAAATTCATTTAAGTGATCTCTGACTGTTCTGAGAAATTGGAATCTGAAGCCTTGTAGCAAATTGTCTCAAACGGATCATGGAATGTGAAACGCATATGATATAGGCAGGATTGCCTTTATGACAACTCAGTGAAGAAAACAATTGCTGGGACTTCTAATGCTCAAAGTCAAGGCTCTGGTGTCTGCTATCTTTTGAAAGAAAATTTTAATGTTTATTTATTTCTGAGAGACACAGAGATACAGAGCACAAGCAGGGGAGGGACAGAGAGAGAGAGAAGGAGACACCGAATCTGAAGCAGGCTCCAGGCTCTGAGCTGTCAGCACAGAGCCCGACATTGGGCTCAAACACACAAACTGTGAAATCATGATCTGAGGTGAAGTCAGACAGAGCCACGCAGGCATCCCTCTGCTGTCTACTATCTTGATAAGAGAATGACCCCAAAGCTTGGGATAGATGCGGCAGGTAGGGTGCAGGAAGGTGAGGATACCTGAAAGATATAGGAGCCCAGGAAGCAACCCAAGCATTATCCTAACTCTTCACTTATCTGCCCCTTCCTCCAGCTTCCAAAGAGGTGTTCAAGGATGTCAAAGAGACCAAACTGTATGCCTAACAATAATGACTAGTACAAGCTGGCTTACCCTGTGTGCATCCCATAAATAAAGGTGTTTATCTTCTGGCATCTTTTTACCTACTTCTGCCCTTTCATTTGGTTCCTTCTCCCCCTGGAAATCTCATCTACTCCATAGCTGATGCCTATCAAAACTCTAGTTCCAGCCTGACCTCTCTGTTGAGCAAAATCCATATGTCAAACAAGGCAAGTAAGTTATTTCACATGAACTAAGACTCCACATGATCCAAGTAGAACTCATTAATTTCCCCCAGATATATTTCTTCTCCTGCCTTCCCTTCATCAGGCAAAGGCATTAGCCCAAGCTGAGGGACCCAGAATCATTCTTTATCCTTTTATTCTTTCTACCCTGAAAGCCAGCAGGATGCCAACAGCTACAATTTCTACTCTGCTAACCTACATCAGCCAGTCTTTCCAGGCAACTTCCCACTCATTTATTCATCCAATATTTACTGAGTCCCTATTCTGTTCCAGGCTCTTTTCTAGGTGTTTTTGGGATATAGCAGTGAGCAAACAGACCAAGAACCCTAACCTTGAAGAGCTACTTTTAAGTATGGAAAGAGAGACAATAAACAATAAATAAATAAGAAAATTAGATGGCATGCTATGGAATTGTGGTGGTGTTAGGGAAAACAAAGCTGAGTAAATGGGTGGTAAGTGGGCAAGTAGATGGGCTGTGTGGAGGAGGGGCAGGGTACAGTGTAAGACACAGTGGGCAGGGTAGACCTGCCTGTGAAGACTAAGTTTGAGCAAGGATTTGAAGGAGTAAAGACTTAAGCAGGATTAAACAATCCAGGCAAAATGGGATGGGGGCTTAGACCACTGGTAGCAATGAAGACAGTGGGGAAGACAGAAGCAATGGGATTTTAGGATTGGTTTAATATGGCATATGAAAGAGCAAAGTCAAGGGCAACTCTAAAGTTTTGTCCCCACCTACTGAAAGGATGGAGTTACCACGAACTGAGAGGAGAAAAGCTGGGAATGAAGCATGTTTAGAAAAGGGAAAATCATTAGTACAGTCTTGGGCATGCAGAGTTTGAGATGTTTATTAGACATGTGAGCAAGGACATCAAGTAGGCAGCTGCTGAGATCCCAAAAGAGGCTGGGATTCAGGAGGGAGGTTTAGAGCGGAGACAGCCCTAGCCTAGATCCATCGCTTTGCCTGCATTACTGCAGGGATCTCATAATTGGGCTCCCTGCCTCCAATTTTCTATCTTCTGTAATTGTGCTCCATATTACTGCCAGACAAGTATCTCTAAGGCCAGAATCAATTCCATTCCTCACCTGCTTAAAACTTCTGATTAAATACCAAATTAAACACTGTTCCACAGTATGGCACTCAAGTCTGTATTTCAAGCTCTCTCTTATTAGGCACAAACAAATGGAGATGATACACTGGCCCCTAAACTAATCGATAGCCTTGAATGCATCAGGCAGCTTTGAACATTTGTACGTGTTCTCTGGGTGTGGAGTATCACTCCTCCCTTCTATTTCTGGCAAATCCAGTCTTCCGTAAATTCCTAATTCAAGTGCTGCCTCCTTGCTAGCCCTTGTTCTGCACCTCCCACCAGAATTAATTGCTCTTCTTTCTGTCTTTCCATTGCACTTTATACATCCCTCTAGTGGTAATACTTACCATGTGGCAACATAGCCTTCCATCTTTGACTAATCCACTGACTAGATGCTACTTTATTCACCTGAGTCAGTGGCTAGCACAGCGTCTAGCAAGAAATGCACAGAACTGCAATGAACCAAAAGAAATCCAGCTGCCTTGTCAGTGCACATGACAAATTGGCCCAATCTAGCAGTCTCAGTCTGGGGAGGTGGCATAGGGAGTGGGTAGTGATGTTCCCCCATCACGTGGGCAAACCAGGGGCTGTCAGTCAGGGCGAGGAGGCCTCCTCCAGGTAGGTGACTGCCTGGAGCCCACGGCAGATAAAATTCCCCTTTCATTCTGTCCTACTGCAATCCTGGCAGAGAAGAGCAGTGGGGTTAACAGGCTTGAGTTCTAACAGTAGGGGTTTTGTTTAGGCATAAAGAATGTCCTCATTAAACCAAGAAATGAGATGGAACTTGCAGAGAAACATTAAGGGAAATAGAAAAATGTTCTCTAAATTCATCAGACACCAGAGACCTCAGCAGGCACCTCAGTTCATCACACTTTGCTTCCCTCATATTTACAAAGCATCCACAGGCCTGCTTCTGCAGTTTATTAATAGATATGCCTCCACCTCTGGATCCCCATGCATACCCTTCTCCTGCCTTCTCTATGACAGTGTCAGAGATCACATTGAACATTTGAAACAACTGCCTCCCAGCGCTAGTTGAGCCCCTCTTTCAAAGGTCTTTTGAAAACTTAGCACTTTTTAAGTTAAAGCAAAACCCTTCTCCAGTTCAGAAGAGATGAGAGAAACCTCTCCTAATCCCAATTGCAAAACTCCCACGTTCTCCTAGAGAAATAACCAGCCACAAAGTTCACTTTGGCCTCTTCTCTGGGACTTGGGGCTAATTCCTAATTCCTGTAAACATGAGAGACCACAGGGAAGCTCTGAGTCCTGAATATCCTAAATAAGGCTCTTTGGGAGAAAACCAAAACAACAGTGACTTGGGAATGGATTTATTCTTCAGTATGTTTTAGGTCTCAATTGCTTCTAACGAAAAGAGCAATTTCCAGGTGTGCTCAAATGTGACTTTGAGGCAAAAATAATCTAAGATTCAAGAGGTCCAAAGAGAGGCCGCACCATGAAGCCAGGAAATTTTATTTGTTTTGTTCACAGTTATATTCCCAGCCTCCAGAACAGTGCCTGGCAGAGTGAGTACACCATAAACCTTTGTTTGATAAACAATGAATCACAGGACTTAAAAGCTAGGTACAAATGGAAGGATGAGAAGTCAAAGATCAGTTGCTGTGGTAAGGAGCCAAGCAGTCATTGTATATTTTAACCTGATTAAACACTCTTAAAAATACGTAAATAAGCAAACTATGAGGTGTCCTCCCAGCATCTAACAGTGTTTGTGTCTAATGTGTGTACAAGTAGAGAAGCGAGACTAATGGAGACATCCCGCCAAATATTTACCCACGGGAGGAGTCCCAAATACCCCCACCCTTCTTCTCTTCTTTACTCTCTCCCCCAACTCTTGGTTGCCCTGTCTCCCATCCCCTCGCTCACCATCCTCAGGCAACCTGCCACTAAATATTATGGTTTTTGTCTATGTGCTCAGTCCTCTTCGTCAAGATCTTTTTATCTCTTTTCTGCAATTGCCTCCCACCATTCTCCTCTCTCCAGGCACTCATGGGTTCATCCTCTCTCCATTCTGCTGCCCAAATGGCCCTTCTAAATCACCTGACCCTATCTTTTTCCTCCTTACAGACCATTACATCTTCTCCCTGTCTAAAACACAATGTTTTAGTCATGCTTGAGTGTCATCCAAGACTTCACCAGCTTCACTTCCAGCTAACACTGAGCATGACTTGCCCTGTATGTGAACTGTCCTATGTCCCTCCCCCACTGCCTGTTTGGCAAGCCCCTACCCATAGTTCAAGGTTCAAATATCTTAAGGATTTAGTAGTAAGTAAAAAGATTTAAAAAACTAAACCTCTGAACCCTTATACCATCCACATGCCTAGAAGGAAAAAGCTATTGTACATATTTTTCTAAAAGCCTGAAGAAATTCCTGGTTAAAATGTACAAGTTCAAAAAAAAATACAAATGCTTTCAGTCCCTGGAAGGGTGAATCCCACATTTCTGTAGTTAGCTGACATGTATGTGGCCAGAGTATCTTAGTAACAAACAGTTAAGCAGTGGCACTCTGAAAGTCATTGCTGATTAATCTACTTAGGTGTCTTATTTGTCTTTGATTTTGTGATTTCTTAATTGTGCCATTTCCTGCAAGGATTGAGGCTGCCAATTACTGCCACCTTAATGAATTAAAATAATATATTTTCTCCAACAGTGAGAGTTAGCATAATTTAAGGCCATATAATATTATGAGCAGTTTGGCATTCATTTCACTGAATTTGTTTACTCTTGTGGAATTAAAGATAAGAACTTTCAGCAAGACAATAAACTCAACATTTAGTGATGTCTGTTTCTGTCTCAGAGGCCATATGCCAAGGATGACAGCCATGTTTGGAGATAGTCCAAATGTAAGTTCTTTTCTCAGTGGTGGGAGAAGTTGTCCTCCATCATGAACAACATGTAAAGTCAATAAAAGAAACTTCCAAAGGATATGAAAATGCCACTGTAGGGCTCAGTAAAGATAAGTGGAAAACAGTAAAACTTTCTGCAAAATCCTTTTTTTTAAACTATAGTTTCAGCAAGGTAAAAATCATATACCCTTTCTTAGCCTTAATTCTAAGCCCTCTAAGGTAGTTAATTAGTAATATTAAAGATGTGATAAAACAAAACAACAGCAACACACAGTTTTTAATTACTTATAAGTTTCAAAGCGCCTGCAACAGAGAGGGAGTATATCTCATAGTAAGAAAAATCCTGTGATAGGCAAAGATAAAATAGTAACTTTTCTTTAACACATTCTGCTTATAGAAGGAGGAAAATGCAGAGTGTAATTCTCTCTCATGTGAATAAAACACAAGCATGCCTGGGAATCTGAGTTCTTTCTAGAGATGAACATATGGAAACCCCACATTAAGTGTTTACAAATTGGAGGACACTCCTGACCCTACAGTGCAAGCCACAGAGAAATCCAAACCTCTCCTTTCCAAGCACAAAACAAAAACCACAGTAAGTCCACATTAGCTTAACGCAAACCTTGCTAAATTAAGCAGTGATGGGACCAGCTGAACCACGGTAAGAGCAGTAGCTGTTTGTATGTAATGTTTTCATCCCTTCAGATCATGTTCAAATCAAAAGGCTTGGATACAGTAGGTCTCATCTGGCATTTTGAAAACCATTAAGATAAAGCCATAGAGACAAACGGGCACAGAATAAACCAACAATGTCTTCCTCAAAAGTTTCACAGGTGAAATTTAATGTGACCCGTGTGAAACTGAATCTTCCTAGGGTTGGGTCACATTTCACTTACCAGTCAGGTTTCATGTAGCTTGTCTACTATCACAAGCTGCATTTTGCTCTGTTCGTCTCCTTAGGATCCTAAATGTAAAAAACCCTGAAGACTCAACAACAGCAAAAACAAAAAATCAAAACAAAACAAACAAAAAAAAACCCTTCAGACCTAATAAATAAAGTCATTAAAAGTTCAAAATACAAAGATTAGTCACATTTCTAGACACCAATAGTGAACTCTGTGAAAAGGTAACAAAAAAAAACAAGCAATGTAACATCAAAAAGAAAAAAATGTCTAGGAAGCAATTTAAGCAAAGAGGTGAAATACCTGCATGTTGAAAATTTTAACAGTGATGAAGCAAATGAAAGAAGACACAGATAAATGGAAAGACATTCCATGTTTATGGGTTGAAAGAATATTGTTAAAATGTCTATGCTAACCAAAGCAATCTACAGATTCAGTGTGGTCCTTGTCAAAATCCCAAAGGCATTCTTTACAAAAATATTTTAAATTTTGTTAATGTTTATTTATTTTTGAGAGCTCGAGAGGGGAAGGGCCAGAGAGAGAGGTAGACACAGAATCGGAAGCAGGCTCCAGGCTCCAAGCTGTCAGCACAGAGCCCGACACAGGGCTGGAACTCACGAATGGTGAGATCATGATCTGAGCCGAAGTCAGATGCTTAACCAACTGAGCCACCCACATGCCCCAAAAATATTCTAAAAAGTAGTCCTAAAAATAAATGAATGAATGAACGAATGAATGAATGAATGAATGCCAAAGCGATCTTGAGCAATAAGACAACGTTCAAGGCATCATACTTGCTGTTTTTAAAATATATTATAGGCATCCAAATTGGAAAAGATTTACAACTACCACTATTGGCATATGACAAGGTACTAAACACAGAAACCCTGAAGACTCTACCAAAAAAACTATTAAAACTAATAGGTAAATTCAGTAAAGTTACAAAATACAAAATTAATATACACAAATCTGTTGGATTTTTATACAGTGAGTTATCAGAAAGAGAAATTAAGCAAACAATCCCATTTACAGTTGAAACAAAAAGGAATACAATACCTAGGCACAAATTTAACCAAGGACGTCAAAGACCTGTACTCTGAAAAATAGAAAATACTGATGAAAGAAATTGAAGAGAACACAAATAAATGGAAAGACATAAATAAATGCTCATAAATGTAAGAAATTATATTGTTAAATTGTCCATACTACCCAAAGCAATGCACAGATTCAATGCAATCCTTATCAACATACCAATGGCATTTTTTCACTGAACTAGAATAATCTTAAAATTTCATGAAACCACAAAAAAAACCACCCAAATAGCCAAAGTAATCTTGATAAAGAAGAACAAAGCTTCAGTTATGATGCTCCCTGATTTCAAACTATACTACAGAGCTATAATAATTGAAACAGTATGGTACTGGCACAAAAACAGACACACAGATTAATTTAACAGGATCGAGAGTACAAAAATAAGCCAACAATT
Organism: Panthera leo; assembly: GCF_018350215.1. Taxonomy (NCBI): domain Eukaryota; kingdom Metazoa; phylum Chordata; class Mammalia; order Carnivora; family Felidae; genus Panthera; species Panthera leo. Next base: position 49,742,134 of record NC_056680.1, read on the forward strand.
ATACAGTCAATCATCAAGAAAGAAGGCAAGAATGGGGGAAAGATAGTCTCTTCAATAAATGGTGTTGGGAAAATTAGAAATATACATATACATATATATGTATATGTATATATGCAAAATAGTACAACTGGACCACTTTCTTATACCATATTCAAAAATAAATTCAAAATATATTTACGACTCAAATCTAAGATTAGACACCATAAAACTCCTCAAAGAAAACAGACAGTAAGCTTTTGGACATTGATCTGAATAATTTTTTGGATCTGTCTCCTCAGGCAAGGGCAACAAAAGCAAAAATCAACAAATCCAACTCCATCAAACTAAAAATCTTTTGATAATGAAGGAAGCCATCCACAAAGCCAACAGGCAACCTAATGAATGGGAGAAGATATTTGCAAATGATTTATCTGATAAGGAGTTAATATCCAAAAATATTCAAACAAAAATTTGGGCACAGAACCCGAAGAGACCTTTCTTCAAAGACAGATAGCCAACAGGCACATGAAAAGGTGCTCAACATCTCTAATTATCATGGAAATGCAAATCAAAACCACAATAAGGGATCACCTCATACCAATCAAAATGGCTATTATCAGATAAGAAATAAGTACTGGTGAGTATATGGAATGTAAAATGGTATATCCACTAGTCAATAGTATGGAGGTTCCTCAAAAAATTAAATATAGAACTACCACACACTCTAGCAATTTTATGTCTGGGTATTTAGCTGAAGAAACCAAAACACCAATTTGAAAAGATATATGCACGCCTATGTTCACTGCAGTATTATTTACAACAGCCAAGATAGGGAAGGAATCTAAGAATCCATCAGTAGATGAATAAATAAGATTTATTATATATATACATATAGTGTAGTGTTAGCCATAAAAAAGAATGAAATCTTGCTATTTACAACAATATGGATGGATCTAAAGGGCATTATGCTAAGTAAGATAATCAGAAAGATAAAGTTAAATACCCTATGATTTCATTTATGTGTGGAATCTAAAAAGCAAAACAAACACAACAAAACACAAATATACTCATAGATACAGAGAATAATATTGTAGTTTCCAGAGGAGAGGGGATTGGGGACATGGACTAAATAGGGGAAGGGGATTAAAGGGCACAAACTCTAATTATAAAATAAATAACTCACAGGGATGCAATGTGTAAGTATAAGGAATACAGTTGATATTTAACAACTTTGTATACTCACAGAAGGTAACTAGATTTATTGTGATCATCACTTCATAATGTATATAAATGTTGAATCACAATGTTGTACACCTGAAACTGATGCAACATTGTTTGTCAACTACACTTCAATATAGACACATATACGTGCTACCATAATCAAAAGAGTATGGAAAGCAGACACATAGGCCAAAGAACAGACTAGCATACATCTAAAGTGAGCCAATTTTCAACCAGAGTATCAAGAATACACAATAGGGGTCAGGGCGCCTGGGTGGCTCAGTCGGTTGAGCGTCCAACTTCGGCTCAGGTCATGATCTCATGGTTTGTGAGTTCGAGCTCCACGTCGGGCTCTGTGCTGACAGCTCAGAGCCTGGAGCCTGCTTCATATTCTGTGTCTACCTCTCTCTGACCGTCCCCCACTCACGCTCTATGTCTCTCTGTCAAAAATAAACAAACACAATGGGAATACACAATGGGAAAAAGAAGACACAATGGGAAAAGGATGGTCGCTTCGATAAATTGTGTTGGAAAAACTAGATATGCACATGTAGAATGAGACTGAACCGTTATCTCACACCATATATAAAAATCAGCTCAGAATGAGTTGACAACTTAAACACGAGATGTGAAACCATAAAACTACTAGAAGACAATGTAGGGGGAAAGTTTCTCGACATTGTTTATTCAACAGTTATTTACTAAGACCCTGGCTAGACCCTGGAAATATGAAAAACAATATCTTCTCACCATCTTCACTAACCTCAGGGTCTAGCTAAGGTAAGACTGAAGTTAGAAAGTAGCAAAAGCTAAAAGTTCTGCTGGTAAGAAAAAAGGTGATCGCTTGAAAGAGTATATTCCAATATTACAAAGTAACTTCACATTTGTAAAATGCTAAAATTACTCATTTCTAGGACCCAAACTGAAGGAAATTATGCATGAGGCTACACAGATGCTGTGCTAATCATCTGGCTGGGAGCAGTGGAAAAGACATTTTAGGGAGAATAATCAGAGAGGGCTTCCTGGAGGATAGGACATTCAAGGTGAGACAGAGAACACAAAGGATCAGTTATGGGATGGTGAGGAGATTTAGCTACAACATTACCACAGAATTTCTAGACTACTTAGGAAAGAGTGAATTTGGTATTCGACATCCCTTACTTTCACTTTCAGACTTTTGTCCCCTTACACTTCCTTTGATTGAGGTGACCCTCTTGTCAGGGGAGCAACTGTCCCGTTTCATGTTAGAGACTTGTATTCATTAGTGAGGTGTTCCTCAACTTCTTAACACCACCAGGAAGATACAGAAAAGCAAATGTAAACAGGATTCATACATGTGTGTAAAAGTTAAAAAGTAAGGGTTAATGTATACATATATGCTTATATATGCATACAAGATCTGAAAAAAACACAGAAAGATATTGACAAGCATGGTTGATTCTGGGGAGGAAACTGCAAATCTTAGGATCCACAGTGGAAGAGGAGACTTTTTTCACCGGCTGCCCATTTGTAATGTGTTGGTTGTTGTTGCTGTCTGTTGCTGACTTTGTCCACGTACTACTTATCAATTTTAAACTAAAAATTAAAAAAAAAAAAAAAAAAAAAGCCAACCCAAAGGAAGACCGTTACCATAATGCCAAAGCAATGAACAACAAAGCTCAAATTGACAACAATGAGGCACAGGGTGGGAAAGCTATTTGAGGACTCAGAGAGCCCTATGTGAAAGTTGCCTGCTCCTTGTGTCTGTTAGAAATAGCCTGACCCAGGGCTGACAAGGTGCCTTTATTATACCATGCTTAAGTTCATAATATACATAAGAGGCTATCCTAGTCAGTCTGGGTTGCCTGACAAAACAACAAAGACTGAGTGACTTAAAACAACCAAAACTTAGCTTCTCACAGTTCTGGAGGTTGGACGTGCAAGATCAAGGAGGCAGCATTGTCTATTTCGGTTAAGAGCAGCACTCTTCCTGGCTTGCTTAATACCTCCCTAAGGCCCCACCTCCAAATAGCATCACATTTCAGGTGAGAGCTTCAACATATGAATTTTAGAGGCCGTACAGTTCAGTCCATAGCAGATGGTATGTGTTAAGATGCATCTTAAGATAAATATTTGGGGGGTGCCTGGGTGGCTCAGTTGGTTGGGTGTCCGACTTCGGCTCAGGTCACGATCTCACGGTCTGTGAGTTCGAGCCCCACGTCCGGCTCTGGGCTGATGGCTCAGAGCCTGGAGCCTGCTTCCGATTCTGTGTCTCCCTCTCTCTCTGCCCCTCCCCCATTCATGCTCTGTCTCTCTCTGTCTCAAAAATAAATAAACGTTAAAAAAAAATTAAAAAAAAAATTTAAAAAAAGATAAATATTTGGTTCCCATCAAGCACATTTATCTTGTAAATGTGAGTCAAGTATAGAGGGCTCACTCTTAAATAACACTGTGTGTGTTTTGTGGCAAACTTTTTATCAGAAAGAAGTGTAGATACAGGGTTGAAGTATAGAACCTGGCAGGAGAAAATGCTTTGCCCTTCCAACCCAGGAAGACGCAAAGTGGAAGCCAAGTAGGCTCATTAAGAAAGTACAAAGAGGGTAACAAGGAAAGCCTTAGTGCCACCTGCTTCCATCTCTCCTTATATCACAGGGTAGAAAACTACCCTATAAAGCTAAGTAAAACGCCATCTGTGCTGTTGCTTCTGGAAATTGCTTAATTGATAGTACACCAGGAAACAAAGTGAAGTGAGCTTCTAATTCACTCAGCTCAGCCTCAACTCAGGAGCCTCAAAGACACGGGGAACGTGTATTATGCTTAATTTGGAAGTTTAGACTCTTCCTCCTGCATCAGATTTGATAACCTAACAAAGAAATACAACACTGCAGTATGAACCCATCTTGCGAACACACGGCCTTGGTTGCCACGTGGCTTCCAAAATCTTCACTGCCCCGGAGCCTTTCTATTTCTCGCAGCGCTGGCAGACAGAACACTGGAGGTCTAATGTAGTTCCCTTAACACATTTTCCTGTAGTTCCATAAAGGTCCATTTTGCAAGAAAGGCAACATGTGTTTTCTGAGAATGGAAGGCAAAGTTACACGCAAAGAGAAATTAACAGGATGACAACTATCTAGAAAACTAAATACAAGCTCGTTTTATTGCAACTCACTCCTGAATGCCATTGAAACCTACAGGCTTGAGATCAATACTCAATCAGTGAGGAGGTCTCAACACCTTGAGAATCAGCTGGCAATGTGCCACCCTTCTATACAATAGGTAGCTATTGACCCAAGCAGTGCCTGCAGCAGATATAGCCACGTTCCCTCAGGTAATCTGGACCCTCCTGATAACCCACGCTTGGCAGCCAGAAGGATCTCTTATCAGTTCATTATCTGCCAAGGGGAGAATTCTTTAACAGCACAATTGGTGCTTCAACATATACACCAAGTCATTCAAACTAAGTTTTGAGACCTTTAGAATTATAAGGTTCTTCGATTGATTCTATTCTGCAAAGTACTTACTTCAATCTGTAGCTATGCTACCAAGAAATTGAATATTTTGATTCCTGATTTAGAAAATTCACCTTAAGGGTTTTAAATCTCCAGCCTCAGAAAGAGGTGATGTCTTTTTCTTCCCCACAGGCATGTTTCTATTTGTAGCTGTGCGGCCTATCCATGAGGCATGCCATGGCACCTCTTATTTTTTTTTAATTAGAAAATGAGGTAAAAAAAAAAAAATGACAGTATTAAGTACCATAACCCAAGTTTGCGGGGCAATAACCATGACCTTGTAGGCTGCTTACTACTGTCTAAATGCTTTACAAAGATCCACTCATTTCATTCTCATAGCCACATAGGAAACAGCTACCATTTTTACAGATGAGGAAGTTGAGGCACAGATAAAGTAACTTGACTAAAGTAGAAAGAGTTTGGGCATTCTACTACAAAGCTGTCATCATCAAGACAGCATGGTATTGGCATAAAAACAGACACATAGACCAATGGAATAGAATAGAAACCCCAGAACTAGACCCACAAACGTATGGCCAACTCATCTTTGACAAAGCAGGAAAGAACATCCAATGGAAAAAAGACAGTCTCTTTAACAAATGGTGCTGGGAGAACTGGACAGCAACATGCAGAAGGTTGAAACTAGACCACTTTCTCACACCATTCACAAAAATAAACTCAAAATGGATAAAGGACCTGAATGTGAGACAGGAAACCATCAAAACCTTAGAGGAGAAAGCAGGAAAAGACCTCTCTGACCTCAGCCGTAGCAATCTCTTACTCGGCACATCCCCAAAGGCAAGGGAATTAAAAGCAAAAGTGAATTATTGGGACCTTATGAAGATAAAAAGCTTCTGCACAGCAAAGGAAACAACCAACAAAACTAAAAGGCAACCAACGGAATGGGAAAAGATATTTGCAAATGACACATCGGACAAAGGGCTAGTATCCAAAATCTATAAAGAGCTCACCAAACTCCACACCCGAAAAACAAATAACCCAGTGAAGAAATGGGCAGAAAACATGAATAGACACTTCTCTAAAGAAGACATCCGGATGGCCAACAGGCACATGAAAAGATGTTCAACGTCGCTCCTTATCAGGGAAATACAAATCAAAACCACACTCAGATACCACCTCACGCCAGTCAGAGTGGCCAAAATGAAGAAATCAGGAGACTATAGATGCTGGAGAGGATGTGGAGAAACAGGAACCCTCTTGCACTGTTGGTGGGAATGCAAATTGGTGCAGCCGCTCTGGAAAGCAGTGTGGAGGTTCCTCAGAAAATTAAAAATAGACCTACCCTATGACCCAGCAATAGCACTGCTAGGAATTTATCCAAGGGATACAGGAGTACTGATGCATAGGGGCACCTGTACCCCAATGTTTATAGCGGCACTCTCAACAATAGCCAAATTATGGAAAGAGCCTAAATGTCCATCAACTGATGAATGGATAAAGAAATTGTGGTTTATATACACAATGGAATACTACGTGGCAATGAGAAAAAATGAAATATGGCCTTTTGTAGCAACATGGATGGAACTGGAGAGTGTGATGCTAAGTGAAATAAGCCATACAGAGAAAGACAGATACCATATGGTTTCACTCTTATGTGGATCCTGAGAAACATAACAGAAACCCATGGGGGAGGGGAAGGAAAAAAAAAAAAAAAAAGAGGTTAGAGTGGGAGAGAGCCAAAGCATTAGAGACTGTTAAAAACTGAGAACAAACTGAGGGTTGATGGGGGGTGGGAGGGAGGGCAGGGTGGGAGGGAGGGCAGGGTGGGTGATGGGTATTGAGGAGGGCACCTTTTGGGATGAGCACTGGGTGTTGTATGGAAACCAATTTGACAGTAAATTTCATATATTAAAAAATAAAAAAAATAAAAAAATAAAAAAAAAAAAGAAAGAGTTTGGGCATATTTCAAGGAGGCTTCTGATTAGTTTAAACTCAAACACTTGAGTTTTGGTGGGGAATAAAAATGTCCTCCCTCAAAAAACAAACAAAATATAACTTAACATGGTATCCCTGAAATTCTTAATGCTCTTAGGTAAGTACAATGAAGACATGCCTCCTCCACCCTTTCTGCGTATGTATGTCCATTAACCTGACGTCCCTACACAAAGTACATATTCAGTGAAAGATGTCAGAAGGAGAGAAGGCAGGAAGGCAGGAAGGCAGGAAGGGAGGGAGGGAGGGAGGGTGGGAGGGAGGGAGGGAGGGAGGAAGGGAGGAAGGAAGGAAGGAAGGAAGGAAGGAAGGAAGGAAGGATGGAAGGAAGGAAGGAAGGCAGGCAGGCAGGCAGGCAGGCAGGTAAGCAGGCAGGCAGGCAGGCAGGCTTCCTGGATCGCAGTGTTTTTTCTAAATTACTGTGCTCTCTACAAACCCCCTTATGCAGACATGGCCTCAGATAACAAACAAAAATGGTGTCTTCTCAAGGCTTTAAAGATTGCTCTCAACTTCAGCACCCATCCCCCCAAAATCAATACCTGGATGATTCATTCCTTCCTTATCTGTGAGCAGTTTCATCTAGTATCCACTGATCTACTTCTGCTTAGTTCTACATAGCTTGCATCCCCACCCTATGCTATCTGGTACCCCTGTCTTCTCCAGGGTCCAGGTAGTCAGAGCAGTATGTGTGGGGCAGACCCACAGGCCACTCAAGTAGGACAAGCTGACTCCACACAATCACTCCACCAACTCCCAGAAGACATTCTCTTCCCACTGTTTCTGCCTCTCCAAGTAAGAGGAATCTTTAACTTGTAGTTAAGTAGGGAAAGTGGGCAATATAATAGATAACAAGCACTTGAATGGAGTCAAGACACTTGGATATATCAGGCTCTTCCTCTCTATTAACATGCTATATGACTTTAAGTCTCTTCCCTCCTAGAAAAGCAGAGGCCACAGGACTACCTGGGTGACAGCAAATGCATGTTACCATTTTTCACCCCCAGTCCCAAGGCAAGAATCACTCATCAGTCATTTTCTGATGAGCCAAAATTATCAGATGTCAAAATTCTTCTCAATAGACAAGCACTACTGAAAAGTAGCATAATGTCATAAGCCTCTTTGCCACCTCCCAAATTTGATAATACTCAACATCTTTTCCATTAATTAACGTGTGCCTTATTGTGTTGAAATCAAGGGCAACTGGTCAAGAGTTTGGGGATTTTTTTTAATCACTACTTATTTACTCATCTCATCTATGGCATGCGTCTCATTCTCTCTACCTGCTCAGAGACTATCAAATATATGTGTATCCATAGTATGAGAACCTAGAAATGTTGGTTGTGGGTTAGGAAATTTGGAATATGTTCCTTCCTTCATTCCAACTCACTCGACAAATTGTTTCTGAGTAGCAGCCATGGACCAGCTTTAGCCAGATGTACTCTTGATAACTGCTTACCTGTTTGGTTGAGGATTCCCCATTTTAATTTGATTCTTTCCTTTCCAGTGAAGGACATTTTCCCTAATAGAAGTCATTAAACCAGCTGGGTATGGCTGGTTGTCTCCTATGCTTACTTTTCAACTGCAACTCTCCCAGGGCTATGTCCACCAGTTAGCCCCTAAAACCTCCTAGTTAAGGGCTGCATTAGATGGAGTTTGGGTGTGTTTAACCCCAACAACATAACACAACACCTCTCAGACCCTAAAGGTAGAAATTTTCCAAGAGGAGAGAGGACCCTGAGGTGGTACAAGGTGAGCTAAGGTCTAATTTTACTGACTTTTACATTTTTGTCTGCATTAAGGTACATTACCTGCCCACTCCCTGGCCACTTCACTCACTAAAAGGTTCATATTCCAAAGTCAGGACTAAATGATAGAATTAAAGAAATGGGGCCCAATCACTTTTTCTAACATCTACAGGGAAACACAGAGGCCAAAAGGCCCAAATTGTTACATGCCTATTACATACAAGGTACAATGCTGTCACTCAGATGGGAATCAAAAAAAGAAGATACCAGGGAATAATTTCTGACTCAATCAAAGGACATGTGAACAGCTGGGGCTGCCCATAGACAGAGGAGACTCCTCAGAGAGTAAGGAGCTTCCCAGCTTGGGGAGCTCATCAAGCAAAACTGTAGTAGAAAAAGGGGGAAGGTATATGCTTGTCTTCTTCAGCTCTATTACCTCAGTGCCTGGCACACAGATGCTCAATAAAGACTTTTGAAAGAGGAGAGGAAAGGGGATATAAAGAATCAAGATAAAAATCCTGGTTCTAGACAATCTTACTCTGAGAGTGGCTGGCTTAAAAGACCTTTGGTCCCTCCTATTTCTGAGACTCTGTGATTCTGAGAAAAAAGAGAAGTATAATGAAAAACTTGACCAAGGTTGTTTTTAGTTTTGGTTTGGTTTTGGTTTTTCTAAGCAAGGTTTTTAAACAGGGATCAACAGAACTACTAAATGCGGGAGCTCCCCCTACTGGACTTGATGAGCTTTGCTGATTTGTCAGTTCTTGGAACTGGGAGGTAGAAGCATGCTTTCTCATACAAATCCTTCTAGAAGGTGAAGAATTTACTACTCAGTATGCTACACCCAGGCCTGAAGAATTAACTATGGGAAATGACAGAGTCATAAGCAGTGACAACACTATTGATTCTGATCGAGAATTTACCTTGATCAGTCTAGGCTTTATTTCCTTCTTTCAAAGAATCAGGTTCATCACCTACAATAAAGCCACACCCCGTTCTATTAAATGCTGCCAGTCAATTAACAGGTCTGTATTAAAAACCTACTATGCACCAAGCTGTTTGGCACTAAGGATGCAGTGGTGAGAAGTAAACAAAGACTAGCACTAAGATGAAGTACAAGATACTATGAGAATGCCTACATGTCATGTGAGGGGGATATGGGAAGGCTGTCCCAGAAAGACGTCCAGGAAGACTGATTTTCCAGGCTAATGTCTGAAGGATGAATGGGAGTTCACGACGCACAGTAGGTATTCACCATTTACAAATATTGAATGACTAAGCCAGCAGCCCAACCTTTCTATTTCAGTTTATTTAAGATTTTTTTGCATGCCTACTGCTAAATAGATTGTGCATGCTTTGAGGGTAGGTGCCTTAGCTTGGACACCTGCTAGCCCTTAACCTAAATTATTTAAATAGAGGATACCAGGAGATTTTAGGTCTCTACATTGAACTAAGGAATTAAACCAGAAACCTGTGTTGACTTCATTTTCAGCAGTATCACCTTTGACTTGGAAGTAATTGGAATGTTAATAATAGTTAAAATTCAATCTCCAAATACCACTCATGGGTTTCACATTTAAAAGACTTTGGATAATGCAGACTCCTACCCATTTTGAGAGGTTAATACATGGAGTCATAAATAAGCATTGATGTGAGCAGGAGTCAAGAATAGTAACTGTTAGCCCAGGCAGGCAAGGTGTAAATGGTATCTGCTCCTGAGAAGAAGGAATTGAAAACTGACATTTATTGAGTACCTACTATAATCCAGAGATAAGTTTCTACTTCTGCATTTTATCTTTGTAAAAACGATGTGAAATAGATATGTCAACTTCAATTGATTGGTAAAGTGACATAACATAGACCCTGGGTTACAATGGTTGCATAATAGTAACAATTACATTTCTGTCAATCTTCTCCAAATTGCAAAGCAATAAAAATATATATTAAGCCACTATCATGTGCCAGGCTTTATGCCCAGTGTTTTACACAAGTGCAGCACTGACTTAATTCTGGGTACCACTTTTCTCCTTTCTGAATGGGTGCACTGGGGCTCTAAGAGATGTCACAACTTGCCCAGAGAAACAGAGCTGCAGAGTGGATGAGGCAGGACTCTTCATCAGGACCTGACTCCAGTGCTCGCTTCGGCAGCACATATACTAAAATAGGACCTGACTCCAAAGACCCAGTTCCTGGACACATGTTACACAGCATCCCTGTGCACTCAGATAGACAGACCTAGAGGACACAGGAGGCTTGGATCACACAGGAAGTCATCCACAGGGAAATCTTGTTTTCAGCCTACCATAACTCCACCCTATGGTCCATGCTGAGCACGAAGAACAGAAGAATCACCCTTTTGCTCAGGCAAGAAAGAGTGAATTTTATTCTCCTGGCATACATTTCAGGCTAGAAAAACTCTAATAGGAAACCTCAAACTTTTTAGATAAAGTTTATGCAAAGAAGATGCTCTAGATTGCTACAATTTAACTTTTAGACTCCTTGCCATCATGAAGTTCTTCAAAGGGATCATACTTTTTTTTTTATAGAATCGTTTGTTTTATTTTTATTTTTTTTTCAATATATGAAATTTATCGTCAAATTGGTTTCCATACAACACCCAGTGCTCATCCCAAAAGATGCCCTCCTCAATACCCATCACCCACCCTCCCCTCCCTCCCACCCCCCCTCCCTCCCACCCCCATCAACCCTCAGTTTGTTCTCAGTCTTTAAGAGTCTCTTATGCTTTGGCTGTCTCCCACTCTAACCTCTTTTTTTTTTCCTTCCCCTCCCCCATGGGTTTCTGTTAAGTTTCTCAGGATCCACATAAGAGTGAAAACATATGGTATCTGTCTTTCTCTGTATGGCTTATTTCACTTAGCATCACACTCTCCAATTCCATCCACGTTGCTACAAAGGGCCATATTTCATTCTTTCTCATTGCCACGTAGTACTCCACTGTGTATATAAACCACAATTTCTTTATCCATTCATCAGTTGATGGACATTTAGGCTCTTTCCATAATTTGGCTATTGTTGAGAGTGCTGCTATAAACATTGGGGTACAAGTGCCCCTATGCATCAGTACTCCTGTATCCCTTGGGTAAATTCCTAGCAGTGCTATTGCTGGGTCATAAGATAGGTCTATTTTTAATTTTTTGAGGAACCTCCACACTGTTTTCCAGAGTGGCTGCACCAATTTGCATTCCGACCAACAGTGCAAGAGTGTTCCCATTTCTCCACATCCTCTCCAGCATCTATAGTCTCCTGATTTCTTCATTTTGGTCACTCTGACTGGCGTGAGGTGGTATCTGAGTGTGGTTTTGATTTGTATTTCCCTGATAAGGAGCAACATTGAGCATCTTTTCATGTGCCTGTTGGCCATCCGGATGTCTTCTTTAGAGAAGTGTCTATTCATGTTTTCTGCCCATTTCTTCACTGGGTTATTTGTTTTTCGGGTGTGGAGTTTGGTGAGCTCTTTATAGATTTTGGATACTAGCCCTTTGTCCGATGTGTCATTTGCAAATATCTTTTCCCATTCCGTTGGTTGCCTTTTAGTTTTGTTGGTCGTTTCCTTTGCTGTGCAGAAGCTTTTTATCTTCATAAGGTCCCAGTAATTCATTTTTGCTTTTAATTCCCTTGCCTTTGGGGATGTGTCGAGTAAGAGATTGCTACGGCTGAGGTCAGAAAGGTCTTTTCCTGCTTTCTCCTCTAGGGTTTGGATGGTTTCCTGTCTCACATTCAGGTGTGAATGGTGTGAGAAAGTGGTCTAGTTTCAACCTTCTGCATGTTGCTGTCCAGTTCTCCCAGCACCATTTGTTAAAGAGACTGTCTTTTTTCCATTGGATGTTCTTTCCTGCTTTGTCAAAGATGAGTTGGCCATACGTTTGTGGGTCTAGTTCTGGGGTTTCTATTCTATTCCATTGGTCTATGTGTCTGTTTTTGTGCCAATACCATGCTGTCTTGATGATTACAGCTTTGTAGTAGAGGCTAAAGTCTGGGATTGTGATGCCTCCTGCTTCGGTCTTCTTCTTCAAAATTACTTTGGCTATTCGGGGTCTTTTGTGGTTCCATATGAATTTTAGGATTGCTTGTTCTAGTTTAGAGAAGAATGCTGGTGCAATTTTGATTGGGATTGCATTGAATGTGTAGATAGCTTTGGGTAGTATTGACATTTTGACAATATTTATTCTTCCAATCCATGAGCAGGGAATGTCTTTCCATTTCTTTATATCTTCTTCAATTACCTGCATAAGCTTTCTATAGTTTTCAGCATACAGATCTTTTACATCTTTGGTTAGATTTATTCCTAGGTATTTTATGCTTCTTGGTGCAATCGTGAATGGAATCAGTTTCTTTATTTGTCTTTCTGTTGCTTCAGTGTTAGTGTATAAGAATGCGACTGATTTCTGTACATTGATTTTGTATCCTTCAACTTTGCTAAATTCATGTATCAGTTCTAGCAGACTTTTGGTGGAGTCTATTGGATTTTCCATGTATAGTATCATGTCATCTGCAAAACGTGAAAGCTTGACTTCATCTTTGCCAATTTTGATGCCTTTGATTTCCTTTTGTTGTCTGATTGCTGATGCTAGAACTTCCAGCACTATGTTAAACAACAGCGGTGAGAGTGGACATCCCTGTCATGTTCCTGATCTCAGGGAAAAAGCTCTCAGTTTTTCCCCATTGAGGATGATGTTAGCTGTGGGCTTTTCATAAATGGCTTTTATGATCTTTAAGTATGCTCCTTCTGTCCCGACTTTCTCAAGCGTTTTTATTAAGAAAGGATGCTGAATTTTGTCAAAGGCCTTTTCTGCATCGATTGACAGGATCATATGGTTCTTATCTTTTCTTTTATTAATGTGATGTATCACGTTGATTGATTTGCGAATGTTGAACCAGCCCTGCATCCCAGGAATGAATCCCACTTGATCATGGTGAATAATTCTTTTTATATGCTGTTGAATTCGATTTGCTAGTATCTTATTGAGGATTTCTGCATCCATATTCATCAGGGATATTGGCCTGTAGTTCTCTTTTTTTACTGGGTCTCTGTCTGGTTTAGGAATCAAAGTAATACTTGCTTCATGGAATGAGTCTGGAAGTTTTCCTTCCCTTTCTATTTCTTGGAATAGCTTGAGAAGGATAGGTATGATCTCTGCTTTAAACGTCTGGTAGAACTCCCCTGGGAAGCCATCTGGTCCTGGACTCTTATTTGTTGGGAGATTTTTGATAACCGATTCAATTTCTTCACTGGTTATGGGTCTGTTCAAGCTTTCTATTTCCTCCTGATTGAGTTTTGGAAGAGTGTGGGTGTTTAGGAATTTGTGCCTTTCTTCCAGGTTGTCCAATTTGATGGCATATAATTTTTCATAGTATTCCCTGATAATTGTTTGTATCTCTGAGGGATTGGTTGTAATAATTCCATTTTCATTCATGATTTTATCTATTTGGGTCATCTCCCTTTTCTTTTTGAGAAGCCTGGCTAGAGGTTTGTCAATTTTGTTTATTTTTTCCAAAAACCAACTCTTGGTTTCGTTGATCTGCTCTACAGTTTTTTTACATTCTATATTGTTTATTTCTGCTCTGATCTTTATTATTTCTCTTCTTCTGCTGGGTTTAGGCTGCCTTTGCTGTTCTGCTTCTATTTCCTTTAGGTGTGCTGTTAGATTTTGTATTTGGGATTTTTCTTGTTTCTTGAGATAGGCCTGGGTTGCAATGTATTTTCCTCTCAGGACTGCCTTCACTGCATCCCAAAGTGTTTGGATTGTTGTAGTTTCATTTTCGTTTGTTTCCATATATTTTTTTAATTTCTTCTCTAATTGCCTGGTTGACCCATTCATTCTTTAGTAGGGTGTTGTTTAACCTCCATGCTTTTGGAGGTTTTCCAGACTTTTTCCTGTGGTTGATTTCAAGCTTCATAGCATTGTGGTCTGAGAGTATGCATGGTATAATTTCAATTCTTGTATACTCATGAAGGGCTGTTTTGTGACCCAGTATATGATCTATCTTGGAGAATGTTCCATGTGCACTCGAGAAGAAAGTATATTCTGTTGCTTTGGGATGCAGAGTTCTGGGATCATACTTTTAATGTTTTTTTTAATTTATTTTTTTAGAGAGAGTGTGTGAAGGGTAAGTGCAGAGAGAGAGGGAAAAAGAGAACCCTAAGCAGGCTACCTGCTGACTGCAGACAGCCCGAAGCAGGGCTTGAACTCACAAACTGCTAGATCATGACCTGAGCCAAAATTGGATCCTCAGCTGACTGAGCCAACCAGGTGCCCCTCCAAAGGGATTCTATTCAAGCAGGACTTCATTAAGACAACCAGGAGGGAGTTTAAAAATACAAGATCAGGCAAACAAGGCCAAGAGTGAACAATGAACAATGGACTGGGGAGAGTTCTTTGCCCTCTTTTGCTCCGACTATACCCTCCACCAGAGTCACCTATGTGAACTCCACCCAACTCTTTTCTCTACCTAGCTGCACTTGTTCTGCACTCTGGGGCATAAAAACAAACATGTACTCACCTCCTTGGATATTTAGTGTATTCACCAGAAGCAAGGACGATGGCTTATTTGTCTCTATGATCCCCAGGGTCCAGCTCCATAGCTCACCAAGAATGTTCCCTCAAAATAACTTAGCTGTTTCACTTCTATCCTAGTCAGCTTGGAATACCATGACAGAATGCCACAGACTGGGTGTCTTAAACAAGAGACTTTTTTGTCACAGTTCTAGAGACTGAGAATCCAAGATCAAGGTGTCAGCAGTTGGGTTTCTGGTGAAAACAATCTTCGTGTCTTGCAGATGTTGCCTTTTACCATGTCTTCATATGGCCTTCTTCTGGGTGTGCAAAGAGAACTCTCTGGTAGCTCCTCCTCTTCTTATAAGGACACCAGTCCTATACAATTAGAGCCTATCCACATGACTTCACTTAACCTTAATTACCTCCTGAAGGGCACCATCTCCAAATATAGTCATATTTGGGTTAGGGCTTCAACATATTAATTTAGGGGGAACACAACTGAGTCCATAATAGATGTATCATGATTTTCATCGTCATCTTATTTATTCTTGTATTTCCAACACGATGGCCCCAACACGATGTAGAAGCTCCAATGAATATTCACTAAATAATCCCATTCCACAGCACCCACAAGCTTTGCAGTCAGTGTGACCAGCTATGTGCTATACAGGAGAAAAAAAAAAGCCACAGAGCTGTAAAAATGTAGGTTTCCTGAGTCTAGAAGGACGTGATTAATCATCCACTCATTCAAGCTAAAAATATTAATGGAAGATGCAAAAAAGAAAATGAGATCTGTCAAAAGGAAGAAAAAAATGAATGTGCATGAATGGATCAATCAACTAATCAATCAAGGTGTGCTTTGTATGGGATTCAGAGGTAGCTGCTGTTTTCTATTTCTGCTGGCCCTATACCTTACAAGCTGAAACACTTGGTTTTGCTTCTGGATTGGTGCATCAGATACACCGTTTGGGGTTTATAAATCATGAAAACTGGCTCTTACTGTTAGAATCACAAAGGCTTTTCATGTAGATGAGAGTGTTTGCAAATAATCAGGATAATAGACATTAATTGTAATTAGACATTGATTGTAATGCCAATATTATGTACATACATTATAACACAAATACCATTTTTCACATGTAACTTCTAACTCATTCAGTCCCTGCAGGCAAAAAGATAAATGACTGCTCCTGGAGTTAACTGGAGTCAGTGACTCTTGTCTTTTATTAGTTTAAAAATTAATATCCTGTGAGAAGAAACTGTATGGTCTGGAAAAGGACTGTTTCAAGGCATGTCCTTTGGGATCAGATTAAATGCATTCAAATTCCCACAGTGCCACTCATTACCTTGGAGAAAATCTTTGCTATTCTAGTGTCTAGGCTTCTCATCTGAAAACCAGAGGCAGAATAATACCAGGGGTTAGATATAACAGCATACGTGAACAGGTCCTTAGTTTTTCTTGCGTTTGAGAGCTGCAGTATCCTGTATCATCTACAAACCTTCACCCTTTCTTCCCAAAAGTTACCACCCACAGTGCTCTCTAGTCTTAAAAGAAAATAAAAACCATCAGAAATTCTTTTCACTCAACATTGGCAGTCTACAGTGAAAATTAAATTTTCAATGTGAATTTGGGAGGAGGCCAAGGTAGAGAAACAGCATAGAAGTTTTGTTTTTGCATCTCTCATCCCTGAAATGCAGCCAGATCTACACTAAACCATCCTGCACACCTAGAAAACTGATTTGAGGATTAACACAACAATCTGCACAACCTAAATCACAGAACTCAGCAGATACGTGGCGCAGAGAGGTGAACTGGAGAGAGAAATGGCAGAGGGCAGGGAGCTGTTTTTGCTTGTGGAGAGAGGACAGAGACAGGTTGGTGTATGGGAAAAACAACCCCCCAAATGCAGCTGGAGAGAAAGTGTAAAAGTGGAAACAGCTGCAGGGACTGAACTAAAGAGGGAGAAAGGAGAGGGTTTAAATTCCATTATGACTCTATAGTCTGAAACTCCGCAGCTCGATACCTGGCAGTGCTCTGGTGGGAAGGGCGAATCCCCAGGAGCAGAGTGAAAACTGGGGGTTCTCAGGCCACAGGGGAGAGGCGGTTCCCCTGCTGGGAGAACAGTGGGTAGAGGCTGTGAGGCCTCCTACAGGCTCTCAGTGGACCCTGGAGAACAACCACATTCGCTGGTGCTGGAACAAGGCCGTGAAGGGTGAAGCCTGGCACCAGATGTGTATTGTGATTTTCCATAATCCCTGAAATGCTGCTGCTACATGATCGTGTGAACTTTTTCTGGGCAAGCGGTCCCCAGCCACAGTCTCTGGGCATTGGCACCAGCACTGTCCCACGAACGTTCCTGGGTCCAGCCGGCACCTGGCCATTGCTCAGCGAGACCTCCCCCAGAAGGTCTAAGCGGGTCAAAGCCTCAGTCCCTCAGAAGTGAGGGGTTGGGAAACACACCCCCATTTGAGATAAAACTCAGGGCAGAGGTGCCGCCTGGCAGCCTAACAGCTTGGTCATGGACACTGTAGAAGCGGGGAGTGGACAGAAGCTGGAGACAAAGGACAGGTGTGCTATTGCTTGTCTGGGAGTGGACAGAAGCTGGAGACAAAGGACAGGTGTGCTATTGCTTATCTGGGAGTGCACAGAGTTCTGATACTAGAAATCAGATAGCTGGGTGACATTTTGACCTCTCCTGCGAACGCACACAAAAGCCTACACATGCCACAGCAATCTACCCCAGTAAGCTAAGAAGCTCCATCTAGTGGAGAACAGAGCCATTACATTAAACCCCGCCCAACTGGGCCAACAGCGCTCTTAGACAAACAAGTCTCTCAGCCTGCTTAGTTTACAAACTACAAAGCATTTCATAGCTTGACTTCTATAGGAAGCCAGATGTAATTTCAATTGTACTTCATTCTGTTTGCTGGTCCTTTTATTCATTTTTTTTCTTTTTCTTATTCTTGAATACAGAAAGAGAAAAAATCTATTTTTTATTTAAAATATTTTTATTCAGATATTTTTAATATTAAAATAATTTTCTTTTTATTAAAACATTATTCTTTCATTTTTTTCTACTATTCTTTTTACTTTTGTGTAATTTTTTTAAATTCTATTTTACTTCCATTATTTCATTTTATTCTATTTTATTGTATTCATTTTTTCAAATTTTCAAATGATTTCTTTTTTCACTTTTTTTCTTTTTCTTATCTTTCCCTTTTTTCCCTAATCTATCAAGCTTCTTTCAACAACCAGACCAAGACATACCTGTAATCTAACAACCTTTATTTGATTTCTTTGTGTTGTTTTTAATTTTAAATTTTTTACCCTACTTCCTTCAAAATGACAAAACAAAGGAATTCACCCCAAAAGAAAGAACAGGAAGAAATGACAGCCAGGGACTTAATCAACACAGATATAAGCAATAATGTCTGCACCAGAATGTAGAATCATAATAATAAGAATACTAGCTGAGGTTGAAAATAGATTAGAATCCCTTCCTGCAGAGATAAAAGAAGTAAAAACCAGTCAGTATGAAATAAAAGATGGTATAACTGAGCTGCAATCTTGACATGGCAGCAAGTATGGATGAGGCAGAGAAGCAAATCAGCAATACAGAGGACAAACTTATGGAGAACAATGAAGCAGAAAAAAAAAAGGGAAACTAAGGCAAAAGAGCACAAAAAAAAAAAATAGAGAAATCAGTGACTTATTAAAAAGTAATAACATCAGAATCGTAGGGGTCCCAGAAGATGAAGAGAGATAAAAAGGGGTAGATAATTTATGTTAGCAAATCATAGTGGAAAACTTTCCTAACCTGGGGAAAGACACGGGCATCAAAATCCAGAAAGCACAGAGGATTCCCATTAGATTCAACAAAAACTGACCATCAACAAGGCATATCATAGTCAAATTCACAAAATACCCAGGCAAGGAAAGAATCATGAAAGCAACAAGGGAAAAAAAGTCCTTAACCTACAAGGGAAGACAGATCAGGTTCACAGTGGACCTATCCACAGAAACTTGGCAGGCCAGAAAGGAGTGGCAGGATATACTTAATGTGCTGAATCAGAAAAATATGCAGCCAAGAATTCTTTATCCAACAAGCTGTCATTCAAAATAGAAGGAGGCATAAAAAGTTTCCCAGACAAACAAAAATTAAAGGAATTCATGATCATTAAACAAGCCCTGCAAGAAATTTTAAGGGGGACTCTCTGAGGGGAGAGAAGATGAAAAAGAAAAAGGAAAGAAAAGAAAAAGAAATAAAAGCAAAAAGACCAAAGTCAACAAAGACTAGAAAGGACCAGAGAACACTACCAGAAACTCCACCTCTACAGGTATCATAAGAGCAATAAATTCCTATCTTTCAGTACTCACTCTAAACGTCAAAGGTCTAAATGCTCCAATCAAAAGACATAGGATAACATAATGGATAAGAAAACAAGATTCATCTATATGCTGTTTACAAGAGACCCATTTTAGACCTAAAGATACATTCAGATTGAAAACAAGGGGATGGAGAACCATCATGCTAATGGTCACCAAAAGAAACCTGGAGCAGCCATACTTATATCAGAAAATCTAGACTTTAAAATAAAAACTGTAACAAGAGATGAAGAAGGGCATTATATCATAATTAAGGGGTCTATCCACAAATAAGACCTAACAATTGTAAACATTTATGCACCAAATGTGAAAGAACCCAAATATATAAATCAATTAATCACAAACATACATAAACTTATCGATAATAATACCATAATACTAGGGGACTTCAACACCCCCATTTAGAGCAATGGACAGACCATCTAAACAGAAAATCAACAAGGAAACAATGGCTTTGAATGGACTGAATGGACTTAATAGATATATCCAGAATATTTCATCCTAAAGCAGCAGAATACACATTCTTCTCCAGTGCACATGGAACATTCTCCAGAGTAGATCATATACAGGGACACAAATCAGACCTCAATAAGCACAAAAAGATCAAGATCATACTGTGTTTATTTTCACACCACAATGCTATGAAACTTGAAATCAATCACAAGAAAAATTTGGAAAGCTAAATACTTGGAGACTAAAAACCATCCTACTAAAGAACTAATGGGCTAAGCAAGAAGTTAAGGAGGAAATTAAAAAGTACATGGAAGCCATTGAAAATGATAACACCACAGCCCAAAACCTCTGGGACACAGCAAAGGTGGTCATAAGAAGAAAGTATATAGCAATCCAGCCCTTCCAAAAAAAGGAAGAAAGGTCTCAGATGCACAACCTAACCTTACCCTTAAAGAACTGGAAAAAGAACAGCAAAGAAAACTGAAAACCATCAGGATACAGGAAACAATAAAGATTAGAGCAGAAATCAATGATACTGAAACCAAAAAAAAAAAAAAAACAAAAACAAACCAGTAGAACAGATCAATGAAACCAAGAGCTGGTTCTTTGAAAGAATTAACAAAATTGAGAAACCTCTAGCCAGTATCATCAAAATGAAAAAGGAAATGATCCAAATAAATAAAATCAAGAATAAAAGAGGAGAGATCACAATCAACACAGCAGAAATAAAAACAATAATAAGAGAATATTATGAGCAATTATATGCCAATAAAATGGGAAATCTGGAAGAAAAGGACAAATTCCTAGAAACATATAAACTACCAAAACTGAAGCAGTAAAAAATAGAAAATTTGAACAGATCCAAAACCAGGAAAGAAATTGAATTAGTAATCAACAATCTCCCAAAAGACAAGAGTCCAGGGCTGGATGGCTTTCCAGGGAAATTCTACCAAACATTTAAGGAAGAGTTAACACCTATTCTTTTGAAGCTGTTCCAAAAAATAGAAATGGAAAGAAAACTTCCAAACTCTTTCTACAAAACCAGCATTACCTTGATTCCAAAACCAGACACAGACCTCACTAAAAAGGAGAAGTATAGACCAATTTCCCTGATGAACATGGATGCAAAAATCCTCAACAAGATACTTGCCAACCAGATCCAACAATACATTAAAAGAATTATTCACCATAACCAAGTGGGATTTATACCTGGGGTGCAGGGCTGGTTCAATATCCACAAAACAATCAATGTGATACATCACATCAATAAAACAAAGGACAAGAACCACATGATCCTCTTAATAGATGCAGAGAAAGCATGTGACAACATACAACATCCTTTCTTGAGAAAAGTCGTCAAGAAAGTAGGGATAGAAGGATCATGTCTCAAGATCATAAAAGCCATGTATGAAAGACCCACCACTAATATCATCCTCAATGGGGAAAAACTGAGAGGTTTCCCCCTAAGGTCAGGAACACAACAGGATATCCACTCTCACCACTGTTATTCAACATAGTATTGGAAGTCTTAGCCTCAGCAATCAGAAAACACAAAGGAATAAAAGTCATCCAAATCAGCCAGGAGTAGGTGAAACTTTTACTCTTTGCAGATGACATGATACTCTATATGGAAAACCCAAAAGATTCCACCAAAAAACTGCTAAAACTGATTCATGAATTCAGCAAAGTCTCAAGATATAAAATCAATGCACAAAAAATCGGTTGCATTTCTATACACCAATAATGAAGTAACAGAAAGAGAAATCAAGGAATCGATCCCATTTACAACTTCACCAAAAAAACATAAAATACCTAGGAATAAACATAACCAAAAAGGTGAAAAATCTATACACTGAAAACTAGAGAAAGCTTATGAAAGAAATTGAAAAAGGCACATATAAAAATGGAAAAATATTCAATTCCAGGCTCCTAGATTAGAAGAACAAACATTGTTGGGGTTCCTGGGTGGCTCAGTCAGTTGAGGACCTGACTTCAGCTCAGGTCATGATCTCGCAGTCCGTGAGTTCAGGCTCTGCGTTGGGCTCTGTGCTGACAGCTCAGAGCCTGGAGCCTGCTTCAAATTCTGGGTCTCCCTCTCTCTCTGCCCCTCCCCCACTCGTTCTCTTTCTCTCTGTCAAGAATAAATAAACATTTAAAAATTTTTTTTAAAAAGAAAAAACATGGTTAAAATGTCGATACTACACAAAGCCATCTACATATTCAATGCAATACTTATCAAAATAACACCAGAATTCTTCACAGAGCTAGAACAAACAATTCTAAAATTTGTATGGACCCAGAAAAGACCCCGAATAGCCAAAGCAATCTTGAAAAAGAAAACCAAAACAGGAGGCATCACACTCCCAGACTTCAAGACATATTAAAAAGCTGTAATCATCAAGTAGTATGATACTGCACAAAAACAGACACCCAGATCAATGGAACAGAATAGAGAACGCAGAAATAGACCCACAAACGTATGGGCAACTAATCTTTGACAAAGCAGGAAAGAATATCCAATGGAATAAAGACAGCCTCTTCAGCAAATGGTGCTAGGAAAACTGGATAGCGACATGCAGAAGAATGAACGTGGATCACTTTCTTACACCATACACAAAAATAAACTCAAAATGGATGAAAGACCTAAATGTAAGACAGGAAGCCATCAAAATCCTTGAGGAGAAAGCAGGCAAAAACCTCTTTGATCCTGGCCACAGCAACTTCTTACTAAACACATCTCCAGAGGCAAGGGAAACAAAAGCAAAAATGAACTATTGAGACCTCATCAAAATAAAAAGCTTCTGCACAGCAAAGGAAATAATCAGCAAAACTAAAAGGCAACCAACAGAATGGGAGAAGATATTTGCAAACGACATATCAGATAAAGGGTTAGTATCTAAAATCTATAAAGAACTTATCAAAGTCAACACCCAAAAAACAAATAATCCAGTAAAGAAATGGGCAAAAGACATGAATAGACACTTCTCCAAACAAGACATCCAGATGACCAACTGACACATGAAAAAATGCTCAACATCACTCACCATCAGGGAAATACAAATCAAAACCACAATGAGATACCACCTCACACCTATCAGAATGCCTAACATTAACAACTCAGGCAACAACAGATGTTGGTGAGGATGCAGAGAAAGAGAATCTCTTTTGCACTGCTTGTGAGAATGCAAACTGGTGCAGCCACTCTGGGAAACAGTACAGAGGTTCCTCAAAAAATTAAAAATAGAGCTGCCCTACGACCAGCAATTGCACTACTAGGTATTTACCCAAGGGATACAGGTGTGCTGTTTCAAAGGGGCATATACACCCTAATGTTTATAGCAGCACTATCGACAATAGCCAAAGTATGGAAAGAGCCCAAATGTCCATTGGTGGATGAATGGATAAAGAAGATGTGGTATATATATTCAATGGAGTATTACTCAACAATCAAGAAGAATGAAATCTTGCCATTTGCAACTACCTGGATGGAACTGGAGGGTATTATGCTAAGCAAAATTAGTCAGAGAAAGACAAATATCATATGGCTTCACTCACATGAGGAACTTAATAGACAAAACAGATGAACATAAGGGAAGGGAAGAAAAAATAATATAAAAACAGGGAAGGGGAGAAAACATAAAAGACTCTCAAATACAGAGAACAAACAGAGGGTTGCTGGAGGGGTTGTAGGAGGGGGTATGGTCTAAATGGTACGGGGCACTAAGGAATCTACTCCTGAAATCATTGTTGCACCATATGCTAACTTGGATGTAAATTACATAATAAATAAATTAAAAACATAAAAATAAAAAATAAAATAAATAAAAATAAAAAGCAAAATAAATAAATGTGAATTTGTATGGTGAGCCAAACATATTCCCAAACATGGAATGATGACTCAGACCATCACAGTTCATTTACAGGGACCAGTACCTGACTCTGGCTTCCCTTAGAACAGGGCACATGATATTAAGGTCACTGACAACTGGTAAGGAAAGTCCTAGCAGTGGCACTCTGATGAAATAGGACTCAGAGAGATTATGCAAGTGAACCCAAGTCACACAGGTGTAAAATGGCAGAGCCAAGGTTGAACCTACATCAGTGTGAAGGCAAAGCCTGAGAGCTTACCTGTTATGCTGTAATATTTGCCTATCGAGTAAACATCACCCTGCCCTCAGGACCTTTGCTTTTTCAAATCAACCAATCAATCGACCTTAAAGATGTTCTACACAAGCTCAGGACAGAACTACAGGCTTCTATATCACCAGAAATACATGTAGCAAGAAGCTAAAGTCCAAGAAATTCAGCCAATATATAGGCTGCTGTTTCCTAAGATGTCAAACAGCTTACCTGGATGGAAATTTTCACTGGGGGTCCTCTCAGTTTTGAATCACATTGACCA